>NC_058403.1:125319199-125648743 GCF_002201575.2 Neomonachus schauinslandi
TCTCTCTCTCTCAAATAAATAAATAAAATCTTAAAAAAAAAAAAAATCGGTGGCCTAATGTCAAGTATTAGACTTTCAACTTCCTCCTTCTAAGGACAAAGGAGAGAGCAGCCACTGAGGAAATGACTCAGACTATGTTAGTAGCTTCATGGGGTAGACACAGTACAGCCAGTAAAAGGAGTGACTTCTTTGTCTTTTCCTTTATAGTTTTCCCATTTAAGGTTGTCTTCCCTCCCTCCACCACCTTCACTACTATTAAAGAACTAAGTCCAGAATATGTCAACAAAGTAAATCAAGGACCTAGCCTTGGGCAACAGTAAGCTTAGTTGTAATTCCCCAGACATAACCTGCCCCCAGCCACCCAGGATGGGCCCTAGGTAACTTCCTTCTGTGACACCACTTATCTTCCTGTGATGCAGGCCAAGTTAAGTACTGCCCCCACCCCACCTCCCTTAACATCTCTGATAAATTTCATTTTCTTCCTTTCTTTCCCTTCCTCTCTCCCTCCTTTTCTAACTTTTGTCCTTTCCTCATCTTTGAAGCACCTATTTAGCTATATTTAAGGTTATGTGCCGTATTCTAGGTTGAGTAATTTGTCATTCCTGCCTTCAACTCCCTTATAATCAAGAAATTCCAGATATGAATAACTGGAATTCAGTCATTCCCCCCCCCCCCCGCCCTTTTCTTAGGTCCCCATCACTATATCAGTGTCTTGAAGGAATTAAGGACTGGTAAAATGTAGAGAAGGAATAGCGGTTGAGGTTTGACACCACAAAATTCCCCACTACATTTTCCAGTGTGATTCGTGACATGCTCCCAGAACTTGATCATATGTACTGGTCAGACCAGTAGGGACACCCGTATCTTTGTGGTTGTGTTATTGTCTGTAGTTATTCTTTTCTCCAAAAAGCTGATCCCTTCCTATTTGAATCCTCTGCCTTGAAACTGACAGCATACATTCCCACCAGTTCCTCTTCAATCTCCCCTGCTACCCTCCTCTGGTTGGGTTACACAGGGCCATGAATCCTGCCATCATCCCCTCATCATCACCTGCCCTCACCTTGAAGCATCCTCCAGCTCCCTCTTGCTGGTTTCTTCCCCTCTGCCTTCCAATGTTTAGACCTTCCCCATCTTTAAAGCAAAACAGACCTTAACTTTTCCTTGCTAGATGGAAAGTTGAACAGTGGTAAGGACTCAGACCATTCCCAGGTATTTCAGCACATCTTCTAAGGATCTTAGTGCTGTCTGAACATGGAAATGTCTCTCAGCCCTCTGAAATGGTACAATCCAAAGGACATCATTTATCTCCCTCAAAAAGGCCCACGGAGCCAACATTCTGTGAGCTCAAGAGCTGGCAAAGGGCAGCTGGACCCAGCCCATTGTCCCTGGGTTCTTTTTTGCTGAGTTATTTGTTCCAAGTTCCATTCTGCTACCTAGGCTGAAAATTCCACACATGCTCAGCTCAAAGGAATGCAGCTCATGCTGGCCAAAGAGCTTGCCAGGAAATAGGTAGCAACTTTTCATTTGTGGCTTCTTGTCGTTTGTGGCTTCCTCTCTCACATCTGTGAGGCAGACTGTGCTACGGCCTGAGCTATTCCATCAACCTTTTCCAACTGGGGAGCAAATGCCTTCAGGCCACTTCCTCTGGGGGGCTTCGGCTGACTTCTGTAGGCAGCCTGGCTCCTGACCTTTAAAGGTCCAGAGACCTTTTGTTTGGTATGGTATTTGATGCCTTCCTGGTATTTCCATGATTTGCTTGTTGTTTAACTTCATTCATTCACTCACTCGTTCATTTATGTAAAACATTTTTTAAAATGAGCACCTACTCACTAAGCCCCACCCTGACTTAAAAGAAATCTGCCCACAGCTAACTCTTGGGATATACTCACCAACCAGCCAGCTGATGGCTGATTTGGCTCTCTGATTGCTGATACTGGGAAAAGGGTGCCCCGGTTGAGGGAGGAGCATTCCATTTACTGAAGGACTAACACCAACTGTGAATGAATACGTGAGTATCTGGTTATATACTTCAGCCTCCTATGAGTTGGATTGCTGGGAGTCAGGCTTCTCCAGGCAGCTGGACCTCAGAGCACCGACTTGGCTGTGAAACAAATTCAGCTCTCTGGTAAATTCATCAAAGTAAAACAACCCTGGGTGACCTCTTTGAGAGCAAGTCAGATGGCTCTGGCACTAAGCACAACCTTATGACTCAATCATTTTGATCATAGAATGCAAAGGATGTAATTATGTTGGAAAGGCACGATTATCCTGTTCCTGACTCCGACTCCATTCCTGGTCCTATTTCATGACCCAACAAGTAGATGTGAAATTCTCTGACCCTGGTTACCAGGTCAGTAGGTCAATGGCATCGTCATTCCTACTTGGGCTAAGAAGGCAGGGAAAGTATGAGGGTACAGGGAGCGCAGAGAGATCTCCTCCATGCCAAAGGCAAGTCCTTTATTTCTTCTTCCTGCTCTTTACTTCAGGGTCAAGTGCCTGCTTTCTGGAATCTGACCTGGATTCAAATCGCAGCTCTGCCTCTTCCCAGCAAGTCTCGTAACTTCTCTGCAGCTCAGGTGTTTTCATCTGTAAAGGGGATGATGAACACACCTGCCTGTGGAGTTGTGAGGACTGTAGGAGGGAATGAATAGAGGACCACTCAGCTCAGTGCCTGGAATTGTCAACCCAATTAATGTTAGGTATTGTTGTTATCAAGAGTGTTCATGTTATTGCTAAGGCATGTATCATGAATCATAGTTCTATGGGGGTGTTTGGTGACTGTTCCTTGTATCTGTCCTCTCTGATCCTGCTTCTTCTTCATTACTGGGTCTTCAGTGCCTACAGAGTAAGTGTCCACCCCAGAGTAGACAATCACTGAACACTAGTTGACAGAAAAAAAAGTGTCATGCTTTATATTTGCAGTTACTAAATATGAAGTAACTTAGTATTTTGGCATTTTCTCTTAAATCTGATTATATAGTTTTTACTCACGTTAAACCATCTGTGACCTCAAGATGTCTGGATCAAAATGGCCGCTATACAGAACACTGTTTAGTGACAGACTGAGCACTTCACTACTACCTGCTGTTCCACTCCATCTTTTGAGCTGGGGAGTCCCTCTCCCACTCAGCCCAAACAAACTGGACTTACTGGCCTACTACTCCTCAGTCCAGCGTCTGAGGGAAGAAGCTACGTGTCTCCTCAGGTGGTCATTGATAAGCCTCCTGTCAGATGATTACACAGAAGAAGAAAGCATTTGGATGACCATGACCCAACCTCCTGTATGGAGTTAATCCTAGATGGTGTGATTCTGTGATCTGCCCCCCTCAGCAAGCCCCCCCCCACCAGCCTCAGGGGACCGTTCCACACAATAGGAGGCCCAGCCTGAGGAATGCTGAAAGGTTAGAAACTGGAAAATTTTTGTGAGCTTGCCTGGGGCTTTCTCCCTTGTTGCTGGCAAATCTCCTTCTTACTGGCATCTGTGGGTCTTGGCCCCAGAGGAACAAGTATCATGTCATGTATTTGTAAACAATTGTAAATTTATGTAACAATTATATGTTATGTATTGAACCTGCTGACAAGCATAGCTGGACCAAGAATAACTCCATTCGTAAATTCTCCATGAAATGGCAAAGTTAATTAAAGGCTCTTAGTGATACTGCCTCTTCCTCCCCTCTGCCCCCCGCCCATGGCAAAGAAGCTCGGATCCCATCCTACCCCTGCTCCACCCACCAAATTGCAGCAGATCTGCCGTTGTTCCAAGAGGGTTTATCGCCATCTACCCACCCAGTTGCCACATCCCTAGGCCCTTCACATTTCCCAGGATAGCGTATATGGAAAGGAACCTCTTTGCCTGGGTATAGAAAATGTGAAGCCTGAAAAATCTCCTCTTAACTCTTAAGTATGACAGTTGGAACAAAAATGACCTGGACTTGCCTGACCAGACTCAGTTGAAGCCGACTCTAAGTATATAGCTAGACTAATAACCTTCTGGGTTCCCCGAGGACTTTCTGTTCCAGTTCTGTGTGCAAACGCTGTCCCCAGAGTCCCCTGCCCAGGCTTGCCCCTTCCTGGACTTCCTTCCTTGACCCTGCCTACCTGGCCCCATCTAGCTTCCCCCCGCCATGAAACTCACAGCACCACTGGCCCTCCTGTAGATTTGGTGAATACTGGCTTTCTGTTGAAAGATGATAGGTTTCGTGTTCTATAGATTTACTTTTACATACCTTATCTCCTCCTCTTAGGCTTAAAAAGAAAGAGGGCAAAAAGAAAACTACAGGTAGGCAAGGAAGGGAGGTCAGAAACAAGGGGATTTTCTTCCTGGGGCTCCATGTGGGGTAGTGCTTTCCCCTAAGTATAAAATCCATGGGAATCTTTGAACTGAAATCCTCCAGGGACGTGATGACCAGCTCAAACAGCCCCTTAAGATGGGGTGGTTCAGGACTCCCTTCCTAGGAAGGAAAGGGCTCGCAGCCTCATGGGCTGCTGAGGCCTCAGGGCCTTCCCCCGTGTCCTCACTTCTCCTATTGGGCCTGCTGTGGCTCTCCAGATCTCTCTCCCTCCTGGCCTTTGGGGCCCTCCCTCCCAGGTCTGTGTCCCTGGTCCTGGCAGAAGTCAGCCTGGCCCAGGTGCTGCCCCCAGACACCCCTAGCTCATCTGGTCCCATTATTCCCTTCCTGCTTCCCCTTCTACCCACCCAGCTATGCTGGAGTCCTCCCTACCTCCACCCTCCATCCTCTCAATCACTAAATCCTGTCATTGCCCTCCATCCGGGGTGTTCTTTCCAGATAAAAATCAGATTAGGTCATCACTCCTCTGTTTAAAACCATTTAATGGCTACCCACTGCTCTCAGGGTATTGGCTAAAATTCTTAACAGGATTTAAAAACCTTTTACCTGGCCCTTTAGAAATAACAGGATTTGTAATCTTTTTAAAATCAACAAGAATCCTGACATAATCTTCATTTTTCCAGCTGTCAAAGCTATTTAAGATCAATGAGGTCTGCCTTAACTTGATAAAAGGTGATTAACTCATCTGGGCTGAATGGGTGTGAGTTTCAAGGCAATTCTTTTTCTCCTCTTTCTCTGCTCCACCTAGGACACTCTCCTTAGGCAACTGCATACTCAGGTTCACTATGGCAGTCAGTGTGGAGAGGAGGATGGCTGGAGAAGTCGGGTAGATGAGATTCCTGGTAAGACCCAAGAAACCCAAGAAAGGCTCACTCCGCCGTTTAGAATTCCTACTCTTTGTGGCATGATGCAACTGTCAGAATGCTTTTAATGGCAAAAAAGATCTGGAAGGAACGTAAATGCTCAACAGGAGGGGAATGGTATGTAAACTATAATTAGAATAATATGTGGCCATTTACTGGGGCACCTGGGTGCCTCATTCGGTTAAGTGTCGACTCTTGGTTTAAGCTCAGGTCATGATCTCAGGGTAGTGGGAACGAGCCCCGTGTCGGGCTCCACGCTCAGCAGGGAGTCTGCTTGAGATTCTCTTCCTTTCCCTCTGCCCCTCCCCTGCTTTCTCTCTCTCTCAAATAAATAAATTTTTAAAAAATATATGTATATGGCCATTTAATAGGAAGGTCTGAAGGCTTTGCAGCAATATGAAGAGACCACATATGGTGTCACATTAAGTGGAATGTAGACCACAGTCGGAGCCCAGAGAGGTGTTATAGGGAGGTGAGGTGGTAACAAAAACCTGAATCTTGTAGCTGGATAGACCAGACTGGGCATTCAATTCCCATTTCCCCCACTCATGAGCTGTGTGATCATCTGCTAGTTACTGAACTTTATTTAGACAAATAAATAAAACCTTAAAAAAAATAAGCTGGATTGTCTTGAGTATTACAGGTAATGCATGTAAAATGGCCAGACAGAAATCAAATAAGGAACTCAATAAATACTAGCTCTCTTCCCCTTCTCTAAGTTGTGTGTGCATGTACACACACACACACACACACATATTTTTTTTGGTAAAAAGACTTGAAGAAAATAATTAACAAGATTAAACACTTTGTTATTTTCCCAACTGTCTCAGTTATCCACTGCTGTGTAACAGACTAGCCTAAAACTTAGTGGCTTAAACAACAACCCTTTTACTATTTCTCACAGTTGTCACAAAAGTCAGAAATGTGTGCAAGTCTTAGCCAGGCAATTCTTCTGCTCCATGTGGCATGAACTGAGGCATTAGATCAGTGGCGACTGGGCTGGTCTGGAGGGTCAAGATAGCGTCCTTATTCACGGGTCTAATGCTGTGGTGAAGCCGACTGCAAGGCTGGGCCCAGCCAGAGGCACTGGCTGGCGGGGAAGAATCACAGGAAGAGAAATTGTAATATGCAAATGTGAGAAGACTTCCAAATGACAAGGTGCTTTCGAGCATTGAATGAAAGAAAGCTTGCATCTGTTTGGGAGGTTCTGAGAAGATCTTCATATGACCTTACAGGGTGTGGTGGAAGAGTTCTGGCCGAGCTGGGGTGGAAGACATCTTGGAGGAAATAAAACAGCCCTAGCCAAAGAACCAATGTGGGAAAATCCAGGACCTGTTTGGAGATGAAGGAGTAGATAAATTTGGAATGAAGTATAGTCACAGGTGCTAAGTCTGAGTAAGCCATGCTGTGAGGGACTTTTGAATGCCAGGGGAGGGCAAGATCTATTTTATCTGGTAGCAGAGGGGAGGTCTCAGTTGGCCTGAGTGAAAACCTCACGTGCCTAGAGGGGTCAGGCAAGGAAGATAAATGAGTCAAGTGGGATAGGTATAAAAATAATCAACTCGGAGGTAGCCACTGCTCAGCTTTGGCTCACAGTGGCCACTCAGGGACACGGAGCCACTTGGCCAGAACTTCTGATTTTCCAAAAGAGGCCAAAAACAAGAAGTCTTATGTGAAATGTCTCACTCTGAAAGTGTTAACAACTAACAAAAACTGTGTGCAGGCTAAACCAACTTGTCTATGGGCCAGAGGAGGCCTTACTCCAAGGCCGCTCTACTTAGGTGTTTGTAGGGCTGAGCTTGGTGTGGAAGGGCCACTGGGGCAGAGGTGGTGGAAGGAAGATCAGAGAAAGGCCCGGCCAGAGAACCTGGCTGCTTTGTCTCTCTTTCTGTCCTGACAGAGAAATCTGAAGGAGCTTACCTCTGAGGTGTTTACATGGTTTTTCGGTTTTTATTTTTGCCTTTTGGAATCTTCTCTACCCTCGTTTGCCAGGGAATTTTGGATTGGGCCTAGCAGCTTGTTCTTACTTTTCAGGCTTTCTAACTGAGAAATCTTATATAACCCATCCCCTTTCAATGGTTAGTTACTTTGTTCCAGGGGTGAGGCCCAGTATAAGCTTTCTCTGTGTGTGTGTTTGTGTGTGTGTGTGTGTGTGTGTGTGAGAGAGAGAGAGAGAGAGAGAGAGAGAGACAGTTCTTCCTTCTGAAGGACTTTCTCAAGAAAAAATAGTATCTCTTCTGGACTGAGCTTTCTGAACGGGCAGGAGCTGTTATGGAAACAGAATTCTTTGCCTGCCATAGTCTTGGGGTGGGCCACTGACTGAACTCTTAATCTTGGCTGACTCCTTTGGTCCGGAGATTATTAGCAAACCATGATAGAGGACAGTGTTCTCCTACATTGTATCTGTGCGTTGGGATGAGGGGTTACATAGTGGAACATTTATTAGAGTCAGCAGAGCTAGATTAGAAAGTTTTATCTGCTAGGTGACCTTAGTCAGGTCACCTCACCTCTCTCTATCTCAGTTCCCTCATCCATAAAATACAGTGAAGATTCAGTGAGATCATGGATGAAGAAGTGCCTGGCATCTGGTTGTGCTGCATCATAGAGGAGAGAATGAAGGTATCAGAGCTAAGGAGATGTGGATTTAAATCTTGACCCCACTACTTATCATAACAGTTACATGAGTTCAGGAATTACTATGTGTAAGGCTCTGTGCATTATCTTTTTAAATTTTTGCAACAACTCAACATGGATGGAGGTACGATTATTATCTTCACTTTATTTACAAATGAAGAAACAGAGGTTCAGAGAGGTTAAGTAACTTGTCCAAGGCCTCCTTCCCAGCTAAGTGGTGAAGCCAGGCTATCTGATTCCAGAGCCTACATTTTCTAGCTATGTGAGTTAGGATAAGCCCTGTAATCTTTCTGATCCTCTTTCTTTATTATTATTATTATTATTTTAAATATTCTGTTGTTTTATTTTTTTTATTTTTTATTTTTTTTAAAGATTTTATTATTTATTTATTTGTGAGAGAGAATGAGAGAGAGAGAGAGCATGAGATGGGGAAGGGTCAGAGGGAGAAGCAGACTCCCCGCCGAGCAGGGAGCCCGATGCGGGACTCGATCCCGGGACTCCAGGATCATGACCTGAGCCGAAAGCAGTCGCTCAACCAACTGAGCCACCCAGGCGCCCTATTTTTTATTTTTTTTAAAGATTTTATTTATTTATTTGTGAGAGAGAGAGGGAACAAGCAGAGGGAGAAGCAGGCTCCCTGCTGAGCGAGGAGTCTGATGCAGGACTCGATCCCAGGACCCTGGGATCACCACCTGAGCCGAAGGCAGACACTTAACCAACTGAGCCACCCAGGTGTCCCTGATCCTGTTTCTATAGCTATAAAATTAGGAAATCTTTGTGAAGAGCAGGAATGATGTATATAAAAGGCCTATCCTACCAAATGCCTGGCATTTCATGGATATTCACTGTTTTTACTAAATGCTCAGTGTTATGGTTTGAATTGTGCTCCCTCACAGATGTTGAAGTCCTAACTCCTAGTCCCTGTGGATATAATATTATTTGGAAATGAGGTCTTTGCATATGATGAGGTTAAGATGGGGTCAATTAGGATGGGAAATTTGGACACAGAGAGAGAGAAACACAGGGAGCACGCCATATGAACAGGAGATCAGGGTGATGTGGATGCCCAAGATTACCAGCAAACCACCAGAAGCTAAAAGAGAGGTATGGGATAGAGTCTACCTCACAGCCCCAGAAGGAACCAAACCTGCTGACACTTTAATTTTGGACTTTTGGCTTCAGGACTGTAAGAGGATAGTTTTCTGTTATTTTAAGCCATGCAGTTTGTGGTACTTTGCTATGGCAGCTCCAGAAAACCAATAGCTCAGCATATGTTACTTGTATCTTTACCCACTTTACAGGGGTCTCTGCTCTCCGGGCATACACAGCAGCCTGCCCGAGCATGCTGGGCGCCCTGCATGCGTGCGGCCCATAGCCTGCCTGCACACAGAGTCAGTGTCACCCCATACGAGACTGGAAATGGAGCCAAGATCAGCTTTCCGGGGGCCCCCCTGCCTTTTGTGCTCCCCTGGACTAATTTCCCCACTGCTCTTATGCTACCCTGGGCAGGGAAGAACTCTTCAAAGCTCAGCCAGAAGAAGGTGCTGGTGAATAAACTGGCCCTTCCAAGTGAATTAATCACATTCAAAAGGTGAAATCTCAAATACTTTGGTGCCTGGTCGGAAAAGATTTGAGGTCAAGTCTCCCAGATCCTCACAAACCGTCTGCAAGCCCTGCAGATCACACACCCCATGCATTGTTTTCTGCACACAGATATTCATGTTGTCAGAGATCAAAGAGTACTTTCTAGCAGAGAAGGCTGTTTAAGCAGTCCGGTAAGCACCTCAGGCCTTCTGGGAAATCAGGAGGGCCTCAGGGAGCATTTGGAAATGGAGAAGTGGGAGGACCTTGTGAGCCCAAGAGATTCATTGTTAACGCTTGGAAGACAATTAGAATTGGAATGAGCTTCCCCAGCAGCAAGCAGGGGCCCTCAGGAACTCCAGAGGCAAAATTCCCTCAGGTTGATTTTCAGGAAAGGAAAGGAAGTCCCCAGACAGAAAGATCATCACAGCTGTTTACAGCAGGGTGGAGAACAGGAACATGCCTCTGTTTCTGTTACCTATTTGGGTGTAACAGACCACCTGTATAAATTACCTATTGGTATTTAACAAATTACCCCAAATTTAGCATCTTAAAATAACAAGTATTTATTATCTTATACAAGTTCTGGGGCTCAGGAATTTGGGATCAGTTTAACTGGGTAGTTCTGGATCAGGGTCTTTTACAAGGTTGTAAGTCGTCAGCTGGGGCTGTAGTCATTGGAAGGCTTGCCTGGGGCTGGAGGATCTGTTTCCAAGATGGCACACCACATGCAGCTATGGGCAAGAGGCCTCAGTTTCTAGCACACTGTTGTCCAAAGACCTCAGTTCCTTACCACATGAGTGTAGGGTGGCCAACCATCCTGGTTTGCTCAGGACTGAGGGGGTTCAGAATGAGACTCTCAGTCTAAAACCAGGAAAGTCCTGGGCAACCTGGTGACAAGTTGGTCATCTTATGTAGATTTCTTTCCACAACATGAAGAGTCACTTGAGAGAGTGACCAAGAGAGAAACAATGAGGTCTTTTATAATCTAATCTTGGAAGTAACATACCACACATCACTTCTACTGTATGTACAAGACCAGCCCTGGTACAGTGTGCAAAGGGACTATACAAGGGTGTGAATATCAGTAGGTGGGGATCATTGGAGCCATCTTGGAGGCTGGCTACCACATTATCCCAAAACTTAGTGGTTTAAAACAACCACCATTTAATTTAATTTATTTATTTATTAAGATTTTATTTATTTATTTGACAGCGAGAGAGACAGCGAGAGAGGGAACACAAGCAGGGGGAGTGGGAGAGGGAGAAGCAGGCTTCCTGCTGAGCAGGGAGCCCGATGCGGGGCTTGATCCCAGGACCCTGGGATCATGACCTGAGCCGAAGGCAGACGCTTAACGACTGAGCCACCCAGGTGCCCCAAAACAACCACCATTTTAGTACCTCTCATGAGTCTATGGGTTAACAGTGCTCAGCTGGGTGGTTTTTCTGCCCTATATATTGTTGGCTAGAGCTGAAGTCATCTGGGGCTTGGTTGTGTTGAAATTCCAAATGACTCACATGGCTGGCAGTTAGTGTTGGCTGTTGGCTAGGAGCTCAGCTGAGGCTGCCAACTGGAGAGTCTTGTTTCTCTGCCACATGGGTTGGGCTAGGTTCTAAGAGGGAACATCCCAAGAACAAGCATGTAAGAGGAAGAAACAAAAGCTATCAGTCAGGTGCCTGGGTGGCTCAGTTGGTTAAGCGACTGCCTTCAGCTCAGGTCATGATCCTGGAGTCCCTGGATCGAGTCCCGCATCGGGCTCCCTGCTCTGCAGGGAGTCTGCTTCTCCCTCTGACCCTAACCCCTCTCATGTGCTCTCTCTCATTCTCTGTCTTAAATAAATAAATAAAATCTTTAAAAAAAAAAAAAAAAAAGCTTCCAGTCTTCCTAAGTCTTGAGATCAGAAATCCTCAAATGTGCTGTATTCTATTGGCCAAAGCAGTCACAGGCACAGCCCAGACTTAAGAAAAGGGTAACTAAACATTACTATTTTTTTTTTAAGATTTTATTTATTTGCAAGAGAGAGAATGAGAGAGAGAGAATGAGAGAGAGAGCATGAGAGGGGGGAGAGTCAGAGGGAGAAGCAGACTCCCTGCCGAGCAGGGAGCCTGATGCGGGACTCGATCCCGGGACTCCAGGATCATGACCTGAGCCGAAGGCAGTTGCTTAACCAACTGAACCACCCAGGCGCCCCCAAACACTACTATTTTTTTAAAGTAATGTCTGTGCCCAACATGGGGTTTGAACTATGACTTTGAGATTAAGACTTGCATGCTCTACCAACTGACCCAGCCAAGCGCCCTCAAACACTACTTGATGTGAGAAACAGCATATGTTTATAGGGAGAGGAGGAATTATTAGGGACTATCATACTTCCTAAAGACTGTACTTTTGGGTCTCTCACTGGGCAATGTACAAAATCCTCAAAGGTGGAGAGGTATGCCAAGTACTCTCAAATTCTTTGATCTATAATGCTGGCTTAATTTTTTTTTTTTTTTTAAGATTTTATTTATTTATTCATGAGAGAGAGAGAGGCAGAGGCAGAGGGAGAAGCAGGCTCCCCGCGGAACAAGGAGCCCGATGCGGGACTCGATCCCAGGACCCTGGGATCATGACCTGAGCTGAAGGCAGATGCTTAACCGACTGAGCCACCCAGGTGTCCCAATGCTGGCTTAATTTTTTAAAAATATTTTTTAATTTAAAAAATTATACAAGTAACTGTGTAATGATATTCATTATTTAAAAATTAGAATATACAGATAAGCAAAGAACACAAAAACCCTGTAATTCTAATACCTAAACACAATACTGTATAATTTTAGTACATAGCATCCTAGAATTTATTCTATGCAAAAATAATTTTAGTTTACAAAAATAGAACTATTCTGTACCTGTTTTGGAACCTGCCATTTTCACTTAAAAGTACATTGTGATTCTGTGACAGTTAATACAGAGCTCCATCAGTTTAAGCATTTTGGAGTGTTTCATTGTATATCTACCAATCAAGATTCTTGATTGCAATGACAGCAACCAAGTCTGGTTAACTGAATCAGCAAAAGAGGAATTTTTTGAAAGAGTGTTGATAGCCCACAGAATCTATTATATGTTAGTTTAGTGTTCTATTAGCTATTGCAGTGTAACAATTCATAAAACTTAGTGGAATAAGACAATTGCTATTTTGATATGCTCATATAGTCTGTGGGTCAGGAATTCTAACAGGATACAGCAGGGATGATGTCACAATGTCTGGGACCTCGGCTGGGAAAATTCAAAGTAAGAGATGAAATCTGTTGTCGGGAGAGGGTAATGGAATCAGCTGGAAGCTTCTTCATTCACATGTTTGAGATTTGGCTGGGATGACTTGAACCCTGAGCTGAGGTAGAAGGTTTTTCGTTTTTTTTTTTTTTTTAATTTGTTTACTTATTTTGGGAGAGAGTGGGGGGAGGGGTAGAGGGAAAGGAAGAGAGAATCTCAAGCTGACTGAACACAGAGCCCAACATGGGCTCACAACCCTGAGATCATGACATGAGCCAAAATCAAGAGTTGGACACTAAACTGATGGAGCCACCTAGGCGCCCCGTGAGCTCTACCAACTGACCCCGTATGCAGGGCCTCTGTATATGGCTTAGGCTTCCTCACAGTGTGGCAGCCTCTGGGTAGTCTGACTTCTTACAGGGTGGCTCAGTGCTCCAGGAGCTAGTGTTCTAGTAAGCAGGGAGGAGGCTATGTGGCCTTTCATGACCTAGCCTTGGAAGTCCTCTTTCACTATAGTCCATTGATCTAAGTGGTCACAGTCCTGCCCTGATTTGAGAGGAGGGAACACAGACTCTCTTCTCAACCGAAGGAATGTGGCCATGTTCTAAAGTCACCATAACTAGTATAAGCTAAGCTGCTATAACATAAAAAGCCTAATTTAGAGTGGCTTAATGAAGAAAGTTTCTCTCGCACACAACAGTTCCAAGCTGAGCTGTCTAGGTCAGCTCTGCTCCACCAGACACTTAGCTACATGTCACTTGGCAATCTTGAAAATAGAGCATTTCGCTGGCGACACTCAGCTTACATGCATTCTAGGGAGCAGGAGTGGCCTTATCTGCCTTCCTCTTGCCTCTGTAGCAGACAGCAGCGGTGTTTATTTCCTATCTTAGAGTTTTCCCCTAAGAGGAAGGATGACCGGTTGTTAGATGCCCTAAGAACAAATAATATCCAGTAGAATATGAATGTTATCATTTCTCACCCCCTACTGATAGACATTTAGTTTGATAGCATGTTATTGTAACATGTTCTTCACACTGTTGCAAGGAACATTTTCCTACAGCTATCTTCAAATACGTGTAAAATTTTTTTCCTTTTAAGATAAATTGCAAGGAGTCATGTCATAGTTTCTAATTTCTGCATCTAGACCTACAGGATCCCATTAAAGAGAGCAACCTCCCCCTTTTCTTCAAACGAGAGGTGGCAACTGAGGAATCTGGGTAAGGCTGGGAGAAAAAGTGGAGAGACCCAGCATGTACTATCCAGCGTGTCCTAGGATTAGGTGTTGGTGTGCCTATGATCATAACTCACTCTGTGTGAGCACTGTGTGAAGAGCTTTATACACACCATCTCAGTCTCCAAATCATTCTACATGCTCTTTTTTTTTTTTTTAAGATTTTATTAATTTATTTGTCAGAGAGAGAGAGAAAGCACAACCAGGGGGAGCAGGAGACAGAGGAAGAAGCAGTCCCCCTGCTGAGCAAGGAGCCCGATGCGGGACTCGATCCCAGGACCCTGGGATCATGACCTGAGCGGAAGGCAGATGCTTAACCCACTGAGCCACCCAGGCATCCCTCAGTCTTCAAATCATTCTGATGAGAAAGGCATTATGTTTATGTGGTAGATAGGGAAATTTAGGTTCTAGGAGATTAAATGATTTATCCAAGGTCTTAGAGCTAGAGGTGAATCCCAGATCAGTGCTTTAAACCACTTCCTCCCTCTTGGAACACTTGATCTTAGGATACTTCCTCTTGCGGCCCAGCTGCCATACTGCGGGAAGCCCAAGCCACGTGAGGAGGACATGTATGGGACATTTCAGCCAGCAGGCCCAGCTAAGCTCCCAGCTGACAGCCAGTATTAGCTCCTAGCCATGTGAGTGAGCCAGCTTGGATTCTTCAGCCCAGTTGAGCCCCCAGATGGCTGTAGCCTCAACAGCCAACAGAAGGAGCAGAACTGCTCAGTTGAGCTTAGTCAGTCCAAAGACCAGTGAGGACTAATAAAATGGTTGTTGTGTTAAGTCACTAATTTTCGGCAAGATTTGTTACATAGCAATGGATAACCAAAACAGTGGGGAGCTACTCATTCTTGGAGGAGTCCCAGCAGAGCCTGAAGAGGGGGTTTCTACTCTGGGGGTGTAACTGGAATAGGGGGCTTTTGATGATCCTTGATGAGTTCATTGCACTAGACTGGGTCTGTACATAACAGTTTTCCTTGCCCAGCCGGGGAAAACCTCACTGAGTCACAAGGCTGGGAGGAGAAGCTATGTGTGAATGAGTTAACAGAAATCTGGGCAAGATTCCCAAAGTAAATAATGTTGATTCTCAGCACAAGGAAGGCATTGCTTAACGCTGCTAAAACTTGCATAAATAGTCATTGCTTTATGACTGATCGGCTATATTTTCAAATTTCAAAAAAGTAACCATAATAACCATCATTAAAAAAAATAACAGCACTTGGAAATGCTTAAACACTGTGCACAGTTTCTGAGGGACATAAGAGGGTCCTTATCCTTTGGAACTTCCCAGTCCTGTGGGAAGGAGGTGGTGCCGGTATGACCTTTGGGTAGCCCCAGTTGGCACTTGGATCCCAAAGCAAAATCCAACGCCTCTCTCTCACTTAAAGAGCAAGGGAGGAAGCTCACCACAGTTCAGCAAGATGGTTCCTCTTTGGCCTTATCCACTGAAGCATCTACCTGCAAATCCCTCACCTCTCAGCCCCTTCCAGGCCAGTGGTTCTCAAATTTGGGGACATCAAAATCATCTGGAAGTATGTAAAAAATGCAAATTCCAGGGTTCTTCTGGAAAAGATTCCCATTCTGTAAGTCTGGGGTGGGATCCCAGAATTTTCATTTTAACAAGATCCAGATGATTCTTGCACAGATGGGCCCCATACCACAACTGGAAGAGCACTGTAACCTCGGGCCTTCCCTAGAAGTGTGGGATGGAGATGGGGAGAGTCCTCTCTAGGCCAAACCTCCAAGGACCTGGATGCAGGGAAGTAAGTCAAGATGGGATCTGTGGATTCCAAGCCAGGAAGGATCCAACAAACCTATCTGGAGCAAATGGTTTTCACACTGTTTCTTAGAGTCCTAGGGGTTCCTCAGAGGTACTATCACCTCCACCCCAACGGTTTCTCTTTTATCTGTTATCTTATAGTAAGGTTCAGAGAAAGATTTCATTATAAGAAGCAGTTTTATTGGGACACCTGGGTGGCTCAGTTGGTTACGCGTCTGCCTCCGGCTCAGGTCATGATCCCAGGGTCCTGGGGTCGAGCCCCGCATCGGGCTCCCTGCTCATCGGGGAGCCTGCTTCTCCCTCTGCCCCTCCCCATGCTTTTGCATTCTCTCTCTCTCTGACAAACAAATAAATAAAATCTTTAAAAAAAAAAAAGAAGCAGTTTTATTACTAAATGCCCTTCCTGCTTAAAAGAGTCCCCATGTTGGTAAGGTTGGGGAGAAAACAGAACTTTCAAACATGGATGGCGGGAATGGAAAATGGTTCAGCCACTGTGGAAAAGAGTTTGGGATTCCTCAATAACTTAAACATACAATACCATAGGGGTGCCTGGGTGGCTCAGTCGGTTAAGCATCCAACTCTTGGTTTCAGCTCAGGTCATGATCTCAGGATCATGAGAATGAGCCCCATGTTGGGCTCCATGGTCAGCAGGAAGTCTGCTTGAGATTCTCTCCCTCTCCCTCTGCCCCTCTCCAGGCTTATGTGATTGCTCTCTCTCTCTAAAATAAAATAAATAAATAAAATCTTTAAACACACACACACATGCACGCACACACACACACAATACCATATGTCTTAGTCTGCTGCTTGGGCTTCTACAACAAAATACCATAGACTGGGTGGCTTAAAGAACAGACATTTATTTTTCACTGTTCTGGAGGATGGGAGTCTGAGATCAGGGTTAGGTTCTTGGTGAGGACCCTCTTTCTGGCTCACAGATGGCTGCCTCTCACAGTATCCTCACATGGGGGTCGGGAAGGAGCTCTGATTTCTTCCTCTTTTTATGTTACTAATCCCATCGGGGGGCCCCACTCTCATGACCCCAACTAAACCCAACTACCTCCCACAGGCCTTACCTCCAAATACCATCACTGTAGGGCTCAGGACTTCTTTTGTGAAGGCACAAACATTTGGTCCATAACACCATGTGACCCAGCAATTCTACTCCTGGGTACATAACCCAAAGATTTCAAAACAGATATACTGATCCTTGTACACAAATATTGGAATGTTTGACTATTCACAGTAGCCAAGAGGTGGAAACCATACAAATGTTCATCAACTGATGGGAAGATAAAAGTAGTATAGCTCTACAATGGAATATTATTTAGCCTTAAAAAGAAACGAAGTGCTGCTAAATGCTCAAACACAGATGAAACTTGCAAACATTGTGCTAAGTGACAGAAGTCAGTCACAAAAGGCCATAGAATTGTATGATTCCATTTATATGAAATATCCAGAACAGGCAAGTCCACAGGGGCAGAAAGAAGATTCATGGTTGCCAGGGGCCCCAGAGAGGGGGTACTGGGGAGTGACTGCTTCATGGGTACAGGCTTTTTGGGGGTGATGAAGATGCCCTGCAACTAGAGAGTGATGATGGTTGCACAACACTGGGAATGTACCAAATGTCAGTAACAACACATTTTATGTTACATGAATTTTATTACAAGAAAAAAAATCCCAATCCACAGATTCGGAACAACCATCTCATTTCTTGCTGACAAGGATGCTGAGGTCAGAAAAGGGGAATGAGCTGGTCAGATCACCCAGCCTGTTGGGGTCCAGCCACGCTGCTGACCTTTTACCCCGCCACGGCGGGCTGCTTCTCTTCCTCAACACACTTGCCGCTGCCCCAAACTGCGGATTCAGGGGCATGCAAGGGCCTGAGATGCGTGCCACCCCACAGTTTCTGCAGCCCGGCCCCCTGCCTCCCACACAGAGGTCCACCTTGCCCCACCCGCAGAGTTCAGCTAGCCTTTCTTCTTGCTCCTTCCAGTGCCTCCTCCCCTCAAGCGTGTTGGTGCAAGACCCACGTCCAGCTTCATACTTGAGCAAATCTCCCCAAAGTCTTCACTGGCAACTGCTGCCTTCTGACTGGCTTGATAAGGGTTGGATGGATTGGATTCCTTACATACAGACATTGCTCAGTTTCCCAAACTCCCGCTGAGCAGACGGTCTGGAGGAGCTGGTGGTGGTGGTCCTGGGGCCGGCTAGGACTAATCCCAGCTGTATGCATTCGCGTGCTGTTGGCTCTCCTCTCTGGCTGTTGGACCACATGCATCTGTCACATGGTACGTGCTTAATGAAGACTCACTGGTGCCATTGTTCCTGTCTTGGGGTCATCCTGGGACCGTCTTTTTCATTTCAGTTAAAAGAGTTCAGGAAAATGGCCTCAGTTTCCTCAGTGCCTCTGAGAATAGAAGACTCAAGGTAAGCTTATATGTGAAGTGAGAGTCATTTTTTCTGGTCACCATCTGAGATGGAATTATCCACCATTCTGGAAGGTGCAACAGAAGGGGGTAATTTATTTGCATTTGCATTACATGTGAATGATGGAGGGCAGGTCTTCTGGAATCCTGTCTCCAACCCCTTGCCTTGTGTCTCAGGAAATTACTAAGTCTTTTGGTTTCTCCCAGATCCTGACCATTCCTTAGATCTCTTAGTTATGGCCCCTAAACTTATTATGGATTTTTTAAAAAGTGCATTAACATACAAAGGGGCAATGGCAGAACCCTAGAACGCGAGTGCTCTGGACATTTACTGAACTCAGCAGTTGAAAAACCTGGCTGAGAAGGGAAACCTAACTCAGCCCACTTTTGTCCAGGACCTGCTACAGGATGAGGAAGGGGAGGGTGGACTTCCTCAGTCTTAACAAGGTGACCCTCATCTCTCAGCCTTGGAAGATTATCTAACACCCCGAATTTGCACTTGGAGATTGGCGTCATGCAGCAGGGATGATTGGGGATGCTAAGGAGGATTGCAGAGCCGCAGTGGCTGCAGTTTCTAAATTGCCATTTGGGATAAAGTGGCAAAGGAGAAAATTTTGCAATGCTGTGGTTGGGGTGAGTACTTAGAATTCAAGGCTGAGCTTCACTTTGTACACAGTTTCTGCACTGTGTAGACAGATGCCTCATTTCCTGATGCAGACTTTGCCCAGCTGGGAAAGGTCTCCCAGGACAGGGAAGCTGAGGTAATGTTGCCATCTCCATTCCTCATTAACGATTTCAAAGTGCACTATCTTGCTCAATGCTCTGAGAAGTCCTGCAGGAGAGAAACCTGCTTTGGTGTTTTTGACTCTGTGTTTCCTAAAGTTATCAAACTTCAGAATTCTTTTTCCCTCTTCATAATCCTCATTTATACCCTGTGAAAGCCAACTTTCCAAGAACACACTTGGGAAATGCTATCCGATGTCCAGTGGGTGCTTCTGGCCCATTGTGCCCCACAGTGAATGGTGGTGAGGACCTTCCGGCAGGACGCACGATATAGAATCCTGCTGTGATAATCCATGAAGTAAAATCATTTATTGTGCCTATCGGGCCCCTTCCCACACTGAGATTTCATGATTCTCTCGGCAACAACCATGAAACCACTGACATGTACAGAGTAGTGTGTGCTAGGAGCTTTTCCTATGTCATCCATGCAATCCTCATCAACTTGATCACCCCCATTTTACCAGTAGGGACATTGAAAGCCAGAGAGGTTATGTGAGAGGAGGTGACTGGGTCACGTCGGTGGCAGAGCTAAGACTGAGGCTGAAGCTGGTGGGACTCCACACTGGCATTCGCTCCTCAAACACTGAGGGCGGGGATGGAAAATTGTGCAGCCTCTGTGAGCTCGGGCTGCTCTAACAGACACCAGAGCCTGGTGGGCTTAAACAGCAGACATTTATTTCCTACAGTTCTGGAGGCTGGGGAGCCCAAGATCAGGGTTAGTATTGGGGTGAGGGCCCTCTTCCTGGCTCGCAGAGGGCTGCCTCTCACCGAGTCCCTCCTCTGTCCCCTGCCACATGTTGCATTTTGGATGCACTGTTTCCAGAGTGTCTGATTCCCACCAGGAACTGTTTTGGACGTTGGAAAATTCAATCATCTTAGGGATTTTTTTTTTCCTCCTTCAGGGATTGTATTTCCCTTGGATTTGAAATGCAGCTCTGATATTTCCTGGTTATGTGAGCTTGGGCCTCAGCTTTCTCATCTGTAAAACAGGATAATATCTCATGTTCCTCCTTCTGACCTTTTCTTCTTTTACTTCTTCCTTCCCTCCTTTCCTCTTTCCTTCTCCCTTAATTTTTTTCTCCCTTATTTTATTTTTCCATTTTTCCCTAAACCCTAACTTCTGGCATTAATTTCCCCCGGGAAGAGCCTTGAAACCCCACCATGGACCCTCCCCAAAGTGGCTTGACAGGTACTGATGGTTTTTCAGTAATAGACCAGAAGAGAAGCGGCTGCTGATTAATTCCATGCCAGCCCGCGCGTTCTGTGCTCTGCATCTAGACTAGGGCAGTTTCCAAGGTGACCGAGACTAGTGTGTGAGGACAAGGTGAGGGCCTGAAGTGATGAGCTGCCAAACCCAGAGAGCACACAGGCTTCCTCTGAGCCACTCGCGGCCCACTGCTTGCCAACCAATTTAGCAACCGACTTGCGGCAAAGTATTCCCACAATATCCAGTGATCAGAGCATCTATAAATAGGATCGTAAGAACAATTTGGATAGATGTTAATATAGGGGTTCAGTCTCCGAGTGACTAAACCTTGAGTTGTTTTGACCTCAGAGAGCCATCAAAAATCTGCTGCAAGGAACAATTCTGTAGTCGTCTGTGGCAGATGTTTTGTTCCTGTTCAACACGTCCTTGTGTGTATAATTTACTAACATGATTATAACGTGTTGCTTGGCACTTTGCAATTTACCAAGTGCCGTCACACACTTTTCGTTTGATCCTTGCAAGACGGGCATTATTACTGAGGTTCAGGGAAGACAAGTAACTTGCCCCAGGACATACCGATTACAGGGTGAATGGGGCTGGGGAGGGGCGGGGGATGGTGATGCCGGTAGCGGTAGTAGAGTCCAAATTTCAGAGGACTGTGTGGCTTCCAAACTGTTCTTTTCTTATTCTGCTAAATCCTATTTCCTGCTTGAAGGACTTGGAGCAATCATTTCCTCTCCTGTCCTCAAAGGGGTCAGCACATCAGGGTCAAGCACCCCAATCTCTCCTTTGATTACTTAAAAAAAAAAAAAGTCTTTTATTTATTTATTTATTTATTTTTAAGTAATCTCTACACCCAACACAGGGCTCAAATTCACAACCCCAAGATCAAGGTCACACGCTCTACTGACTGAGCCAGTCGGGCACCCCTTTTCCTTTGATTACTTTGCATGAAAAGTAGGCTTGCCAGATTTAGCAAATAAAAATACAGGATGCCTCCTTAAATTTAAATTTCAGACAAACAATGATTTTTTAGTATTAAGTGTGTCCCATGGTGTATTTTATTTGGCAACCCTAATTAAAAGTACTTGTTATTAAAGCTTTTTCCTTTAAAATAATGTGAATTACTTATAGAAAATTTTGAAAAATCATATAAGCAAAAGGAAGAAAATAGAAATTACTCCTAATTTTACCATCAGGTAATATTAGTAATTCACTATTAATATTTTTGTACATCTACCGTGACCTTTTTTCCCATGCATATATTTATATGCGTAAATTCCTTTCTTAAAAATAGGGATTGAGATTTCCTGAATATACTACTTCAGGCTTGTTTTTTTTTCCACTCAATATGTCACGAACATCATTCCATGCCCTTACGAATTCTGTAATATTGGAATGACTGCAAGGTCATGGATTAGATAGCATTCTGCCTTTAGCTAACCCCCTCTAGGCAAACCCTTATATTGTTTCCAATGTTTCCTTATTACAGGCTTGCCCTGAACAATCTTTGTTAAGTCTCCCTGCACATCCCTTGTATAAATTTCTGGTAGTAGAATTTCTAGGTCAAAGGATATGCAAACTTTTTTTTTTTTTTTTTTAAGATTTTACTTATTTATTTGACAGAGAGAGACACAGCGAGAGAGGGAACACAAGCAGGGGGAGTGTGAGAGGGAGAAGCAGGCTTCCGGTGGAGCAGGGAGCCTGACGCAGGACCCTGGGATCATGACCTGAGCCGAAGGGAGATGCCTAACGACTGAGCCACCCAACGACTGAGCCACCCAGGCGCCCCAAGCACTTTGGTTCTGAGCCCACCCTGACTCCATGATCACATTCAACACATTCTAAGCCATTCTTTTATTTTTTTTTAAGATTTAATTTATTTGACAGAAAGAGAGAGAGCATAAGCAGGGGGAGTGGCAGGCAGAGGGAGAGGGAGAAGCAGACCCCGCCGAGCAGGGAGCCCAATGTGGGGCTCAATCCCAGGACCCTGGGATCATGACCCAAGCCGAAGGCAGATGACCAACCGAGTCACCCAGGTGCCCCCATTCTATGCCACTCTTAATGGTCTTATTTCTTTCTACTGAGTCTTTAGTTCTAAAAGAGGGGAGTAAATTAGCTAGGGGGTAGGAATTAACTACCACTGTTCGGTCACATGTCCATGTCAGGCATCAGTCATCAATGCTCGCCTTTCTTTCTACTGAGTTTGGACAAGCCTTCAGAGTCTTGATCATCCTAGTTTTGCAGGTGCAGGTGGCCAGTACTAATCTAAAACAATTGCTTCTCAGGGAAAATTTCCCTTTACAGAAGAATTTAGTTAATACACAGAAAAAGAATGATAGAATTAGAATGGCATTGATCATCAGTGGCTGTTTATATCAGGTGCCCCATGGAAGAACACAACGTCATATTGAAGTAGTCTTGGAACCTGAATTTGATCAAGCTTTTACATCCTACTACCGATTTACAGGAAGTAAGGAGCACAGAGAAAATGTTAAAGTGCACTATGAATGTGTATGCAGTGAAATCCAGACTGTGGGAAACTCTGTAGGTCAAATGACCTCTTTTCTTTCGGGAAAAAAAAAATAAATGAATAAATAAAATAATGGAGGGGAAACCTACAGATTAAAAGCTATCTAAAAGATATATCAATCAATCCCAGTGTATGGACCTTATTTGGATTCTTATTAAAAAAAACTATTGGTGGGGTGCCTGGGTGGCTCAGTCATTAAGCATCTGCCTTCGGCTCAGGTCACGATCCCAGGACTCCAGAATCATGACCTGAGCCAAAGGCAGACGCTCAACCAACTGAGCCACCCAGGCACCCCCATAGCTATATTTTTAAACAGAGTCCTCATCTTCTAGAGCAGTGGTCCTCAGTTTTGAGATTTTTGCCCTCTAGGACATTTGGCAATATCTGGAGACATTATTGGTTGTCAAAACCGAGGGGAAAGAGTATTACCAGCCTCCAGTGGGTACAGACCACAGATGCCACTAAACATCCTACAATGCACAGGACAGCTCCTCACAACAAAGAATTATTTGGCATTCAATGTTAACAGTGCTGAGGTTGAGAAGTCCTACTTTAGAGATACATACTGAAATATTTATGGGCAAAGTGATACTAGGGGTGGGATTTGCTTCAAAATAATGTGTGATAGAGGAAATGGATGAAGGTCTGGATGCATAGACTGATTGAAGGTTGATGGTTGGGATTGGGTATGGGTATGGGGCTTCATTATATTCTATCTCCTTTAGATAAGTTTGAAATTCTCTGTCATAAAAAGTTAAAAAAAAACCCTTCCCATGAGGTGCGAATTGCCATCTCTGAAGTCCATCTCTAAGGACCCTCTTTAACATTCTCTGGTGACTTTGAACATTTTAACGTCATTCACACAGAAATTGTGAAATAGTTTATTTTTGGTGTCCTCCTATCTTTGCCTTCCCTAACACCAGAGGAAAGGTGTGTAGGTTGAGCTTTTTCCAACTATTTCTTTATCTGCAAAAGGGACACAAATGAACCTTGCTTACTTCCTGTGGCTGCTAGGAGCTCAGGATTCCATGTTGGCTAGCATTACCAAAGTCGTGATATTTTTCTTCCCTTAATATTAAGTGCAATTTTTAATTTTGATCTAAAGTCTTTGTATTTCAGTGTAATTTTAGCCTCATAGAATTAGTTGCTAAGTAATCCCCCCTCTTCAATTTTCCAAAAGAATTTGTATAAAATTGATATTTTTTCTTTCTTTCTTGTTTGGTAGAATTCACCTGTAAAGCCATCTGGACCTGGAGCTTTCTTCATGGAAAGGTTTTAGACTATAAATTAATTTCTTTAATAGATACACAGGTTATCTGTTTGTTCTTCAGTGAGCTTTGGTAGTTTGTGTCTTTCAAGAAATGCATCCATTTCATCAAATTATCAAGTTTATTGACATAAAGTTGCTCATAAATCTATAGTGATATCTCCTCTCTCACTTCTTAAATTGGTGATTTGTGTCTGAATTAAAGACTTAGAAGACAAAAATTCAACAGGAAGATAGAATTGCTTTGTTTGCATGAGAAAATGTGCTTAAGTTTGAAGTCTTTGCTTTTATACATTTTTATAGAA
Organism: Neomonachus schauinslandi; assembly: GCF_002201575.2. Taxonomy (NCBI): domain Eukaryota; kingdom Metazoa; phylum Chordata; class Mammalia; order Carnivora; family Phocidae; genus Neomonachus; species Neomonachus schauinslandi. The sequence continues at coordinate 125,343,414 of NC_058403.1, forward strand.
ATTTTCTTATGCTGAATAAATGCAGCAGGGGGCTTATGGGAAGCAGAAGGGAGATAGATGAAAATCTGATCTGTAACCAAGCTCTGTCTTTATGAAAGGAGGAAACAGAGGGGATAGGTTGCCTTGAAGTATTTTTGCATTCTGAGTTAGCTTCAAAGAATCAGGTAGTTTTGGTCAGGTTCATTGACTCTTACATTCTGGATCTCTTCCAAGCCATTCACTTAACCACCTTCTTACTTTAGTAGCATGTGATCCTAAATGATGTCACCATGCCTGTTTACTCCCAAACCCTGGAGGTTCAGACAACATTGACCAGCATTGACCAGATAATATTCTAGGTCTACTTTTCCAGGAAGCTTTTGGGGGAAGTTTGAAATAGTGAGTAAACCATGGGTTTTGGAGTGAGATAAACCAAAATTCGAAGTTTGGCTTTGCTATTCACTAGCTGCAGGGCAAGTTCTGAAAACTGTCTGAACTCTTACTTTCTTCATGTATGAAATGGGGATAATGAGACCTAATTCATAGTGCTCTTGGGATGTTTAAATGAGATAATACATATGTCTAGCACATATTAGCAACTCTGAGTGGATATCAAAGTGTAGTCCCTACAGCCACATGCAGAAGAATGAAACTCAACCATTCTCCAACACCATTCACAAAGATAAACTCAAAGTGGATGAAAGACCTCAATGTGAGACAGGAATCCATCAAAATCCTAGAGGAGAACATAGGCAGTAACCTCTTTGACATCGCCCACAGCAACTTCTTTCGTGACATGTCTCCAAAAGCTAGTGAAACAAAAGCAAAAATGAACTTTTGGGACTTCATCAAGATAAAAAGCTTCTGCACAGCAAAGGAAATAGTCAACAAAACAAAGAGGCAACCCACAGAATGGGAGAAGATATTTGCAAATGACACTACAGATAAAGGGCTGGTATCCAAGATCTATAAAGAACTTCTCAAACTCAACACCCAAAAAACAAATAATCAAGTCAAAAAGTGGGCAGAAGATATGAAAAGTCACTTCTCTGAAGAAGACATACAAATGGCTAACAGACACATGAAAAAATGTTCATCATCATTAGCCATCAGGAAAATCCAAATCAAAACCACATTGAGACACCACCTTACACCAGTTAGAATGGCAAAAATGGACAGGGAGAGAAACAACAAATGTTGGAGAGGTTGTAGAGAAAGGGGAACCCTCTTACACTGTTGGTGGGAATGCAAGTTGGTACAGCCACTTTGGAAAACAGTGTGGAGGTGCCTCAAAAATTTAAAAATAGAGCTACCCTATGACCCAGCAATTGCACTCCTGGGTATTTACCCCAAAGACACAGATGTAGTGAAAAGAAGGGCCATATGCACCCCAGTGTTCATAGCAGCAATGTCCGCAATAGCCAAACTGTGGAAAGAGGCGAGATGCCCTTCAACAGATGAATGGATAAAGAAGATGTGGTCCGTATATACAATGGAATATTACTCAGCCATCAGAAAGGATGAATACCCAACTTTTACATCAACATGGATGGGACTGGAGGAGATTATGCTCAGTGAAATAAGTCAAGCAGAGAAAGTCAATTATCATATGGTTTCACTTATTTGTGGAACATAAGGAATAGCATGGAGGACATTAGGAGAAGGAAGGGAAAAATGAAGGGGGTTGGGAATCGGAGGGAGAGATGACCCATGAGAGACTATGGACTCTGAGAAACAAACAGGGTTTTAGAGGGGAGGGGGGTGAGTGGTGGCTTAGCCCGGTGATGGGTATTAAGGAGGGCACGTACTACATGGAGCACTGGGTGTTATACGAAAACAATGGATCGTGGATCACCACATCAAAAACCAATGATGTATTGTATGGTGACTAACATAACATAATAAAATTAAAAACAAAAACAAAAACAAAGTGTAGTCCCTAGACTGATAGGATCAACATCATCTGGAAACTTGTTAGAAGTGTAAATTCTTGGACTCTGCTCCAGATCTACCGAATCAGAAACTGTAGGGGGCAGGGCAGCAATTTCTTTCTCCTTTCTTTCTTTCTTTCTTTCTTTCTTTCTTTCTTTCTTTCTTTCTTTCTCTCTCTCTCTCTCTCTCTCTCTTTCTTTTTCTTAACAGTCTATGTTTTAACAAGCCTTCCAGGGGCTTCTGATAACTGGCCAACTTTGAGAACCATTAGACTAGCACATTCTAGCAAATGGTAGAATCTCAAGAAATGCTAGTTTTCTCCCCTTCTTTTTTTTTTTTTTAAGATTTATTTATTTATTGTAGACGGAGAAAGAGTGTGTGAGTGTGGAGGGGAGGGACAGAGGGAGAGGGAGAGAGAGAATTTCAAGCAGACTCTCCACTGAGCACAGAGTCCAGTGTGGGGCTCCATCTCACCACTCTGAGATCATGACCTGAGCCAAAATCAAGAGTTGGTCGCTTAACTGACTGAGTCACCCAGGCACCCCTCTCCCCTTCTTTATGCTTTCTTGATAACTATTTTTCCAGCTTATTCTTGGCTTTCATAATAATTAAACTCTTCAAGAGTCAAGACAGTTTTTCTCTATCTGTCTCATCATTGTTGTTGTTTTTTTTTCTTTCTCTTTCCAAAGTTCCTGGTGAGTGTTAGCATTCAGTAGGAACCCAGAGAAAGTTAACTATATCTCCATGTGCCAAATAAGGACAGAAGTGCCCTTGGCTTTACTTATGTATTTGACTTATATAGCGCCTTGGCTCAATTGTGGGTCTAGAAGGTGAAGTGTTCAGTGTGTGCTGGGAGTGAATACCAATCTAGCTCGGATAGCAGGGATGTTGGGAGTGTAATGTCTTCCTCTCAGTGCCAGCCAGACATCACTTCAACCCAAAAAAACATAAAAGCCAGAGCAGTGTCATAGACCATTCGGTCTTGATTAAAGAAGAGATGTCATAAAGCCTCATCAGTTCACAGAAAGTGGAATAAAAGAGAGGAGGGAAGGCCAATAAGTAAATCAAAAACCTCAGTTGTATAGAGAATGCTTTTGTTTTAAAAAATGCAATTTTATTTGCCTAGCACTTTAGGTTGAAGAAAGTACCTAAAGCTGAGACCAGTTAACAGCATGACTGCTGTGAGAAACGAACAATATAATCCCAGGTACATTCTAAGCACGGTGACCTTAACATTCACGGAGCACTCACTAAATAATATTATTAAATTATTACTGGTAGTAATAGTAGGTGGTGAGTGAATATTCATTGGGTAAGTGGCTAACTGAATGAGTGGTTAAATGAATGAATAAACTGTCAACTTGTTTGATCATCAACTTTTTCCTTAGTTTTCAGGGAAAATTATTCAGTCAGTAGCTAGTGAGTCCCATAATAGCCATCAAATAAGTACAGTTGAAAGTCAAAGGAAAAAAATGCCTTTTCATTATAGCCCTAAACTAGAAACTACCCAAATGTCCATCAAAAAGTGAATGAATAGGGGTGTCTGCCTGGCTCAGTTGGAGCAAGCAACTCTTGATCTTGGGGTTGTGAGTTCGAGCCCCAAGTTGGGGGTAAAGCTTACATTAAAAAAAAAAAAAAAGGTGAATGAACACAGAAATTGTGGTTCATCCACACGATGGAATACTATTAAGCAATAAAAAGGAACAAATTATTGATACACACAACCACTTGAATGAACCTCAAAAACATTATAAGCAAAAGAAGCCAGACACAGAAGGGTACATACTATATGATTTCATTTATATCACATTCTAGATAAGGCAAATCTAATATTTTGTCAGAAAGCACATCAGTGGTTGCCTGAGGCTGGGAATGAGGGTTGGGACTGATTACAAGGGGACCTGCAGGAACCTTTCAGGGTGATGGAAAATGTCTCTATCTTGATGGTGGTGGGGGTTACGAGCGTGTACACGTTTGCCAAAACTAATTGAACTGTACATTTAAAATGGATGGGTTTATTGTCTCTAAATTATAACTGGACAAAGTTGATTAAAAAAAAGAAAGCAAATAGCAACAGTGTCTCCTACCCAGGCCTGGGAGCCCCCTGTGGTGCCAGTGTAGATTCTGACTCCAGAGCAAGATGGGGCAAAGGCTGTGGGACCTGCCCATTTTATTCTGCTCTGGCTGGAGAGGCCATGCCCCATCCGCTCAAGTTCCATCTACCAGAGCTGGTCACCTGGGGAGGCCAATGCAATGGTGTGGGACAATGTGGCCTAAAGCAAAGTAATTGTTGCATGCAAATCAGATATTTCAAGCTTGTTCCTCAGGCCCTCCTCTTGTTTTGCTCTTAAACTAAATGTTAACCTCTAATTTCAGCACTGACCTGGCATGTGTCCAAAATGCATTAAACACAATGTTCCAAACCCTGCGGGAACCATTCAGAGAGCCCCAGAGAATCTTAACAAGCTGTCTCACCTTGAAAGGCTATCTTACAAATCATTTTCCAAACTCCTATAATCACAGACACTCTGTGTGGCCTCCAACCCCACAGTAGTGTGCGTTTGGTCACCACAAAAGAATCTGGACTGAAATCTGGGATGAGAAAATAGGCACCACGGAGGGATTGCTTGTCTACCCAGCTACCGGTAATTCATCTTTTTATTCATCTATATATCTTCTCAAATAACATTTCACAATCCAAGCGCAATTATTTGAAGCATAGAGAGAAACACATACAAAATAAAAATCACCACCAATCAGTGATTACCATGGATTAACATTTTGGTCTATTTTTTTAGGAATACACACACACACTCTCACACAAACGCATGCGCATATTTATTTAAAATAAAATTAGGATCTTACAGTACACATTGTTTTCTTATCTGCCTTTGCCACCACTTAATTGAGTGGGAACATTTCCTCATGCCATTAAATAGTCTCAGTCAACTTTCTGTTAATCAACTCTTGCTGTATAACAAGCAACCTCAAAGTCTTAGTACACACGTGTGGTAAATTAGTTCTCACTTAGGGGTTTGTGGGTCAGTGGACTCTGGTCCATAGGCCTCCATCTTGCCCCTAGGATCAGCAGGCTAGTTCCAGCATGTTCTCATGATGATAAGAGAAACACAAGGGGACACACCCAACAGGCACACTTCAAATCTCTACTGATTTCACATTGGACAGAGCAACTCACGTGGGCTAGCCTGAAGTAAAGGGACAGAGAAATCACCTCCACCGTTTGTGGAGGAATTGCAGTTGCATGGCCAAGGGCACGGACACAAGGAGGGAGGAAAAACTGGGGCCCGTATTGCAATCTCCCACACACTTCATTGTAAATGACTCACATGGATGCTCACAAATTCATTTATTTACCACTCATCTAGTGTTACGTGCCAGCAACTATTCTAAGGGTCTTATAAATATTTAATTCTCAAAACAGACCTATGAGGTAAGTGCTGTTATTAACCTCATTACACCGATGAGGAAACTGGGGTACAGAGAGGTTAAACAGTTTGCCCACAGTCATCCAGCTAGTAAGCGGGGGTGGGGCGGGGTGAGGTGCGGGGGCGGGGGGCAGAGCAAGGAAGTCTGCATCCTGAATCTGTGCGGGTAGGCGCCATGCTAGGTGGCCTCCCTCATGATTTGTCCATTAGCCCCTTGCCCCCACTGGACTGTGGACAGGAACTGAGCACCCAGCGTAGTACCCAGCCCTGGGGGCATTCAGGATGTATTTCTTGAATGAGTTTAATCATTATCTTATCATTAGATATGAACCCATTTCAGTGGGTTCTAGTATGTTTGGCTAATATATACTGCATGGGCTGAACTATGTTCTCTCAAAATTCAGATGTAGAAGCTCTCGCTGCCAGCACCTCAGAATGTGACTGTATTTGGAGAGGGCCTTTAGAGAGGTGATTAAGTTCAATGGAGGCTGTTAGGGTGGGTCCCTATGCAATCCGACTGGTGTCCTTATAAGAAGGGGACACTGGCACCCACGGAGAGACAGCAGGGATGTGTGTGCACAGAGGGAAGACCACGTGAGGACACAGCAGGAAGGCAGCCACCTGCGGGCTAAGGAGAGAGGCCTCAGAAGAAACCAAATCTGCTGACGATTTGATCTCTTGACATCTAGCTTCCAGACCTGTGAGGACATGCATTTGTGTTGTTTAAGCCTCCCGGTGGGTGGAATTTCGTTACGGCAGCCCTTGCAAACTAATACATATGCCATGTTGCTACAAGCATCAGAGCAGTGAAGTCTTTCCTGAGCTGACCGAAGAAGGGCAGCCGGCAGAACTTTGGGGGCCCATCTGCCCTGCTCAGGAATGCAGCAATGCGGGTGGGGGTGAGGCTAACCAGGGCTCTATAACTCCTTCTGAATGAGCACTTCATTTCCTTCTGTAGGTTTTCTTTAAAAAAGGAATGCAAATAATAGGGTAAGAATTATGGATAGAATTTAGAAACTTGCGATCCATGGGCGAGGACTTACAGTAGAAAGTTAAGACTGAGATTTTTTGCGGCTCAAACACACCCCCTAATTTTCCTTCCTCACATACCTCCTAACAGATTCATTCCAACAACAAACATTGGGTGTCCGCTATGCTGGGTCCTGTGCCTCGTGCTGGGGCCACACTGGTCACAGGACAAGAAGTACCTGCTCCCATGGTGTTCGCCTTCTAATTCTCACAAGCAGCTAAACTATTTCAACTTGAAATGTTGAATGAGCGTCATTGAATAATAGATTTCCACACTCATGAATTCACTTTCTCACTGACTTATTCATTCAAAAATCTATTTAGTGCTTACTAGGTATCAGGTGCTGTTGCATAAGAGAAGGGGCTTGGGGCGCCTGGGTGGCTCAGTTGGTTAAGCGACTGCCTTCGGCTCAGGTCATGATCCTGGAGTCCCGGGATCGAGTCCCGCATCGGGCTCCCTGCTCGGCAGGAAGTCTGCTTCTCCCTCTGACCCTCCTCCCTCTCATGCTCTCTGTCTCTCATTCTCTCTGTCTCAAATAAATAAATAAAATCTTTTAAAAAAAAAAGAGAAGGGGCTTAAATAGGTTATTGTCACTGTTATCTAAGGGCTCAAGTCTAATAGATGAGTGAGGGATAAGCTCACGGGCCAATGGCAGTAATGGGAATGGAGTAGGGGAGTAGTACTGTTGTAGTGCAGGGGACTGTGGTCGTGCAGGGGACTGTGGTCATGCAGGGGACTGTGGCAGTACAGAAATCCTGGGCAAGACATGGTCACTCTGCTGAAAGCACAGGGAAGGCTCTCAGGGCAGGGGATATTTGTGCTTAGTCTTGAAGGATACCTGATGGATAGGAGGGATCATGTGGGTCTGGGTCAAAATGGAGCTAGATTAGGCAAAAAGGGGTAGTTTTCTGGAGCCCACAGGGACTTTCCTGGAACCCACAGGAAACAGGGTCTCCCAAGGCCTGGGACCAGGAGCTGGACAGACTTTGGAAACCAAAGTAGAGATTTCATCTGACCTGCCAAAGCTGCGAGGTCTCTATCTCTCCTCCTCTCTGCGTATCTGCTTCCTGCTCCCCCTCAGTAGACCAGCCGTCTTGATTTTTCTGCCCACCCAGAGCTCCTGAGCGGACCCATCTTTGAGTCAAGCAACCAGCAAAATCGGACTCATGTATTTGAGGCCCAACAGCACATTCTTGGGAGAAAAACTTCTGATTGACCTGCTTGAGTCAGGTGTCCACCCTTGGTCCAATCAGCTATGGTCTGGGATGGGCAGGGCCACTGATAACAAAAATGGCTGCCAGGTCCCATTCTAGAAGGTGGGTGAGGGGGTCTCAGGAAGGGGTGAACTGAGCCACAGTGACATTACAGAAAGCATCTTCCACAAGGTGCAAAGGTGGGGAGTCGATTATGGCTTTTAATTTAAAAATCCTTCAAGAAAACTGGCAGCATATGAGACGAAGAGTAGCAAATACCACCAGTTCAAGTCAAATTCCCAAACCAACAAGAATAATTAAACACAAAGAAGTATATAGTAAAGCTTAGGTAACAAATACCAGAGGATTAAGTAATAGAATCTTATGAGATTTTCATAGTCAGTTTAACCAAGAAGGAGAGGGAAACAGTCAAATTCAGGGGGTCAGTCTGGGCTCCAGGAAGGAGTTAGAAAGATGGAAATAGGAAAAGAGCAGAAAAAAGAAAAAATGAAATCTCTTCAGGTGGGGGGACTATAGCATAGAGGAATGGGAAGGGTCTGGAATTGCCATCTGTAGGGCTCCCTTGATCTTGTGACCTTGCTGCACGTGGCCATTTTAATCGGATAGACATAATCAGGCAGCTTTCCCAGAGAAGGGACATTCCTTTCTCTTTCAGGTCAAGAATTTCCCAGAAGCCTTTGGGACTGCTGGAATTTCTGCTATGAAATTCAGAAATCCTGATGATTTGGGGACAGCACCATCATTAAGAATACCAGGACATGTAAAAATGACAGACAGGCAGGCAGGCAGGCAGACAGAAAGAGAAAGAAAAAAAAAGAGAGAAAACTTCATAAAATAGGACTAAAATATACCAAAATGTCATTTTAAAGACCAGGTCATCAGAGAAGGGGAAAGATAATGGTTATAATCTAGCTTCTATTTTCAGTCTTCTGAAGGTATCAGAGGAAGCCAGATGTGTTAGCCCTGAATGCATGTTTTTTAGGGCCTGCCAATGGCCAAGCTGAGACAACAAATGAGGAAGAGGAAAAAAAATGAGTCAGTTTAAGGCTGCGCATCCTTTCCTGGGTGACTCTCGGAGAATGGTGTGAGGAACTCTGGGGGGGGTGAAGTGCTTTCCCAACTATTTACGGGAATCCATGAGGTTGAAAACCTTTTTTTTTTAATTTAATTTTTAAAAAAGATTTTATTTATTTGAGAGAGAGAGAGAGCACGAGCGGGGTGGGGGAGGGGCAGAGGGCGAAGCAGACTCCATGCTGAGTGGGGAGCCCAACGTGGGGCTCGATCCCAGGACCCTGAGATCATGACCTGAGCTGAAGGCAGACACTTAACCGACTGAGCCACCCAGACACCCCAAAACTCTTTTTTTTTTTTAAAGATTTTATTTATTTATTTGAGAGAGAGAATGAGATAGAGAGAGCATGGCGGGGGAGGGTCAGAGGGAGAAGTAGACTCCCTGCCGAGCAGGGAGCCCGATGCAGGACTCGATCCCGGGACTCCAGGATCATGACCTGAGCCGAAGGCAGACGCTTAACCATCTGAGCCACCCAGGCGCCCCCATAAAGCACTGCTCTTGCACACCGAGGTGCGCTCCTGTCGTCTCAGTGGAAAGCCCTGACCTAACCGAGTTGTGAGCTGAATGAACTAGAGGCTTTTTCCATGGAACTTCAGTTTTACTAGAAGGATTGACTGAAAAGCTCATAATTTAGCCTCGGGGACTGGACAAACATGTTCTTGAAGGAAGCAAGCCTGTTACTTTAAGGAAAACAAATGCTAGTGTTTGTTGCCAGTGATAACACTCAGGCTTTTAAGTGAAAATTAGAATTTTGGAAAATTAATACCTGCCATTTTGTACTTTACACCTTCCCAATACTTAAGAGACTTAAAAAAAAATATATTGGTGGTGATACTAACCCATGTGATTTTTTATTTTATTTTATTTTTTTAAGATTTTTTATTTATTTGCGAGAGAGAGAATGAGAGACAGAGAGCATGAGAGGGGGGGAGGGTCAGAGGGAGAACCAGACTCCCTGCTGAGCAGGGAGCCTGATGCGGGACTCGATCCCGGGACTCCAGGATCATGACCTGAGCTGAAGGCAGTTGCTCAACCAACTGAGCCACCCAGGCGCCCCCCATGTGATTTTTAAAATGTTGTGAATTAAAATGTGTCAACATCTGGAAGATCTGCATGGCTCGGTGGATCACTGTTTTCCAAATGACCAATGGATGATGTTATAAAATCACACGTGGGTAAAAGATCCATTCAAAGTACAAAATAAACCAGCACATTTTAATTTAACAGAATATGAAAAGTTCATTGATACAGTTTTAGATGTCATACTGCAACCAACCTTTAAGAAACCATCACTTGTAGGGCGCCTGGGTGGCTCAGTTGGTTAAGTGACTGCCTCTGGCTCAGGTCATGATCCCGGAGTCCTGGGATCGAGTCCCGCATCGGGCTCCCTGCTCGGCGGGGAGTCTGCTTCTCCCTCTGACCCTATCCCCTCTCATGCTGTTTCTCTCTCTCTCTCAAATAAATAAATAAAATCTTAAAAAAAGAAAAAAAAAGAAACCATCACTTGTAGAGTTTAGATGCAGTATAAAGAGAATATTCACAATTATCTGAAAAAAAAACCATTAAAATATTCCTCCTTTTTAAATTACATATCTGTGTGAGGTTAGATATTTTTCATGGACTTAAACCACTACAATTTATGTCACAGATCAAATGCAGAAGCAGATATGACAATCTAGCCTGTCTTCTATTTTAAGCCAGATATTAAAGAGATTTGTAAAAATGTGATTTTTTTTTGTTTTAGAAGACATTATTTTTTATAAAAAATGCTATTTATGTTAACATGTCATGGATCTATTCTTCTTAAACCAATTAGTAAGTATTCTATTTTTCAGTTTTAGTTTTTCATACAGTAAATATCACGGGATGTTGCCTACATAAGTAAAAAATTTTGAGCCCTCAATAGTTTCAAGAATGCAAAGGGGAGGGGGATGCCTGGGTGGCTCAGTCAGTTAAGCAACTGCCTTCAGCTCAGGTCGTGATCCCAGGGTCCTGGGATCGAGTCCCCGTCAGGATCCCTGCTGCTTCTCCCTGTCTGACGCTATCCCCGCCTGTGCTCTCCTTCCCAAATAAATAAATAAATCTTAAAAAAAAAGAATGTAAAGGGGGAAACATAAAGAGTGTATGGTTTGAACAAATAGAAATTTATTTCTTGCTCCTGTAATAGCCCAAGGTGGAAAGGTCAGTAGGTAGCTCTCCCCTGCACTGTAATTAGTCACTTAGGCTTCTCTCATACCTATGCCCCCTACTCATGTGGTACCGACTTTTAGACTCTGGCCATTATCTGTGTTCAGTTAATACAGGGAAAGAGCAGGGAAGAAAACATTTGGGAGGTTTTTATAGACCAGCTTGCAAAAGTTCCATTCGTTCCTCTCATGCTATTGGCTAAATGCAGTCACATGACTATTGTTAACTCCAAAGGAGCCTGAGAAATCTGTCTAGCTGAGTGCCCAGGGAGAAGAAGAAAGATTTGGGGTGGAGGGCTAGCAGCTCCCGACATGCCATCCCAGGCTATTTCTCATCTAAATTATTTATTTCTTATCTAGATTATTTCTGATTTCTTAATCTTTTTATTATTTGTTTATATAATTTTAAAGCTTGTCATTTGAAATAGTAGAGACTCACAGGAAGTTGCAGAGATAAGACAAAATCTTGTGAATGTTTCCCCCAAAGGAGATACCTTCTATAGCTGTAACACAACAACAATGCTGGAAATTGACTTTGGTAATTCCTGTTAAGTAGACTATAGACCTTACTCAGTTTCTATCATTTTTTTAAACCTGCATCTATTTGTGTGTGTATTTCTATATTCTTTAATTTTTAAAAACTGTCCTATAGTATGTGTTTTAATATTTTGAGCTGTCTTCGAGCCCTTTTGAGAAGTAAATGTGCTATTGGGGCGCCTGGGTGGCTCAGTCTTTAAGCAGCCAACTCTTGATTTCGGCTCAGGTTATGATCTCAGGGTTGTGAGATGGAGCCTCACATCAGGCTCTGTGCTCAGTGCGGAATATGCTTGAGATTCTCTCTCTCCTTCTCCCTGCTCCCCCCCCCCCATCGCTCTCTTTCTCTCTCAAATAAATAAATCCTAAAGAAGTGTGCTACAAGGCACCTGGGTGGCTCAGGCAGTTGAGCATCTGCCTTTGGCTCAGATCATAATCCCAGGGGCCTGAGATCAAGTCCTTTGATGGGCTCCCTACTCATTGGGGAGCCTGCTTCTCCCCCTGCTTGTGTGCTCTCTCTCTCTGTCAAATAAATAAATAAAATCTTTTTTTAAAAAAGTAAGTATATTGGGCGCCTGGGTGGCTCAGTTGGTTAAGCGACTGCCTTCGGCTCAGGTCATGATCCTGGAGTCCCGGGATCGAGTCCCGCATCGGGCTCCCTGCTCGGCGGGGAGTCTGCTTCTCCCTCTGACCCTCCTCTCTCTCATGCTCTCTATCTCTCATTCTCTCTCTCTCTCAAATAAATAAATAAAATCTTTAAAAAAAATAAAATAAAAAAGTAAGTATACTATAAATTATAAAGAAATAAAAAGTGTCCAGTGGGATGTCTCTTAATCCTCCTGATATGCCAAAATGGGTGGGGTGGGAGGGGGCTTATTTCTTGCAAATCAGGAGACTTGTACAGCGTGGTGCCCTAGAAAGAACATGAATGCTGGAGGCAGATACAGCTGGGTTTAAATCCAACCTCCTCAGCGTCACTTTAGAATATCTAGCATTTTTGTTTGGGGTTCAGAGGTCCTACAGGCATCAGAGGGATTTTAAATCAACCCAATGGTATATTTACATTGCCTGATCTGCCTTTTAGATCTAGTTTAGTAACAATTATTTATCTACCTAGCCAGCTTGAAATTCACATTTCCCTCTAGTACACAGGGAAGGAAACACCGTGAAAGGCTCATGTTTGGTTAATCAAGGAGGAAACAGGCATACACAGACCTAAGAGATTGAGCGGTCTCACGTTAGCCCCTGGGTTCATGAATTTTCTGAAGCAGGGTTTCCTGCCCTTTCAGCCTTACAAACTGCTGAAGAAGGATGGAATGTGAAGACTTATTCGAGTCAAAACAGTATAAAATCAAAGCTCTTAGCACATTCCATTCTTTCTAGAAAGCAGATACCTTAGTATATTTAATCACCCACTGACATCTTCTTTCTAAACTGACACATATTTCCTTTTCATGTTCGGTTGTTAAAGAGACAGATAAAACTGATAGTTTTTTTTTTTCCTTAAAAATTTATTCCCTTTCCTGCAAGTTGGTGCAGCCACTCTGGAAAACAGTATGGAGCTTCCTCAAAAAGTTGAAAATAGAGCTACCATACGGTCCAGCAATTGCACTACTGGGTATTTACCCCAAAGATACAAATGTAGGGATCCAAAGGGGTATGTGCACCCCGATGCTTATAGCAGCAATGTCCACAATAGCCAAACTGTGGAAAGAGCCAAGATGTCCATCGACAGATGAATGGATAAAGAAGAAGTGGTATGTATATACAACGGAATATTATGCAGCCATCAAAAGGAATGAGATCTTGCCATTTGCAACGATGTGGATGGAACTGGAGGGTATTATGCTAAGTGAAATAAGTCAATCAGAGAAAGACATGTATCATATGACCTCACTGATATGAGGAATTCTTTTTTTTTTTTTTTTTTTAAAGATTTTATTTATTTGACAGAGAGACACAGCGAGAGAGGGAACACAAGCAGGGGGAGTGGGAGAGGGAGAAGCAGGCTCCCCGCCGAGCAGGGAGCCCGACGCGGGGCTCGATCCCAGGACCCTGGGATCCTGACCTGAGCCGAAGGCAGACGCTTAACGACTGAGCCACCCAGGTGCCCCGATATGAGGAATTCTTAATCTCAGGAAACAAACGGAGGTTTGCTGGAGTGGTGGGGGTGGGAGGGATGGGGTGGCTGGGTGATGGACTTTGGGGAGGGTATGTGCTATGGTGAGCGCTGTGAATTGTGTAAGACTGTTGAATCACAGACCTGTACCTCTGAAACAAATAATACATTATATGGTAAAAAAAAAAAAAAAAGAGGAAGAAGATAGCAGGAGGGGAAGGATGAAGGGGGGGAATCGGAGGGGGAGACAAACCATGAGAGACGATGGACTTTGAGAAACAAACTGAGGGTTCTAGAGGGGAGGCGGGTAGGGGGATGGGTTAGCCTGGTGATGGGTATTAAAGAGGGCACGTACTGAATGGAGCACTGGGCATTATACGCAAACAATGAATCATGGAACACTACATCAAAAACTAATGATGTAATGTATGGTGATTAACATAACATAATAAAAAAAAATTTATTCCTTTTCCGGTGTAGGCACTGTGGGATGGTACAGAGTACAGATATTTGGAAGGAGGCTTTGCATTTTTTTTTTAAAAGTAAATTCTACTCTGAAGTTGGGACTTGAACTCATGACCCCAAGATCAAGAGTTGCATGCTGTACTGACTGAGCCAGTTAGGCGCCCGACAAACTGATAGTTTTTGGGTTCAAAATATTTGTATTAAGTGATGTCCCTGGGCGCCTGGGTGGCTCAGATGGTTAAGCGTCTGACCTCAGCTCAGGTCATGATCCCAGGGTCCTGGAATCGAGTCCCACATCGGGCTCCCGGCTCAGCGGGGAGCCTGCTTCTCCCTCTGCCTCTCTCTCTCTCTGTCTCTTATGAATAAATAAATAAAATCTTAAAAAAAAAAAGTGATGTCCCTATCCTGTCCCTATGCCCAGGACATTCATTAAAAAAAAAAAATTATTAAATGGTATTAGAGTGGGGTGCAAGGTTTCTCAGGTTGTAGGTCCCAACATATTGACAGGGTTCATGAATTCTGTTGGGCTGCAACTGGCATTTTAAAAAATGAAATAAAACCAAAAAAAGTAGAAAAGAAAATATCAATGTGAATGACATATAGTAAGTGTAAATGTGTTACACGAAACTTTTGATTCAGCTATATTTGTATGTGTCTGTGTGTGTGTGTGTGTATGTGTCTGGCATTGTGTTACAAAATTTATTCCTTATTGTGGGTCCCCATCACAAATGTTTGAAAACACTGCCACAGCAGTTATGAGTACAGGTTCTGGGGGCGCCTGGGTGGCTCAGTTGGTTAAGCATCTGCCTTTGGCTCAGCTCATGACCCCAGGGTCCTGGGATCGAGTCCCGCATCGGGCTCCCTGCTCTGCGGGGAGCCTGCTTCTCCCTCTCCCTCTCTCCCTCTCTGTCTCTTATGAATAAATAAATAAAATCTTTAAAAAAAAGAGAAGACAGGCTCTGGAGTGAGACAGCATGAATTCAAGTCCTGGTTCCATTATTTTCTAGATGTTTGATTATTTGGCAATTACTTAAAATCTCAGTGAAATGGGGATCATGACAGATTATAACCTCGAGCCAGTGCGTCCAGCAAGACCAGGAGGCATGTGGGCACAGTAACGAGGGCACATCATATTTTTAGAACCTCCACTAAGATGCTTTGATTTCTTTTAAAATTGGAAGAAGAAAAAAATGAACCTTCAAGGTTGAAGAAAAGTTTTTAATTTTTTTCTCTTACCATTAAGAAAAATGAATCTTGAGGGCCCCACAGAAATCTACGACAGTGGGAGGGGCCCTTCAAAGAAAAAGTGCCCAGGGCATGAAAGTCATAATGCAATTGTGAACTGACCTGGGGGCGGGGGTGACCAACTTGCCCCAGTTTGAAACTGACAGTCCTGCCTTTCAGGAGCCCCCTCAGCCCAGGGGAAGCAGGCCAGTCGGCCACCCTGCTGATAAGCTTGTCGTGAGGGTGAAGCTAGATGACTGTTGACAAAGCACGGCAGACACCTGGCACTTCTAACAAATGCTTTAACACGTGTGGGGCGCTGTGCTGGCCTTTGAGAATTTTCAGGAGAATCAGCTAGCCAGGGCAGCTGTCGAGAAGCAGTAGAACATAGTGGCTAAGTGTGAGCTCAGCAGTCAGGCAAGCTCGGTTCAAATCCCACCTCTGCCATTTTTCACCTTTGTGATTTGGGGTGAGTTTCTTAGTCTTTCTGGGTCTTAGATTCCTTATCTGTATGATGGATAGGATCGTACTTGTACCTACTTCCCTGGAAAGTTGGGAATATTAAATGAATTGGTGCTTTAAAAATACTTAGAACAGGGCACCTGAGTGGCTCAGTCATTAAGTGTCCAACTCTTGATTTTGGCTCAGGTCATGATCTCAGAGTCATGGGACTGAGCCCCGCACTGGGCTGTGTGCTCAGCGCGGAGTCTGCTTGAGATTCTCTCTCTCCCTCTCCCTCTGCCCCTCCCCCTACATGCACACATGCTCTCTCTAAATAATAAAAATCTTAAAAAAAATAAAAATACTTAAAGTCTCGCATATGATAAGCATTCAGTAAGTCTTAGCTATTGGAGTATATATCAATTATCAGTTTGAGTTGCTATAACAAATTAGTACAGATGAGGTGGCTTAAACAACTGAAATTTATTTTCTCACAGTTTTGGAGACTGGAAGTCCAAGATCAAGGTTTGCAGGGCTCAGCGTCTGGTTAGAGCTCTCCCTGGCTGGCAGATGGCTGCCTTCTCCCTGTGTCCTCACATGGTGGAGAGAGAGAGAGGAAGAGGAAGCTCTCTGGTGTCTTTTCTATACATCCTACTGACCAGAACTGAGTCATGTGCCCAACGTCAGATCACTCACTGGCAAAGGACAATGGGGTCTCCATGACTGGTTTAGTCTAATAGTGATTCCTCCAGCTATAGCTGGTCTTCTGTCGGCAAGTCGGAAGAGGAGAAAGGCTGGGGTAGGCTTCTGACGGTGTGCCATGTGGAGCTCACAGGCTACCTGGGAAGCCAGACAAAACACCAACACATAATACGAAGTGGAAAGGTGGTGCCTATGGTACAAACCACCAAAGATGACGTGGTGGGGGTACTTCAGGGATGTGGCAGGCATGTAAGTTGGGCAGAGAAGTAGAGCAGAGCAAAGGAACATCAGGTGGAACTATGAGGAAACAGCGAGCGCACAGGGGAGTCAGGGACCCACAAGAGTGTGCTGGAAAGGAGACTTCCGCAGGCAGGAGTGGATGATGAATGACAGGAAGCAAGGCAGGAGAAGTGGAGTGAGCCCAGACCAGGGAGGCCTTGAATGCTGGGTGAGGGAGCTCGGACTTGGTCCTGAGGGCAGCTGGGAGCCTTTGATCATTTGTAGCAGGGGAGTGGCTGACGAGCTGAGCATCCAGAGAAAGCCCTGTTCCTCAGTCTGGACTATGCACCTTCCAGGGGCTACATGGTGGTGTGGTTGGGGGTTTTGAGGCCACAGGGGAAATGGGTGCATCTTCATCTATGCGACTGAGTGGTTAAGGGAAAAAATGTTAAGAAATGTAACCAGCAGGCGACTTAAATGGGAACAATGTTTCCAAATCTTTTTTTTTTTTTTTTTAAGATTTTATTTATTCGACAGAGAGAGAGAAGCACAAGCAGGGGGAGGGGCAGGCAAAGGGAGAGGGAGAAGCGGGCCAGGGAGCCCGATGCGGGGCTTGATCCCAAGACCCTGGGACCATGACCCGAGCTGAAGGCAGACACTTAGCCGACTGAGCCACCCAGGAGCCCCTCCAAATCTTTTTTTCTGTATGGTTTCAGGTTAGAGTTAGCCAAAAGAGGAACCTGCATAAAATTCGGGAGCCTGAAGAGAAGACGTAGCCATGACTTTAGACTGTCATCATGGTTAAATGAAGTGACAGACGGAGAGGTGCCAGCAGGTTCCAGCTTGTCCCGGCCCTCCCATACTCCGAGACCAGCTCATCTATCCCAGTGCTGACCTTGAGGACCAACAGCAGCCCCAGGCTCATCAGCAGTGCTTGCTGTGGGCCTCCCCCAGCCAACACAGGCAACAGCTCCTTATAGATTTCTCTATCAGCTTCCCCTTTGCATCCCACTTTGGCAGCAAACCTACTTCTCAAGTGACTGTCTAATCTCACTCCTCCTTTCCAACCTGCCCTTCCCAGCTCCTCCCATCACTGTGTAAGGTCTAATTCCGAATCCCTTATCCCTGAGCTCATTGTTGCTTCTCAGACTGAACCTGGATGATATACATCATTTCCTTTGGATGCTGCCCTCAGCCCGGAGGAAAGGGAGGTTTCCGTAGGAAATAAAAAGAGAAAGTCATCTTAAAGCTGTGGCAGTATTTGAGGAGGTGAGCCTGCGTGGGGCATAGTGGGCAGTTGTAAGCCGCGAGGGCAGTGAGCACCCACACGGGGCAGGGGATGGGGGGATCTAGCGGCCATGGAGAGGAGCCTGTCAAAGGCAAAATGGTTTCTGCTTCCTGCTTTCACCAGGACCTGCCTCTGATGACAGCTTACTCGTTCTGTTCTGGCTGCCAACATGGCTTGTTGAACAATGGCTCATAACAGATGATGCTTTCCTCCCCAAGAGAGAAAGAGAATCAGAGAAAATGTACAAAGGCAGGAGCAGTGGAAAATAGAACACTAAGGAAGTCGCACAATAGATTCATGAATCCAGACAGAAATTTTAGGAGTTCCTTTTGTGGCACTGACTTTAAAAAACATCTTGCTTGGGCGCCTGGGTGGCTCAGTCAGTTGAGCGACTGCCTTCGGCTCGGGTCATGATCCTGGAGTCCCGGGACCGAGGCCCGCGTCGGGCTCCCTGCTTCTCCCTCTGACCCTCCCCCCCTCATGCTCTCTCTCTCTCTATCTCATTCTCTCTCTCAAATAAATAAATAAAATCTTTAAAAAAAACAAAAACAAAACCAAAAAAAAACAACATCTTGCTTTGTTGTCTTCATATCTGGGGTCATAGAAGAAATAGTTATAAGTAGATCTGTCCTTGTTTTTTTATTAAAACTATTACTGAGAATATTGTCTATTCCATTGTTCGTGGTCTTACATGTACAGATCCATGTAAAAACTGTCCTTTCAGGGTTCAAAAATGGGAAGAAATTTTGAGTCTTCCAATGGTCTGGAAAACATTTATAAGGCAAGGAAAATATGACACCTATTTTATTTTCCTTTTTTTCCCTGGCTACCAGGAAACTCAGAGATACGTATTCTGCTTGAATACAGAAGTGTTCTTTAATCCGAGTTGGTACTATCATTCTGTACCTGGTTCCTCTGAGAATCTGCAATGCCCTTTGAGAAGTTTCTTTGTGGATGCTTGAGGCAATTTTGTTTTTATTGAATTTGTTAAAGGTCCTCCCTCTTGCCTTCTCCTGGGGTTTGGGAGACAACCTAGAGAGGAAATACTTTAGTTCTGATACTTGACATCATTCCTTTTCATTCCACCCAAGAAACTAACATGATTCTTGACTGAGAGGAAGACAAGGGAGAAGATGGAGGCCATATTTCCAGTTTGGACATAAATGAAATCATCCTTGTGCATGGATTATAACCATGCATATGGTTATTTTTATCCTGAAATACAACTAAGATATAGAACACCTTTAGGATTGCTCATTTGTGTGGAACTATCAGAAAAACCTTGGTGGTTTGCTTCTAAACAGTAAAGAGTTTCCAGAGTCATATGATGAATGTTTTTGTAGGTGACTATAGAGACCATGGCTTGTACTATTGGTTCCTCAGCTTTTTCATTTTTAGGTAATGATCCAGTTACTCAAAAAACATACAAACACAAAAATAGTTTTCCAATAGAATCATATATAGGTGATCATATTCTTTGCTAACTTTTTGAAAATGTAGTTATACAATTTGTAATTAAAAATTACCTTTATAGGGGCACTTGGGTGGCTCAGTTGGTTAAGCGTCTGCCTTCGGCTCAGGTCATGATCCCAGAGTCCTGGGATCAAGCCCTGCATCGGGCTCCCTGCTCAGTGGGGAGCCTGCTTCTCCCTCTCCCTCTGCTACTCCCCCTTCAAGAACACAAGAACACACTTTCTCTTTCGGTCAAATAAATAAACATAACCTTTAAAAAAAATTACCTTTATAAAGAAAAGTTTGTTATGACAACAAACTGAATTCCCATTTGTAAGGTTGAAGTCCATACATTTAATCAGGCAATTCTATCTTCAGGCTACAGAAAAGTGGATTAAAATCAACATGGGTAATTTAATCTGAAGCTCTGAAGGGAATTCAAACTGGTTCCAGATAATGGGAAAATAATAAATGTCCAGGAAAATTCAATCTCACTTCATTAGAGAGATGAAGGACGTGGGCAGCGCAGTTCGGTTTCACCATCAGGGAAATGACGAGATGTAATGTAAACACACCTTTGCAAACCCAAACACACAGCCATATAGCTTGGGCACGCAAAAGCGCAGCGCACACACAACGTGAGCACCATGAGAGCAAGTTCTTCTGCTTTGCGGTATCGCCAAAGAACACCCTCTTGCAGTGGTAGGTATTCAAATATATGTCGAACAAATAATTTAAAAATAAATGATCTAGAAAGATACCAGTAGAGAAGAAAACACCACTCTCAAGGGGCTTATTCTCCATGTTTTGCACTCTAAGAACATATAGAATATTAATTAAATATAATAAGACCTATGAGATGATAAGCCAAGACAGCAAAATGGGTTGAAGAGGAGCCTGCAGAACTAAAGAAAAGTTAATGTTATTAGATATGTAATAAACTCTATATGGTTATGAACAGACATGACCGGCAGCTAAACTTTGGTGGAGAGGCTGGAGATAATGTAGAGAAAAGAGAGAAAAAGACTTGAAAACTAGAGAGACAATGACAGACATACAGGAGAGCAAAGACAATCCTATGATGGCTTTGAAGCAGAGACTCTTAACACATGCACAGAAAGAACACTCAGAGACAGAATCCAAAAACGTTGCCTGGAGGTGAAAGAAGAATAGAATTTTCAGGCAAAAAGCGCACATCACATACTTGGAAAAACTGATTAAACGTGATGGCAGTCAAAGCATATCTACGTTCTGATTTATTTAACAACTTGAAAAATGCAGAGAGACTATTCAGGTGTCCAGGAAGAAGCAGGAGAGGTGAAGAGTTAGGCCAGCCCCCAACTTACTCTCAGCGACAGTCAAAGCCAAGAGACCATGAAGCCATGTCTGCCAAGTGCTGAGGGAGACCAAGTGTGACCCAGGAACATTGTCCTTAGTCAAGTTCTTAGTAAAATATAACAGAGACTGTTAGACATGGTCAAACATGAGAGAAGTCAGGAAGTGAAGCATGCCTTAGCCATCCGCCCTTCTTGGAAAACTCCTTAAAGGTAAATCCATTTAACCGAGAGATTAAACAAAATAAAGAACTCAGGAACAACAACGCTGTGGTAAACGTACTCAGAGTTCATTTAAATATGGGGAGACTAAGACTGAATAGTAAAAGGAATTACAGTTGCAGAAAGGAAGGGGAATACTAGAAACCTCAATAAAGTGAAAATGATGTGAGCAAAAAAAACGTATTAAGAGGGAAAGAAGAGAAAGAAAAAAAGTGTAGCTGTGCTAATAATTACATGTGTTCTAGTACAGGGACAATGGATATTAGATAAAACAAACATGTATTTAAAAGTGACACATAATATTCCAACTTCTCAACAGTTTTCACTGTATTTATTTATTTATTTATTTATTTAACCCTGGACCCCAAAGAATCCTATAGCAACTAATATTTCTTTTTTTTTTTTTTTTTAAGATTTTTATTTATTTATTTGACAGAGAGAGAGATAGCGAGAGCAGGAACACAAGCAGGGGGAGTGGGAGAGGGAGAGGCAGGCTTCCCGCTGAGCAGGGAGCCCAATGCGGGGCTCGATCCCAGGACCCTGGGATCGTGACCTGAGCCGAAGGCAGATGCCCAACGACTGAGCCACCCAGGTGCCCGCAACTAATATTTCTTAAGGTGAAAAAGGATATATCAAAAATTCAGTATTTCTTTCAACATTTTTTTCTTATGTTAAATTCAGGTGGAATTAAACTAAAACTCTCAGTTTTGTTTTTGTTTTTGTTCCTTTTCAAAAAAGCAGCTTGTGTAGCTTGAGCCTAATCACATATAATTTGTTCCGGGTGCTAGTCTTGAATAGATCTCTCTCTCTCTCTTTTTTTAAGTAGGCTTTGGAGCCAACTCAGGGCTTGAACTCATGACCCTGAGATGGAGAGTTAGCCCCTTAACTGACTGAGCTACCCAGGTGTGCCCCCCCAATTTTTTTTTTAGTGGATCTCTTTTGATCAATACTCTGTACTGACTGTGGGCATAGACAGAGGGCTGGAAAAATGACCACTAGACTCGAGCACAGGGTAATTCTGCAGGGTGAGATTTTAAATGATTTATTGTTTCTTATTTGACTTTCTGGTGTGGCTTAAGATTTCTGTAATGTGCAGGATTTTAGATATTTATTTTTAAATAATTGTGAACTTACAGAAAAGTAGCAAGACTACTACAAAGAATTTCCATATTCTCTTTATCTAGATTTCACAAATACTAGTATCTACCACATCTGTTTTATCATTCTGTGTGTGCATGCGTGTGTGTGTGTGTATTTCTTTTTTTCTCCTGAGCCATTTGGAAGTAGGTTATAGACAGGATGCTCTCTTTACTTTTATTCAGGTGTAAAAGCAAGCATATTCTTCCATAACTATAGTGTAATGATCAAAATTAGAGAGTAAACATTGATGCAGTACTGTTATCTAGCCCACAGACCTTATTCAAATTTTGTAAATTGTCCCAAATATGTCCTTTATAGAAAAAGAAAAATTTTGGCTCAGGATACAATCCAGGTGCCTGAGCCCAAGGCAGACGCTTAACCATCTGAGCCACCCAGGTGCCCCTGCAGCAGCCACTTCTAATGTTATTGGGTGTGTTCGTCATAAGGCCCAAGGGCAGGGCAGCTTGTATTACCTCCTGAACCTGGGCAGATCCCTCTCTTGCTGTAGCCCCTCCAGGAGTCCATCCTGATATAAACCCACAAACAAATAGGGGAGAAAGGAAATCTCTTTCTTATAGGACAAAGCCAACTGAAAATGTAGAAGTGATGGAATTGAGAAATCACCATTTGGCAAGAATCATCAATTGATACCAAAACTAAAACCAGTGGGAGAAAGTTTGAGGAGTAACAGATGATTTACATAGTCTCAAAGTTATCTTCCCATGAGATACTTATCAATGACAAAGGGGAAAACGGTAAGTGCAGTAGAAAGGCTGGACACGCACCACCTTGACTGAGTGATGAAAGTTAACATCACCAGGGCACCTGGGTGGTTCAGTTGGTTAAGCGTCTGCCTTCGGCTCAGGTCATGATCCCAGGGTCCTGGGATGGAGTCCCACATCGGGGTCCCTGCTCAGTGGGGAGTCTGCTTCTCCCTCTCCCTTTGCTGCTCCCCCTGCTTGTGCTCTCTCTCTCAAATAAATAAAATCTTAAAAAAAAAAAAAAGAAAGGAAGTTAACATCACCAATCATGGGACATATTAATATGATGTTCCTCTTCATCAGTTTTATGGTATTCTGACCTAAAGTATTCAACCTGAATTTAATCTTGAGGAAATATCAGGCAAACCCAAACAGAGGGATATTCTGTTTGTGTGTGAATTGTGTCCGCCCCAAAGATACGTTGAAATCCTAATCCCTCAGAATGTGACCTTATTTGGAAATGGGGTCACTGCAGATGTAAGTAGTTAAGATGAGGAGAAAAAACACAATAAGAAGAGGAAAAACAGGGGCATAGACATGTGAGGGGAGAATGTCCGTGACTAAGGAGGCAGAGAGTGAAGGGCTGCATCTGCAAGCCAAGGAGCACAAAGCACTGGTGGCCACCACCAGAAGTTGGGCGTGAGCAAGGAAGGATCCTTCCCCATGAGCTTTAGAGGGTGCAAAGCCCTGGTGACACCTTGATTTTGAACTTCTAGACTCCAGAACTGTGGGATAATACATATGGTTGTTTAAGCCACCCAGTTTGTAGTAATTTATTACAATAGTCTTTTTTTTTTTTTTAAAGATTTTATTTATTTATTTGAGAGAGAGAGAATGAGAGAGAGCGCATGAGAGGGGGGAGGGTCAGAGGGAGAAGCAGACCCCCTGCTGAGCAGAGAGCCCGATGCGGGACTCGATCCCGGGACTCCAGGATCATGACCTGAGCCGAAGGCAGTCGCTTAACCAACTGAGCCACCCAGGCGCCCAATTTATTACAATAGTCTTAGGAAATGAATACATCCGTGCTTGTCAAAAGGTCAATGTCATGAAACACAGATGAAAAGACTGAGGACTTTTCCAGATTCAAGGAAATTAAAGAGATGCGACTACTCAGCATAACCCATGATATGGGATTTTCTGTTGTCCTAAAGGACATTATTGAAACCACTGATCAAATCTGAATAAGGTCTTTAGAGTGGATGATAGTATTGTTAATTTCTTGATTTTGATAGTGGTACTGTAGTTATTTAAGAGAAGTTCCTTTTTTTAAAGACATATTCATTAATTAATGATAATAGGGATAAAGAAACATCATGCCTGCAACTGACTTTCAAATGGTTTAGAAATTCCATCAAATTATTTTGGGGGTATTGACAAACTGATTCTAAAATTTAAGGCAAAAGACCCAGAATAGGCAACACAATACTGAAGAAGCAGAACAAAGTGAGAGGATTGACACTACACGACTTTAAGATTTACTATAAAGCTACAGAAATTAAGACAGTGTGGTTTGTGAAAGAATAGACTGACAGGTCAGGGGAGCACCATAGAGAGCCCAGAAACAGGCCCATGCAAATAGAGTCGACTGATCTTTGGCAAAGGAGCGAAGGCAATACAACAGAGGAATGAATGGTGTTGGAATAAGTGGACTTCCACATGGGAACGAAATGAATCTAGACACAGACCTCACACTCTTCACAAAAAGTAACTCAAAATGCATCATAGACCTAAAGGTAACATGCAAAATTATAAAATGCCTAGAAGAAAACATAGGAAAAAATCTTGGGTTTGGTGATGAGTTTTTTAGGTACAATATTAAAAGCATGATCAATGAAAGAAAAATTTAAGTTGGACTTTATTAAAATAAAAAAACCTCTGCCCTGCAAAACACACTGTTAAGAGAATGAAAGGATAAGTCATACATTCGGAGAAAATGTATGTAAGTCACATGTATAGTAAAGGACTTTTATCCACAATATAGAAATAACTTTTTTTTTTTTCCGCAGAGAGAGTGCGAGCTGGGGGAAAGGCAGAGGGAGAGAAAAAGAGAGAGAGAAAGAGAGAATCTTAAGCAGACTCCATGCTCAGTGCAGAGCCCAACGCAGGGCTTGATCTCATGACCCTGAGATCATGACCTGAGCTGAAACCAAGAGTTGAATGTTTAACCGACTGAGCCACCCAGGCACCCCTAGAAAGAACTCTTAAAACTCATCAATAAGAAAACCATCCAATTAAAAAAGGGGCAAAGTATCTGGGCAGACACCTCATTGATGAATGTGCTCAACATCATATATTACTAGGGTATCACAAATTCAAGCAACAATGATGTACTGCTACATTAGAAGGGTTAAAATCCCCAAAACTGATAATAGCAAACACTGAAAGGATGTGGAGCGGTAGGAACTCTCATTCATTGTTGGCTGGGAATGTGAATGGCACTTTGCATTGCTACTTCCACCTCAGAAGACAGTTTGGCAATTTCCTACAAAGTTAAACACAGTGTTACCATATGATCCAGCAATCACACTCCTAAGTATTTACTTAAATAAGTCGAAAACTTATGTCCACACAAAACCTGCACACAGATGTCTATAGCAGCTTTATTCATAATTGCCCCAAACGGAAAGCAACCCAAAATGCCCTTCAACAGGTGAATGAACAAACAAATTGGTGTATCATTTTCATCTGTACAATGCGGTGTTATTTTAACAATATAAAGAAATGAGCTGTCAAACCACAAAAAGACATACAGGAACTTTGAAAGAAGGCAATCTGAGAAGGCTACATACCACATGTTTTCAATTATATGGCATTCTGGAAAAAGCAAACTGTAAAGACAGTAAAAAGATCAGTCGTTGCCAGGGGCTCAGATAAGGGGGAAAGGATTAATAGAGGATTTTTAGGGCAGTGCAACTATTCCAGTGACACTCTAATGGTGGATACATGACATTATGCATTTATCAAGACCCATAGAATGTACAACACAAAGAGTGAACCCTAATGTGAATTATGGACTTTAATTAATAACGTGTCAATATTGGTTCTCTAATTGTAACAAATGTACCGCAGTAATGTAAGAAGTTAATAATAGGGAAAAATGTGTGGGACAGAGAGAATATGGGAACTCCTTGTACAATCCGCTCAATTTTTCTGTAAACCTAAAACCATTTAAAAAAATAAAGTCTACAAGGCACCTGGTTGGCTCAGCCAGTTAATCATCTGCCTTCAGCTCAGGTCATAATCTCAGGGTCCTGGGATCAAGCCCCGCACTGGGCTCCCTGCTCAGCGGGAAGCCTGCTTCTACCTCTCCCTCTGCTATTCCCCCTGCTTGTGCTCTTTTGCTCTCTCTCTTAAATAAATAAATAAAATATTTTAAAAAATGAAGTCTATCAATTAGAAATTATTACTCAATTTAATGAATTTTAAATAGTAAATTTTTAAGTTTTTGTCTCAATGTTTGCCAGTCAAAATTTCTAAAGCTAAGTATACAAGACATTTGTTTTATTTTTTATTTATAAAAGTAAATAATTTTTTTATTTCAAGATTTTATTTAAATTCTAGTTAGTTAATATATACGGTAAAATTGCCTCCAGCAACGTGTCTAGTAAGAAGTTGCTGTGGCCAAGGTCAAAGAGGATGCTGCCTGTGTTCTCCTCTAGGATTTTGATGGTTTCCTGTCTCACATTTAGGTCTTTCATCCATTTTGAATTTATTTTTGTGTATGGTGTAAGAAAGTGGTCCAGTTTCATTCTTCTGCATGTGGCTGTCCAGTTTTCTCAACACCATTTGTTGAAGAGACTGTCTTTTTCCCATTGGATATTCTTTCCCGCTTTGTTGAAGATTAGTTGACCATAGAGTGGTGGGTCCATTTCTGGGTTTTCTATTCTGTTCCACTGATCTATGTGTCTGTTTCTGTGCCAGTACCATACTGTCTTGATGACTATAGCTTTGTAATCTAGCTTAACACCTGGAATCATGATGCCTCCAGCTTTTTTTTTTTTTTTTCTTTTTCTTTTTCAAGGTTGCTTTGGCTATTTGGCATCTTTTGTGGCTCCATGCAAATTTTAGGATTGTTTGTTCTAGCTCTGTAAAAACTGCTGGTGGTATTTTGATAGGAATTGCATTAAATGCATAGATTGCTTTGGGTAGTATGGACATTTTAACATTTTGTTCTTCCAATCCATGAGCATGGAACATTTTTCCATTTCTTTGTGTCTTCCTCAATTTCTTTCATGAGTATTCTATAGCTTTCTGAGTACAGATCCTTTGCCTCTTTGGTTAGGTTTATTCTGAGGTATCTTATGGTTTTGGGTGCAATTGTAAATGGGATGGATTCGTTGATTTCTTTTTTGGCTGCTTCATTATTGGTGTATAGAAATGCAACAGATTTCTGTATATTGATTTTGTATCCTGCAACTTTGCTGAATTTGTGTATCAGTTCTAGTAATTTTTTGGTGGAGTCTTTTGGGTTTTCTACATAGAGTATAATGTCATCTGCGAATAGTGAAAATCTGACTTCTTCCTTGCTGATTTGGATGCCTTTTATTTCTTTTTGTTGTCTGACTGCTGAGGCTAGGACTTCCAGTACTATGTTAAATAGTAATGGTGAGAGTGGATATTCCTGTCTTGTTCCTGACCATAGAGGAAAACCTCTCAGCCTTTCCCCATTGAAGATGAAATTAGCTATGGGTCTTTCATGGATGGCCTTTATGATGCTGAGGTGTGTTTCATCTATGCCTACTTTGTTGGGGGTTTTTACCAAGAATGGATGCTGTATTTTGTCAAATGCTTTTTCTGCATCTATTGAGAGGATCATATGGTTCTTGTCCTTTCCTTTATTAGTGTGGTGTATCACGTTCGTTGATTTGCAAATATTGAACCATCCCTGCAGCCCAGGAATGAATCCCACTTGAACGTGGTGAATAATTCTTTTAATATACTGTTGGACTCAATTTGCTAGTATCTTGTTGAGAATTTTTGCATCCATGTTCAACAGGGATGTTGACCTGTAATTTTCCTTTTTAGTGGGGTCTTTGTCTGGTTTTGAAATAAAGGTAGGAGCACCTGGGTGGCTCAGTCGGTTAAGCGTCTGCCTTCGGCTCAGGTCATGATCCCAGAGTCCAGCTCCACATCAGGCTCCCTGCTCAGCGGAGAGTCTGCTTTCCCTCTCCCCCTGCTCATGTGCTCGTGCTCTTTCTCTCTCTCTCTCTCAAATAAATAAATAAAATCTTTTTAAAAAGATGCAATAAAGGTAATGCTGGCTTCATAGAATGAATTTGTAAGTTTTCCTATCATTTCGCTTTTTTGGAACAGTTTGAGAAGAAAGTATATTGCAATCCAGGCCTACCGCAAGAAACAAGAAAAGTCTCAGATACACAACCTGACTTTACACCTAAGGGAGCTAGAAAACAAACATCAAATAAAGCCTAAAGCCAGCAGAAGAAGGGAAATAATAAAGAATAAAGGTCAGAAATGAATGATATAGAAACAAACAAAAATGGTTCTCCATTCCCTCACTTTCAATCTACAGTTGTCTTTAGGTCTAAAATGAGTCTCCTGTAAGTAGCATATAGATTGGCCTTGTTTAATTTTCTTACCCATTTTGATACCCTGTCTTTTGATGGGAGCATTTAGTCCATTTACATTCAGAGTATTACTGATAGCTATGAATTTTGTTCCATTGTGTTGTTACCTGTAAAGTTGTTTTTTCTGGTGATATTCTGGTGTAGTTCCTTTCCAGTCTTTGTTGCTTGGTCTTTTTTTCCCCACTTAAGGTGTCCCCTTTAATATTTCTTGCAGGTCTGGTTTAGTGGTCATGAACTCCTTTAGTTTCTGTTTGTCTGGGAAACTCTTTATCTCTCCTTCTATTCTGAATGACAGCCTTGCTAGATAAAGTATTCTTGGTTGCATATTTCCCCCTTTCAACACGTTGAATATATCATGCCACTCTCTTCTGGCCTGTCAAGTTTCTGTGGACAGATCTGCTGCAAACCTGATCTGTCTTCACCACTTGTAGGTTAAGGGCATTTTTTTCCCTTGCTGTTTTCAGGATTCCTTCCTTGTCTGCATATTTTGTGAATTTGACTATGATACATCTTGGTGATGGTGAGCTTTTGTTGAATTTAATAGGACTTCTCTGTGCCTCTTGGATTTTGATGTCTGTTTTCTTCCCTAGATTAGGGAAGTTTTCAGCTATAATTTGCTCAAATAAATCTTCTGTCCCTTTTTCTCTCTCTTCTATTCTGGGACTCCTATGATATGAATGTAATTACACTTTATGTAGTCACTGAGTTCCCCAAGTCTACATTTGTGATCTGATACCTTTCTTTCCCTCTTCTTTTCAGCTTCACTATTTTTGATAATTTTATCTTCTAGATCACTGATTTGTTCCTCTGCTTTATTAATTCTCATTGTCATGGCATCCATTCGGGTTTGTATCTCAATTATAGCATTTTTAATTCTGGCCTTACTAGTTTTTAGTTCTTTTATCTCCGTAGTAAGGGATTCTCTAGTGTCTTCTATCCTTTTTTCAAGCCCAGCTAATATCCTTATAGTTTTTGTTTTAAATTCTGGTTCAGGCATCTTACTTATATCTGTATTGATTAAATACCTGACTGTTAACTCCTTCCTGTTCTTTCTTTAGGGGTGAATTCCTCCATTTTATCATTTTGTCTAGGTCACTGTTTTTTTGTGTGATTGTTGGAAAGCCTGTTGTATTCCTGCTCCTGAAAGTAATGGCTATATTAAGAAGAGGTCCAAAAAAAAAAAAAAAAAAGAAAGAAAAGAAAAGAAGAGGATCTAGATCCTATTTCCTCTAGTGCTGAAGCTTTGCAGCACTCTGACTTGGTGTGAGCGAGGGGTTTGTGCTGGTCTTCTGGGGGAGGGGCCTGCTGCGCTGATTCTCGGGGGGACTTGCCCTATTGGAAATGTGCCTGTAGGGTGCCAAGGGGTGGAGCTCGGTTTAAGCAGCTCTGGTCTCCACTGGGGAGTGCTGTGTGGCTCACTGAAGTCTGTCAGTGTTAACGGGCTGGGGTCGGGGGGAGTGGCGTTGCTCCGCTCTCTCACCCCAGAGGGCAAAGTTCCTGCCACCACTCTTCAGGAAGCCTTCACAGAAGAGTCAACAGTCACCCTTCTTGTGTCCCCAGCTTCCGTCAGATACCTGCCTTCATCCTGTCTGAGCCATCTATTTGCCAGGTGGCACAGTACTCCTGTGTTTTATCTCAGGCACACAGCTGGGTTTCAAAACCCCAAATTTTACGAACCTGGCCTGGTGTGGACCCATTCTGATCCTCTGGGGGAGGATCTTGCCTCGCTTTTGCTGTTTGCCACTCTGTCCCAGAAAAGCAGTCACACTACTGGGCAGCATTTCAGAGTTTATAATAAAGCACAGCATAAAGCTGGTACTAAGGTTTGCTGCCCTGTGCTGGTGTCCCTGTTCCTGTGCTTGGGAACAGGGTAGCATGTTGGAGCCACCAGTTCTTTAGTCCCCCAAGAGGCCATGCCACTCCAAGAAGGGGCACTGTCTCTCCTCATATAACCCAGGGGGTGCTCAGAGCATGCTGTCTGCTCCTGGGCCTCCGCCCTCCTTCCCCACAGGAGCACTGCTATGCCCACCAGGCATGACCCTGGTGTTGGCGTGGACTTTAAAACTTCAGACTTTGGGCTCTGCTGCTTGTAAAAACCTTGCGATAATCAGCTGCTCTAGTTTTCCCAGTCAGTGCTTTTGGGGAAATGTTTCTCTTGTGTAATCCCCTGCACACCACTTTCTCTGTTTCTCTCTCTCTCTCTATCTCTCCTCTCTCTGAGATCAAGGCTCCCTCCCCTCCACAGCACCTGTGATTCTTTTCTCCTTGGAATCACATTTCTGCACCTTCTACCTTCTGTGATGTGGCTTCTTTTCTCTCTCTAGTTCTGCAATTTGTTCTCTCAACATACAGATCAATTTCTTGGGTGTTTGGAATGACTTGATATTTATCTAGCTGTGTTTGGGGGATGAGGCAAGCCTAGGGTCCCCCTACCGCTCTGCCATCTTAACTCCTCCCCCAAGTATACAAGACATTTAAATGCTTTAACTTTAAAATAATTTTTCGTAAGTTTGTAGCATTTATACTTTTTTTTTTTAAAGATTTTATTTATTTATTTGAGAGAGAGAGAGAATGAGAGTCAGAGAGCACGAGAGGGAAGAGGGTCAGAGGGAGAAGCAGACCCCCAGCTGAGCAGGGAGCCCGATGTGGGACTCGATCCCGGGACTCCAGGATCATGACCTGAGCCGAAGGCAGTCACTCAAACAACTGAGCCACCCAGGCGCCCAGCATTTATACTTCTGAAGTTAATAAAGTTTAAATCTGCATTAAGAATCTTTCTACCTAGAATGTTAATATTTGTGAAAGCTGAGTGATTTGGAATTATATGGTAATTCCTTAACTATTCTTTCAACTCTTCTATATCTGAAATTATGTCAAAAGAAAAAGAAAAAAGAAAAAGAAAAACAAAACAAAACCCAAACCCAAAACCTTGTAGTCTTCTGAGTTACTGAGTTAATAGTTCACAGCCCAGGTTGATTTGTGTTGCTTCTGAAAAATCAAGCTTTGTTCCTCTTTCCTCATGGTGGCTGGTGTAAGTTACAACATGCACTACTCACTTTAGAAGATCTATCCCAACAAACCCTAGAGGCTTTACCTGTGTGGCAGTCTTCTGAATGTTGTCAGGGCTTATTTCCCATCCTCTGGCAAGCAGGTGCCTTACTAAGGCACCTACTTGCTAGCCAGCTCCCTCAGGCCCACCAGGTCCAATTAGTACGATGAAAATATGAAATGGATCAGCTTGGCCTTCTGGGGGCCAGACGCAGGGGAGCTGACATAGCCCGAGGCAGTCCGGTAAAGGTGTACTGTCATCCCTGCCAGGAGGGGCAGAAGAGGACAGGGAAAGCACTGGCTAGGTCAGTAGTATAGCAGGGCCAGAGCTGTGTTGATTTGCTCCAGTAAAAATACCACCTCTGCAACCTCGCTGTGATTCACCTCACCGCTTGATTACTTTGTGATAATCTGCACGTATTCTCCGTGACCCAGCTGACTCGTGCACTCACTAAATAGGTAAGCTAACCGTGGATATGGTAGCGATCGCCACCCTGCATCTTCAGGTCTTTGGTGGTGGCACTAAGCTCTCAGGAGAGCAGGGAAAAACATTTATAGGAGGCTGGCACACTGTAGGAGCTTGATAAATGGTAGCCGTCCCATCATCATCACCATCATCATCACGGTGTTGTTGTCATTATTGTTTCAGCCAGACCAGGGGCAAAACTTACATTACCATTTCCCTTTGTAAAGTACCAAATTTCTTTGATCACCGATCCTAAAAGCACATTGTTTCATGCTTGAACATCTCTGAAATTAGGGTATGAAAACAGTTGATGGTATGTTTTGCTGTCCAGTAGGATTAAGATTGGGTCTGTTCACAGAGAATTTCTTTTTGCTTCTGCCAGTTTCTTGGAAGCAGAGATAGTTTACCTGAAGCCAGTGAAACTAAAGCTTCAGCGTCCCTCCTTTGTGCGTCTCTTCTGAAGCCCTGCAAGGGGTCCTAGTCACAACTTCATATGATCATATGTTTTTGTAAAATTTGCAAGAATAAGTTATTTTGTATTCATTTTCTTAAAGATGGCCCCAAATTATATAAGCTTTGGGCTCTGCCCTGCCAGGGAACTCAATAATGTGAGACCACTTTAGGTGAAATTCTCTGAGGTTTTTGAACTGCGCGAGTAGTCCCACAGCCTGCATGAGAACCAACTTGTGGTTCAAATGGTTAGGGAAGAACTTTCCCTCTCTCCCCCCAGTGGCAAAGTTGAAACATGCAACTTCCCTTGCTACCCTACTCTGCATGTTCCTTTCCTGCTATCTCTTTTCTGTAAATTTCTCATTTACTCCTCTACTAAGGCCTTTAGTGTCTCAGCTGAATCTGGGGTCTCCTAGTAGATTTCCATTTGAAGTGGTTTTATTTCCTAGTGTTACATCCAGTGATGGTACATCTTATAATCAGTGATGCCTTAAGTTTCATGCACATAGTATATAATGGGGCCCTCGGGCTGGGACCAGCTGAGACAAGTAGGCTAGCCCATGGAGTTGGACCACACTACCCTCTGGATGTCCCTCTTATACTCTGGGGAGACTAGCCCACAGTTACTACTGATAATTCAGGAGTTGCTTAAAACTTAGGAGATATTTAGGAACTTTGAAACAGATGCCTGGTCACATGCCCAGCTGGCATGGGGCTGAGGACAGAACACAAATTCAGTCCAAATATGGAGTTCATATATGTCTGAGGGACTGAAATGGTTGGGGGTGAGTCCTGATGAAGCTGGATTGAGGGAGAGTCTATGGAACCTTGAGAGAAAATCCCTACAAGGGAGAGAAGAGACTGGCAGAACGATTCAGTTGAGGAAGAGGGGGCTAGAGGTGAGATCTTGTGGCCAATTTTGACTCAGCTTACCCCTTCCAGGGCTTGTGTGGTAGGCGGTCAAGGAAAGGAGAGGGATGTGGCATGAAACAAAAGATTTAGTCACAGGAGGCTTAAGAGCTCTGCCAGAGGAACTCCTTCCAAAAGAGCTGGTTGTGAGAAGCAGTTCTGTGGAGTGGAAGGCTTACTTGAGCCATGGGGGATGCCTGTGAAACTGTTGGAATGGTGGCCATTCTACTTACACCTGCCTAGGATACTCTGGGATACCCACCAGCCAAGCATTTCACATATATCTGAGGAGGTGGAAGCAGGACTTCCCACAAATAAGCTTGCAAACACCTCAGTAGTTCTCACCAACTATACATCCCGCCCACCTCTAAGCAACCTTTATCTGCTCTGTCCAAACAGTAGCCACCAGCCACATGCAGCTATTGAACTCTTAAAATATGGCTAGTGTGACTGAAGTAATGAATTTTAAAGGTTATTTAATTTTAATTAAAAAATTAAAAATAAAAGCAGTATAAAATATTTGTCCTGTAAAACAAGAAAAATTTGAGAAGTGTTTTTTTTTTTTTGATGTTTATAGAGTTGATTTTCAAACATATGCAATTACTTTCTTAAACGTGATGCTAATAACATTGAGTGGACATAAGAGTTAGTGAATTTATTTAACTTGGACAAGTGTGGTTTTGAAACCAATATGCTTTTGCTTCAAAGCCAATAAACTCTTCCAAAAAAGATGAACCAGTTTTGTTAATATAAATCAAAGGAAAAAATATAAACATCAAAGGAGGACAATTTTTTGGTCCTCAATTCGGTTATTGAAAAAATTTTAAGTATGTTTGGTATAACTTGGGTTTGTGAATCTACTTTTTCAACTATAAATTTTAAAATCTAAATATGGATCAAGTACTTCTGAAGAAAATTTAACATCCAAATTGAGATGGAGTATAAGGGTAAACTATAAGCCTGATTAGAAGACCTAATACCAAAAAAAGAATCTAAAATATCTTATCAATAATTTTAAAATGTCAATTATATGCTGAAATGATAGGATTTAGAATATATTGAGATAAATAAAATGTATTATTAAAATTAGTTTCACTTGTTCTCCTCTGACACTTTTAAAAATGTAGCTATTAGAAAATTTAAAATTAGGTACATGGGTTGGATTCTATTTCTATTGGACAGTGATGATCTAGATTCTTTAAAGGCGGGTCTACATTTTGTACTTCTCCACATCCTTGGCACCTAGCATGGTGTTGATGTGGAACAGGGGCTGTATAACTGTTTTTTGAGGAAGAGGATTTAATCTTGGAGAGGAGACAGTTTTCCACCACTGAGCACAAAGGTGAACTGCTAAGATTGAATTCCCCAAATAATACATAAAACCACAATTTCACTTCCTCAGACAGTTGTTACCCTACATGTTTCTCTTGCCTCTTTTCTCTTGGTCACTAGTAGCTAAATGATGAGGTGCTTAACCTACCACTGGTCTGTTGATTCCTGCCCTTTTGTTTCCCTCTCAAAGTACCCATAGCAATACTGACATAAAGGGAATTGGTGACATCTTGTCTTAATTATCTAGTCAGGTTTGCCAAGTAGGTTTTTTTTTTTTTTTTTTTTTAAGATTAATTTATTTATTTGAGAGAGAGTGAGAGAGTGAGCAGTGGGGAGGGGCAGAGGGAGAGGGAGAGGGAGAGAGAATCCCAAATAGCTCCGTGCTAAGCACAGAGCCAGAGGCGGGGCTTGATCTCACAACCCCGAGAATATGACCTCAGCTGAAATCAAGAATCAAACTTAACCAGTTGCACCACCCAGGCACCCCTGCCAACTAGGCTTTTTAATTAAAAATTGTGAACCTTATTTAGGTAGGTCATCAATAAGAACTTTAGCTATAGAAACAAAATGAAACAACAATAAAAAAGCCAAAGTACCTATGGCTTGTCCGGAGAAATTCAGGAGTTTGTGGCTTATCCACTTTGCAAAGTCCATTCTCCTAAGATGCAACATATCTTTTGTGTTCAATCCCGAAATTACACTGAAAGCTTGACTCCCTATGGTGTGAATGGTCTTTCACTCTCAGGAGGAGAAGGAGAAAATGGACGATTTTCTCTTGGGCATGACAGGGAAAGTTGGGTTTTCTGTTGACTTTGCAGCACAGCACATCTATGTTGGGATCTTCTCCAGTTCCTGCTCAACCTATTGTTCAAAATAACTGGTCTATATGATCCAATTAAGCCAGTCACTTCAGCTGAGAAAATAGTATGCTTTCTTCACTCAACTAGCAGATTAATTTCTTGAATGTGATTGGACCTGCTGTGCTGTTGTGTCAGGAGACTGAGTTTTCAATCAAGACTGAGCAAGAACGTGGCCTGGGTTACCCCTTCCCTTTCTTGTGATATCCAAGCTAAAAATGCTGGACAAATCTTCATGAATCACTTGAGGTCAGAAAACTATATGGGATATGAGTATGGAGTGCTTCTGACTGATTATGATTAGGTCTGCCTGATAATTTTTTTAAAGATTTTATTTATTTTTTTAAAAATTTTATTTATTTACTTGTTTGTTTATTTATTTTAGAGAGAGAGAACATGAGCGGGAGGGGAGGGGCAGAGGGAGAGGGAGAGAGAGAGAGAATCTCTCAAGCAGACTCCATGTTGAGCATGGAGTCCAAAGCAGGGCTTGACCCCATGACCCTGAGATCATGACCTGAGCAGAACCAAGAGCCAGACGCTTAATTGACTGAGCCACCCAGGTGCCCTACCTGGTAATTTTTTAGTAGAAGCATGTCTGATGTAATATGTGGGACATATTTCTACTAAAAAATGATTCATTGTTTATCTGAAATTCAAATTTACCTGGACATCCTGTATTTTATTTAAGTCCAGCAACCCTAGATAAGATGCCAGAATTGCCCCAAAAAGGCACCATCCTCTTTTGCCATTTATCAAAACAAAAAAGATGATGTAAGAGTTTATGAAAGAATATCTGTGTTACAATAGCATCAAAACCATAACATAGCTAGGAATAAATTTAACCAGGGAAGTAAAAGATCTCTACACTGAAAACGTTGACAAAAGAATCAAAGACACAAATACATCAAAAGGTATCCCATGCTCATGGATTGGAAGAATTCATACTGTTAAAATGTCTATACTACACAAGGCCATCCATAGATTCAGTGCAATCCTTATCATGATTCCAATGATATTTTTTACAGAAGCAGAAAAAAAAATCCTAAAATTTACATGGAACAACAAAAGGCTCTGCATAGCCAAAGCAATTCTGAGAAAGAACAAGCAGGAGGCATCACACTTCCTAATTTGAGGCCATATTATAAAACTATAGTAATGAAAACAGTATGATATTGGCATAAAACATACACACAGACCAATGGAACAGAATTTAGAGACCAGAAGTGAACCCATGCACATACAATTGATTAATATTTGACAAGAGAGCCAAGAATACTCAATGGGGAAGACACAATCTCTTCAATAAATGGTGCTGGGAAAACTGGATATTCGTGTAAGAATGAAACTAGACCCATTTCTTAAATCCACTTACAAAAATTAACCTGAAATGGATTTAAGACTTAAATGTAAGACTGAAAACTATAAAACTCCTAGAAGAAAACGTAGGGAAAAAGCTCCTTGACATGGGTCTTGGCAATGACTTTTTGGATAGGACACTTAAAGCACAAGCAAAAAATTAAAAAATAAATAAGTGGGACCCCATCAAACTAAAAAGCTTCTGCACAGCAATCATCAACAAAAGGAAAGACAACTTACTGAATGGGAAAAAAAATATTTGTAAACCATGTATCTGGTAAGAGGTTAATATTCACATTATATAAAGAGCTCACACAACTCAATAGCAAAAAACAAATAGTTCAACTAAAACTGGGCAAAACTGGGGCTCCCAGTCTTTCAAGGCCATCACTTCCCAATGCCCTTTGACCCTGCTGAGGATCATGGACAGGACATAGAGTGCTGTACTCTGGCATGGGAATAGGGGAGGCTGTGGCAGCATCAGCCTTGGGGTTCCAGGCCCCTGTCCTACAGATACTCAGCACGCAGTGGCTCATTTCCAGTGACCCAGCACCATATCCCACTAGCACTTCAAGAAGATGTCTCAAGAAGAACAGGCATTTGGTTTAACAGTCAAAATGTCAACTGGCCAGACAAGGGCATATCCAAGGAGAGATCATATCTGCTTTCTAATCTACTTGAAGACTTCTTGTCCTGACGGCGGACCATATCAGCCCTGGCACTGCCACCTCAGTGTTCCTGGGGACAGGAAGGACCTCACTTTGGAGATAAGACCACTCAGTGAAAAGTCCCTGCTCACAAACTGCAAAACATTAGATTTGTAAGGGTAATAGGTCAGCTGTAGTCATCATGCCCCACCAGCTCTGATGGTGATGTGTATGTGTTATTGCTTCATCACGTAGAATATGAAACAGGTGACTTTGCTTTCCTGAGGAGTAATATCAAATCTCCATTATTGCTTGACTTACTCTTGCCTTTTTTTAAGTTTTATTTATTTAAGTAATCTCTACACCCAATGTGGGGCTTGAACTTATGACCCCTGAGATCAAGAGTCACAAGCTCTTCCAACTGAGCCAGCCAGGTGCCCCATTCTTGCCTCTTGAGAAGAAAATCCTCTTATTATGGCTGCTGCTGGCACCCTTACGCTGGCATCACCTGTTCCTCAAAGGGCCCCTGCAAATTCATTTGTAATAATTGGTAAACTTGAATCTTATGCTAACAGATTGGGATCACATAGTTCTGTGCAGATAGAGTACTAACAATTAGTTTCCCTTCTAGAAATGTTAAAATCATTCATTTCTTTATCTTTAATAGCCAAAGTACTATGTTGATTTCTGCATTTTTTTTAAATGTGTTTTTTAGAGAGAGAGAGAGAGAACACACCTGTGTGTACACATTAGTGGGGGGAGGGGCAGAGGGAGAGGGAGGGAGAGAATCTTAAGCAGGCTCCACGCCCAGTGTAGAGCCCAACTTGGGGCTCCATCTCATGACCCTGAGATCATGACCTGAGCTGAAATCAAGAGTCAGACTCTTAACCAACTGAGCCACCCAGGCACCCTGATTTCTGCAGTTAAAAAAATATATATATTCAACCTTGGAAGCAGTGTAAATATCTGATAATAACTAAATTAGCAAATTACAATTTAAAAAAATAGGCAAAAGTCCTGAATAGACATTTTTCCAAAGAAAATAGATGAGGGGCCAACAGGTTCATGAAATGATACTCAGCATCATTAATTGTTAAGGAAACCACAATAAGATATCACCTCACACCTGTTAGAATGGCTAGCATCAAAAAGACGAAATAAATGTTGGCGAGGATGCGGAGAAAAGGGCACCCTCGTGCACTGCTGGTGGGAATGCAAACTGGTGCAGCCACCATGGAAAACAGAATGGAGGTTCCTCAAAAAGTTAAAAATAGAACTACCCTATGATCCCACAAAACCCCTTCTGGGACAATATTTGAAGGAAATGAAAACACTATGTCAAGGAGATCTCTGCACCCCCATATCCATAGCAGCATTAGTTATAATAGTCAAGACACGGAAGCAGCCTAAGTGTCCTTGGACAGATGAATGGATAAAGAAGTTGGGATATATACAGATACACACACACATATACCCAGAGGAATATTATTTAGCCATAAAAAGCAGGAAAGTCTGTCATTTGCAACAACATCGGTGGACCTTAAGGGCATTATGCTAAGTGAAATGAGGCACACAAAGAAAAACAATGTATGATCTCAGTTGTTTGTGGAATCCTAAAAAACAAACGCCTAGAAAAAGAGATCAGATCTATGGTTAGCAGAGGTGGGAGGGGGTGGGTTGGAGGAAGGTGGTCAAAAGATACAAACTTCCAGTTGGAAGATAAGTAAGTACCAGGGATGCCTCACACAGCATGATGACTGACTGCCTCTAACACTGCTGTCTGGTACCTATGAAAGTTAAGAGAGTAAACCCCAAGAGTTCCCAGCACAAGGAAACAATGTATTTTTCTTTTTCTTTTTCTGTATCTAAAGGAGATGATGGATGGTAACTGATGGTGGTACTCATTATACACCTTAAACTTGCACAGTGCTGAACATCAATCACAGTTCAATACATCTGGGAGGAAAAAAAAGAATATCTGTGGGGTATTTAGAGATCATCAGAAACCAGCATGGGACTTACTTGATGATTCTTGAAATCCCACAGAGATTAGATCTGGATGTCTATTTCCATGCCTTCTATAATAAACTGAATTCTATGAAGGGGTCCCGCGAACTGCAATGTGATGCTCTGCCTGTTTTGCTTTGTTTTTCCTTTTATGTGCACACTCAGGCTCCCCAGGGAGACAGTAAGCCCACCGGGGCGGAAACTGTCTCCTGTTTACTGCTGTCCTCAAAGTCCAGCAAAATGTCTGGGCGCCAGGAGGTGCTCAGAAGTGCTGTGGATGACAGTGAAGGTGAGTTTGCTCCCGGTCTGAAAGCCTAAGGACGAGCGTTCTAGCAGTCTCCCTGGGTGTTTACACTGTGCTCCAGGGACGAGGCCGGAGGCCGCTGGCGTTACCTGGTCTGGAAACAGCGCGTCTGTGCTTTTGGAGGAGCCCCGTGGAAGCCCTTCTCTGGTCCGCTCCAGAACAAATGCTCTGTCCTTGACACCAACAGGAGCAGTAAGCATCCCTGCCACCTGCCAGCGAGCTGCTGCCAAGGTGTAATTTTACCGGCTGTTGTGGGGGAAGCCCGAGCTCAATAAGGTCCTGGCGGAATCAGGGGCCAGCAGCGCCTTTTCTTACCTGTTAATGAAGCCTCATTAGAAACAGCAAGACACCGTGCTGAGAACTGGAAGCCCCAGTCTGCCCTGGCTCTCCCTGCCAAAGGATGATTAACTTAATGATTTATGGCAGATGCTCTTTGAGATTAGGGGGCGGAGGAGACGCGGTGTGTGCGGCTCCGCGCAGCATGCTGTCCGGTGGAAACGCGGGAGGATGTGCGGATCCGTTCTCCCCTCCGTGCAATAGCTGAAACAGCGTCCAGGTTCTGGAAAACGCATGGCCATTCAGACCCAGAAGTACCTCCTTTTGACGGCTGACGTTTTGGGGCCCCCCAGCTGTGTTTAGGTTAGGGATTTAGGTCTTGGCTGGGGGGGGGGGGCAGAAAATTAACTGTAACAAGTAAGAAAGGAAAGAAACAGACCTCAGTTGGCCACTTATCTATTTTCTTTGGAAAAATGGCTATTCAGACCTCAGTGCATCCAGCATAGCTCGCCCGTGCACGATGCCCTCTTACAGGGAGGCCCTTGTACCCACTGCTTCCACGGAGGGCACCGGGGAGCGCGCAGCTGTGCAGGGATTGGTGCTTTGCAGAGATGTAGCATCAGGTGGTGCCTTGACTATTTCTGAGCCTCAGACCACAAACAGAATTATGTAAAGGTGTGGTGCAAGCTGTAAATAGCTGTTCTGCCCACATGACTTGCTAATACAATCCCTTTGATCCTAGAAACCAAAAAGGAAAGCCAGTTGGCGCGGTGTCAACCAGGAGACCCCACTTCTTGCCTTGCTTCTCCTTTAAGCGTTCTTAAGGGTAAAGAAGGTTTCTTTTGTTTATGTTGGCTTTGGCTCTTTGGAACCCCAGGGGTGGGGGGAGGGTGTCTTTGAATGTGCCCATATTGGACACATCCCCCTGTCTGGATTAGCCACTTAGGAGGACAGACTCGTGTGGATATTTTGGTCTGTAATTCTGTGTGGCAGGTGGACTAACAGAAGCTTGGGGGAAGAATTAAGAAATTAAGGCTGGGCTTTGTGTGTGTGGTTTTGGAGACACTGAGAGCCTGTGGT
This sequence comes from Neomonachus schauinslandi, assembly GCF_002201575.2. Lineage (NCBI taxonomy): Eukaryota > Metazoa > Chordata > Mammalia > Carnivora > Phocidae > Neomonachus > Neomonachus schauinslandi. The sequence goes on from NC_058403.1 coordinate 125,384,491, forward strand.
AGGACACAGGTGGTGGTTTCAGTTTTAATCAGAAGGCAGGGGAGTCTTGCCTGGGTCGGTGGCAGATTCACACACTATATTTGGCTGGGCTAGGCCCTGAGAAGGCTGGGGGAAGGATCCTGGAAAAAAGTTCTGAGGCTGCCAGTGGGGTAGGCAACCACAACCTAATTAATACCCCCCTCCCCGACTTGAATTGAAGTACCATTTAAACTGATTGAGAGATGCTCTGCCATCGCAGTGAGATGTGTGAGTCTGCACGAATATGCCTGTGCAGAGTGCATGAGAGAGATCTGAATGCTCTGTGATGCTTATGATCATGATATATTCAACAAAGCACCAGGCCAATCCCCTGTCTAGCAAAAGTGTTGTTTTTGCCCCCAAACCATGGCAATCTTACATGCCATGAGCACAAGTCTTGCTTAAGCCGCATGTTTATGTCCATAAACCCAAGAGCAGCTGACCCTTGGATGACGAGGTAGATGGCGTCATGCTCAAGGACCCCTGCAGAAGCCATTAAGAATGGCTCTGGGAGCAAAAAGCCAGGCAGGTAAAGCGCTATCCATCTTCACCTAACAGTGGGTTGAACAAGGTGGGCAGACTGGAAGCCACACACAAAGCATTTATTTGGAGAGGGACAAGGAAGGTTGATCAAGCTACAGACTATTTAAATTAAGGCAGAAGGACCCTCTCCACTTCAGGATGCTTTTCAGACTAAGCTGAATCAACCACGGAATCCAGCAAGGAATGCAGCTCGGGAGGGTAGGGTGGTGGTGGGAGTCTAGGCGATGTGGGGAAAACTCCTCTAGGAACTTCACTGGTCACTTGGTGAGGGAGGCAGCATTTTCTTCGTGAAAAGAGAAGTTCCTTCATTCGCTGAAACAAACAAAAAACGCAAGTGAGAGAAGTTGTAGATGATGAAAATTAGTAAAGAGGTCATAGTGGGAGTACAGGAAAGGCAAGAGTCTCATGGAAAGAATTTGGCCTTTGGAACAAGGCAGTTTGGGTTTCAAACCCCTGTTCCATGGTTTTTAGCAGTGTGACCTTGGGCAAATGACTTCAGCTCTCTGAGGCTTTGTCTCCTGTCTGTAAAATGGGGAGAATGATGTCATCCTGGCAGAGTTTTGGGGAGAAATGAAGATAAAGAGCTTAAAACTGAGCTGGTACCTAGTGGGCACTCACTAGTGGAGTTCTTATATTCTTGAAGTAAATTCAGCCTAACTCATTACTTTTTGTATATGTTTAAAACAATTTTATGTATATATTCAGATGTTCAAGGACATGTGAGAAAACGAGCTTTGTTAGGAACATCTAGCTTTTATAATCAGCAGAAATCAATGCAATAAAAAGACAGTCGGAAAGGAGCTGGATGACATATTCTCTATTGGAAAAGAGGGAGGATTCTGTTGCTTCTATACAGTTCTCTTGCCTTCGGAAGAAAAATGTTACATAGCACCTTGGAGAAGCCAGGAGACCTGGGCTCCAGTCCCAGCTCTGCCTCCACCTCCCCGTGTGATCACAAACACATCCTTTTCTGCTCTGGGCTTTTGTATTCTCTCTGAAATTGAGGGGTTGGATTATGTAATCACTAAGTTGTCTCTCAGAGCTGATGTTCTATTCATTATTCAATGTATGTCTTGGAAGGGACTTTGGAGGGAAAAGTGAAGATACAGAATTATGATAGACTAAAGCTTGGATTTCCTTAACAAGCTGGCAAGGAAGCAGAATCCCAAGACTTACACATATGCTCCTGGAATCCTTACCCGTTAAAAAAAGACTGCGAATATACACATACCTGTGTGCATGTGCATACATGTACGTATACAGAATATATATGCCATTCCTACCCCTTGATTCTCTCCACTATGGAGGCTGGAAAAGCTAAGTAATTTCTTTCCCAGCATCCCTTGCAGGGAGGTATGCTCATATGAGCAGGTTATGGTCAATGAGATGTAAGGGAAAATCCACTGGAGGCCTTCTCAACATGTTTTTCCTTCACTGATAAAAGAAGAGAGCTGCCTCCCTCTTCCCTCCCCTTCTACCATGAATGAAGATATGAGTCTGGAGCTGTGGTAGGTATCTGGCAACCATGGGTAATGAAATGAAGACAAAAAGCCCATATATCAGGGATGGTATATCAGGAAGATGAAAGAGCTTGGGACCTTAATGAAATCACTGAGGGGCCTAGACCACCTTATTTCTGGAACTCTTAAATAAGCACAGTTTGTGCCCTTGCCGCTCAGAGTGTGGTTTGTGGGCCAGCAGTTATAGGCATCACCTGGGAGCTTTGTTAGACTTGAAGAATTTCTGGCCTACCCCAGACCTAGTGAAGCAGAGTCTGCATTAAAAAAAAAAAGTCCCCAGGTTGTTCTCTGTATTTAAGAATCTGCTTTTTTGTTTGTCTCTTTTTTTCTTTGTTCATTTGTTCTTAAATTCTACCTATGAGTGAAAAAACAGACTCTTAAATACAGAGAGCAAACTGATGGTAACCAGAGGGGAGGTGGAGGGGATGGGGGAAACAGGTGAAGGGGATTAAGAGCACACTTATCTTGATGAGCACTGAGTCATGTCTAGAGCTGTTGAATCATTATATCATACACCTGAAACTAATATGATACTGCATGTTTATTATAGTTCAATAAAAAATAAAATATGCTCAGGTTTTGGTGTTCTGAGTGCACATTAAAGTTTCAGGAGCATTGGTTTGTAGCCCCATTAATGAGGGTCTATTACCCGCAGCTGAAAGTACTCCTAACAGACAGCATGTATGTCCTCGGTATGTCCAAACATGTAGAAGTATGTCCGTGTGTGTATGTGTATATCTGCAGATGTGAATATACGAATAGAAAAATTCTGCAAGGAAGACATGAACAGACATTTTTCCAAAGAAGACATCCAAATGGCCAACAGACACATGAAAAAGTGCTCAACATCACTTGGCATCAGGGAAATACAAATCAAAACCTCAATGAGATACCACCTCACACCAGTCAGAATGGCTAAAATTAACAAGTCAGGAAACGACAGATGTTGGCGGGGATGTGGAGAAAGGGGAACCCTCCTACACTGTTGGTGGGAATGCAAGCTGGTGCAGCCACTCTGGAAAACAGTATGGAGGTTCCTCAAAAAGTTGAAAATAGAGCTACCCTATGACCCAGCAATTGCGCTACTGGGCATTTACCCCAAAGATACAAATGTAGGGATCCGAAGGGGCACGTGCAGCTCAATGTTTATAGCAGCAATGTCCACAATAGCCAAACTGTGGAAAGAGCCCAGATGTCCATCGACGGATGAATGGATAAAGAAGATGTGGTATATATATACAATGGAATATTATGCAGCCATCAAAAAAATGAAATCTTGCCATTTGCAATGACATGGATGGAACTAGAGGGTATTTTGTTAAGCGAAATAAGTCAATCAGAGAAAGACAATTATCATAGGCTCTCACTGATACGTGGAATTTAAGAAACACAACAGAGGATCATAGGGGAAGAGAGGAAAAAATAAAACAAGATGAAACCAGAGAGGGAGACAAACCATAAGAGACTCTTAATCATAGGAAACAAACTGAGGGTTGCTGGAGGGGAGGGACAAGGAGGGAAGGGGTAACTGGGTGATGGGTATTAAGGAGGGCACGCGATGTAATGAGCACTGGGTGTTATATAAGACTGATGAATCACAGACCTGTACCTCTGAAACCAATAATACATTATATGTTAATTAATTGAATGTAAATTGAGAAGCATACATTTGAAAAAAAAATCCTGCAAGGACACCGGCTGTGGGAGTGTGTGTGCGCGCGCGTGTGTGTGTTGGGGAGTTTGAGGGTGATTTCTCCTTCTTACCTTAGTTGCTTCTATAGTGTTTGAAAAACTTCTAATTTCGAACCCATGAGTATGTAGAGCTGTCACAGGAATGCGGGGCGAGGAGAGGCTTACCAGCTCTCCTCCCTGTCCAGCAGGGCGTGGTAGGACGCCACGTCCCTCTGCAGCTGGGCCTTGCGCGCCCGGAGATGCTCGCGAGCCTCCTGCTGCTGCCCGGCTTCCCAGCGCATCTCCCTGAGCTCCGCCTCCAGCCTGCTGACCACGGCGCCCAGGCTCTGGAGCTCGATGTCGTGCCAGTGCTTGGCGTCGTGCAACGTGTTCTCCAGGCCTCGTTTCTGCCAAAGAGAGAACGCAGTCCACACCCGAGGCCGCAGGCAGGACCCTCGAAGAGGGAGGTGGGCACAGCTGTGGGAAGTGCTGCGCTGGGCCTGGGCTGTCCGTTACTCCAAGGACAATGGCCTCGCTGGCTTACGGGGGGGATGATGAATCCTCCTCCGGAGGCCAGACTCTTGTTTAGTCTAATTCACTGATGTTTCTGATGAGGGGGCCCGGGGAGGAAGACAGAGAAAAGGGGAAGAAGGCGAGGCAGAAAGATGAAGTATACTGATGAGAGAGAATGAGTGAGAAAGATAATGTGAGAAAAAAATGAGAGTGAGAAATTGACATACACACAAGGGGAGGCAGTTTGCAGGTGTTTTTTTTCAAACAAATCTTGCTCTCTGAACTGCCTCTGGGCCTTTTTGCTCATGAGTTCTCACTCCCTGGGGGGTCCTTTCCTCCTCCACTGCTGAAACCCCTTTCATCATTCAGTTAAAATGCCTTCTCCTCCAGCACGCTTGCCCAGATTGCCAGAGTTAGAATGAATGTCTCTGGCCTATATACACTCAGCAGGTTTTTCTTTAGTGTGTTAGTAGCACACCTTGGCTAATGCCTCTTCCCCTTGCTGCCCCTTCCCTGTGGGCTCCCCACTGCCCCGTCCTGAGCCCGTTTCTCTCTGAGCCATTTTTCCTGCGCCTGCGTTGGTTGGTCTCTGCCACGCTCATGATTTTAGTTGTCTCTCTCCCGGTGACTCTTGCATTGATGTTTCCAGGACAGACCTCTCCCCCTGAGCATAAACCTGCTACTGAATTTCTTCCTGGAAATGTATACAGTCCAAGGGCACCTCAAATCAACATGTCCACAATGGAGCCACTGGCTTCTTTCGGAACCTGTTTGCCTCTCCTATCTGTGCTTCCGCTGGTGAGTTCGCATGGACTAGAAACCTGGCAAAGGCATGTCCCTCATCTTCCTCCCCTCCCTGATTCAATCATCATGGAGTCCTGCCTCTTATATATTCTGGAAAGTTTTCACATTTATGCCCTCTCTCCCCCAGGCACCGGTGCCCAGGATGGATGCTTATCACTGCTACCCTGGGGTAACCTCAGTAGCTTGTAGCTCATCTCTTGGTCTCTAGTTCCTCCTGCCCCTGCATTCTCCACATAGCAGCCACTGTGCTCTGTCGAAAGTCCGAATCTGGATTTGTATCTCCCCTTCCTTCTCACCTGGATCATTCCTACTCATCCCCAAGTCCAAGCTTAGGGGTCACCTCCCCCAGGAAGACTTCCTTGATTGTCTCTTGCCCTTTCCCCCACCAGGCCGGGTTAGGGGCCCCTCCTTTGGGTTTCCATGGCTGCCCAAGTACTTGCATGCCCTTAAACTTGTAATAGTGGGCTGAGCTTCTTAGGGGCATGTTTCCTCTACTAGACGGTGAACTCTTGAGAGCAGAAAGGAAGTTTCTGTAACTCCCATGATAAGACAGGGGCTGGCACAGAGTAGGTGCTCAAACGGGTGTGTTGCCAGGATGACAGCACTTTTATTATGGTTACACTTATTGCCCTACCTGTCTCCCCATTAGACTGGAAACCTCATCTTCCCATATAGCAAGCCTTGCAGACTGTAGGGCTGACCAATAAACACCTTTAAAAAACTGTGTGCATCTATCTTTAACATTTTTTAATAGTTGTCATCATGGTGCACCTATAATTTAGCATCCGGCTTTTTTTATATGACACATAACAACAGATAAGTATCTTTTCAAATTGAGGTAAAATCTCAATAATACAACTTTCTGTACCCTGCCCCCTAAGAGGAGATTTTTCATACCCTTTTGATTACTGTGGTTGAAATGGAGGATTCTTGGTCAGGATGCCATCTTGAATCATGGCTCCTGTTAAGCAGGGGCCACCATATCATCTTATTTAAACCATCTTAATTCCATAGGATATAAGAATATTGAGTCAGATTCCCATCCTAGGTACACTTACAGGTGGCAAAAAATGTGACTAGTAGAAAAAAAATCTGGATCAGTATCTAGTCTAGGGTTATTATTTTGGTGAGATCTGAAAACCCCTCTATGGCAATGAAGATGCAGAAATGGCCACCTGCACTTTGAGAATCACTTGTTCCAAACTCTCTGGGTTTTCCTCCTTTGTTCCTCAGGAAATTGCTTGGTTTGTAGTGTTTAGTGTTGACATTGGACCTGTAACAGCTGTGATTTGGAAAAAACTTTCATGGAATCACGTTTGGATCATCTGTCTACAGTTTTTGCTCCATGTTCAGAGGTGACTTCTCCATGTGGCCTGAGGTTTTCTTTGATGACTTAGGAACCATTGCCCAATGTAGGTTCGTGGAAATGCCTATCAGAGGTCTGCTGTCTCTTTTGTCCCATCCTCAGAGTCCCGGTCCAGCTTTCCCCGCTAAGTCCCTGACATCCTGGCCTGGTTCTCACAGAGACGCTTGGGCTCGAGTGATGGCAGCCAGGCCACTGCCGCCCGTCTCCCAGTTCCAGCCCCCACAGCAGCACAGCACAACACAACAATAAGCACACTTATTCCCCAGTTTCTGGAGATTGAATTGCTAAGCCCTCCAGAAAGTAAAAATAGTGACCTTATGTGATTTCTGGCCTTGAGCTCCATTCCTGATTTGAGCTGATGGAACACAGAGCTCAGTAGGCTTTAAGCACCATTACGGGTCCCTGGCTGCCAATACAAACAGTGCCTTGCTGGCATAGGGGGCTGCAAGCGCCACCAGCTCGCCTGTCTGAGGTTTGTATGAGCTGCGGGGGCCCTGTGTGTGGGCAGGCTGCTCTGACCAAGGATAATAGGGATGGCTGGATGGACTGAGCTGTCCATTTGAAAGCTGCAGAAAGGTGTGCTTCTTATTATGGCTGTCTGGGCTCCTAACCTTGGCTGTAAGGCCCAGGGACCAGAGCTCTGATCTACCAGCTAGCAGGGGACAGAGGCAGCCCATCCTGGGTCCCAAGCACAGCCAGCATGTCACTACTCCTAAGTCTTCTGGTTGGGGGTGTGAGTTTTCTTTCGATTGGTTCCAGCAGGCAGGACCATGGGGTTTAAGTGAGGTGATCAGATGATGCCAACTTGGGATTGCTATACCAGGGGTTATAATAATAATTTTACAATGATAACCAGTAATAGATACCATTTATTGACTGCTCACTCTGTGCCAGGCACTGTCCTAAGGGCTTGACCTGCATTGTTTCATCAATCATCCCCATGACTTTATGAGGTAAATTCTGTTCCATCTGGCAGCAGATCACATTTCCAAAGACAGCTGCAATCCCTGTCTCCATCCCACGTGTTCTTTCTCTAGGTGGCCTTGCCACTGCCTCATCAAGAGGTGGCGTTTCTTTCTCTTCTTGTGGGATCTGAGATGGCCCGTGCCTGCTAAGACCAACAGAGTTCTGTATAAGTGATATTCAGGGACTTGTAAGCCCAGGTGTTAAGAGGCCTGGTAGCTTCTGTGCGGGCGCCCTGAGGAAAGCCGGATGCCACATCAGAAGTCCGACTACATGACTGCCATGATTTGAGGAAGTCAGAGCTAGCCACCTGGACAGGCCCCATGGAGGGAGAAAAAGAGATGCACAGCTGAGGCCCCACACATGTGAGCGGAAGCCACCATTCTTGGATGGTCTGGCCCCAGCAGATGCCCAGCTGTCTCTGCCGGACTCCGCCTCAATTGAACACATTTTTTACTGTTGTCTTAAGCCACCAACACAGCAGATACATATGATAACCCAAACAGATCCTCACTTCGCAAGTGAGAAAACAGAATCTTAGAGACGTCACTGCGCTAATGAGTAGGGGAGTCAAGATTCCAGATTCCAGAGTGAGTGCCAATCCCCAATTCCAGAAGCCTGCTGTGGTCTAGTAGAGAAATAGAGCCAGAAGGGCTCAGCCCCTCCACTTGTTACTCCTGTTCATGGGCAAACCCCTGAACCACAGTTTGCTCTGCTGCAAAATGGGATGTCAGTCCCAGCCCCCTGCACTTCTCAGTGTTTCTATGAGGGTCCAATGAGAGAATGCAGGTGAGCATGCTCTCATGACTATTAGCATCTCTTTGAAGAAATTACATTTTGGACACTCATCAAGTGCTTTGGGGACATGAAACAAATTAGACATGGTCTCTGCCCTGAAGAAGTTAATGTGATGTCAGTGGATGAGCTGATATAACCACATGAACCACAGGGCTCTGAATGCAAATGGGTGGCAGGTGGAGAGGTCATCCCACCTGTGGGAGTCAGGATCTAGGCTTTTCGTTGGGTGTAGCACTTGTGTATCTTCTACCTCACCTGTGCCAAGGGTGTGAGGACAGGTAGAGGGGGCAGAGTTGGGGGGAGGGGTCTCCTTGCAGCCATGGGAAGAACATGTCCAGAGGCTCAAGTGTAGGAGAGCAAAGGGTGAGTTCTAGGCATTTCCCTTCCTGCAGAATCTGGGCTGGTCTGTGAATGAAGCCCAAGCACTGGGTGGTGCTGGAAGGTCTGGCGAAGGAAGGCTTTCTCTTTTACCCCCAGGCAATCTCAGGGGGGAGGGACACTGAAAATGCAGAAGAGAGGGGACAGTAGATAGAGGAATGTCCCAGATGGGGGCAACAGTAGACAGGGCAAGTTTACTGAAGGGAGGAGAGAGTGGATAAAACTTCAGAGACATTTTGAGGCTGGAAACAGAAGACAGAAGATCTCCTGTTTGGGGACTTAAACCTTACCTGCAGAATGGTGCAGGTGACAGCGTCTGCGAAGGACAGAGGTGAGGGCAGGCTGGCGCTCGCTGAGAACGGAGGCTGCTGGGAGCAACTGCTCTGGGAGCACAGTACCCTCTGCCGTGTTCAGTCATTTGGTGGAACCCAATCTGGTCATGAGCTTTTAGAGGATGGGAACCATCCACTTCATGTTTACGTCCCTGGGACCTACCTCACAGAGGGCTTAGCACACAGTAGGCAGCCAGTGTATGTGTGGCTAAGTAATGCGCCACCTCCATCCAGGTGCAATTCATCCAGGCTTTTCTGATGATGTGAGGTTGAGTATATGCCCAATATTTTGCCTGGCACTTTTTTTTTTAAGATTTTATTTATTTATTTGACAAAGAGAGTGAGAGAGCATAAGCAGGGGGAGCAGGAGAGGGAGAGGGAAAAGCAGGCTCCCCACTGAGCAGGGAGCCCGATGCGGGGCTCGATCCCAGGACCCTGAGATCATGACCTGAGTCGAAGGCAGCCGCTTAACTGACTGAGCCACCCAGGCATCCCTGCCTGGCACTTTTTATCACTGGAAGAAGGCAATTTTGGCAGCCACAAGGACATCTGGGGAATAAATGGCAGCCCCTTAACCAGGCTTAAAGGGACTTGGGCAAAAGGCAGCACTCCTAGTATTAGGATCAAGGGTTATGGCAGGGGAATAAAACTGATGAGCATAAAATTCACATAACTTAGTAAATAATGCAATGTCTTTCAGACAATTTTTAAGCTAAAGTAGCATTGTTTTAGGCTGTAGTTTCTCAATTTTTCTCACCTCAAATCCTTTTCTCACATCCCCTCGCACTGACCCTGATCCCATCACAGAATGTAGCAACGAGACGTGTATCATGTTGTGCTATGCTGTGGCAAGACGAACATCTCCCTGAGCTGACTGGGCAGCTTGTGACCTTGTTGGCCAGAGGACAATGGACCCAAGGGAACTGAAGACACGTGAGGAGGGGAACTGGGGGTGATGGAATGATCTTGGCCACGGGCACTGAAAACATTGTTTCTGAGGGAACCAACTAGAATAAATCCTTGAGCTAACTTGATGGTAGACTAAGACTGCATTGGGAGGTGGGGCTGCTGGTTTGGTGATGGAACAGATTTGGGTGGCAAAATTGAGATGAGGAGGGTATATGGGGAGTGGTAGAAGAAAGGGGCACTAGTGATCGTATTGGAACTTTCCCAAGGCTTGAAGCTGATGGGAGACAGGGGCTCCTTGGGCCTCGGTGGAGTCCAGACCCACCTCAGCTGCACAAGGATTACATGAACCATCCCTTCATGCACTCCAGTGTGGACAACACACTTGTGGTTCAAATCAGTACACATGGCCCCCGCAGGGGGCATCGAGCAGGAGCTGTGGGCTTGGTACCCTAATAACTTCAGTTGACCCCAGAGAGCAGAGGGTGAATTGCTAAATTATTAATAATTATTTTAATCACTACTAATAATAAATAATGCAAGAGACCTTCCCACAAACCCCAGTGAGTCTGAGGAGCTTCCTAGTCTTAGTTTGGGGTTCCCCAGAAGCAGAGCCTAAGGCAGGGATCCTGGTACATGTAAATAATTAAGGGGTTGCTCTCAAGAAAAGGGGAGCAAGGAAATCAGGATAGGGCAGAGGAAGGCGCTAAGCCAGGAGGAGTCTCCACTGGAATCTGGTACAGCCTGATCCCACAGAGAGCCAGCGAGTGTGAATTACAGGGTGCAACCCATTCCACTCTGAAGCAAGCGGGCTGGGCTCTTAAACCCCACCTCAGCTAGTCATTGGCTGAGGGCTAGAGGAGGCGGGCCTAACCGCCCAGGCCAGGTGTCCACTGTTTGGCTGAGGCCCATTCTCTGGCCAAGTGGGGCATCTAGGGGTGTAAGCTTCACAGCGGTGGCCTGGTGTCGGGTATTTCGGTGGGGCACTAACAGCGTTCACTATACTTGTGGTTCGGTATCAGCTGACCCTTTCCGGCCTCAAGACTCAACATGCTGGGAGGTGGGAATCTCTTGCGAACTCCGACCCAGATGACTACAGCTCAACAGTTGAGAGTTAAAATTGACATAAGAAATGCCGGGGCTCTCCCAGCCCACTCACCAGGGCCCTCAAGGATTCCGTCTCGGCCTGGAGGCTCTGGACCCGGCACGAAGTGTTGTGCAGCTCCAGCCTGAGGGCAGCGGCCAGCTTGTCTTCCTGCGTCTGCGCCCGGCGGGCCACCTCTGCCTGTTGCTGTGGAGGGCCAGGTCTCCGCGTGAGCAGGGGAGCGTGGACAGCCCGAACCCCGCCTTCCCTCTCGCCCTCCCCAGGGACCGCTCCACGGCCTCTGACTCAGAGCAAACAACTGGCAGATGGAAAAATCCCTCTTTTTCCACAGGCGCCCCCACCCATTTGTATCCAAGCGTTTATTTAGTTTGAACACAGAGTACATGCAAGTAGAATACAATTCAAAAGCTTTTTCTGAAGGATTTATAGAAGAAAGTCTCCTTCTGTCCCTATGCTTTAATTACCCAGTTCTTCTGTTTCCAGTTTCTTATACCTCTTTCCAGAAATATTTCATATATTTATAAGTAAATATATATGATCATCCTCTCCTTGCCTTGGTACTTAATATATCTTAGAAAATATTCTCTACCAGTATATATAGATCAGTTACATTCTTTTCAATGGCTCCATAATACTGCCTTGTTTGGAAGTACCGTAATTATTCAGAAGCCCTGTACTGATGCGCGCTTAGATTGTTTCCAGTCTTCGCCTGTTACAAACAATGGTGTAAAGAATAACCCTACAACCCTCACTTTCCACACACGGGAGTATCTCTGAGGGGTAAATCCCTGCAGCGGGACTGCTGAGTCAAAGGGTATGCATTTGCCATTTTGATGGATGTTGCCAAATTGCCTTTCAGAGAACTCGTAACCGGTTCCAACGCTGTCAGTCAGTGCTGATTGCCCCACACCTTCTTCAAATGAGGAACTATCCAAGTTGGTCTGATAGTCCCCGTTTCCTTGTAAAAACCAGTCTGGCCACAACTATGAACACTAGGGGAAGGCCTGTGTTTCGCAATTTCTCCCTCAGCAAGGACATAGTCTGATTCTTTCCCATACTTTCAGGGGATAGGTCATTGCTACTCTTTCTCTCTGCTGGAGGAAAGGGGAAAAACTAGAGATCACCTTCATTCATCTTTGGTACATTCTGACGCATGTCTCTAAGCCAGTGATACGGGAGAAAAAAAAAACCTGTTTTCTCTCCTAGTTTACTGGCTGTCTGGATTGACCATTTTTACTACATATGAATACTTATTTATAGGGTTATGCAAAAATAGTCCAATTTAACTGACTGACTAAGAAAACCCAGGTCAAAGGGCTCATATCTCAGGTGTAGTTCTTCCTGTGTGAGAGCTAGAAAGAGGTCAACAAAAATGTCCATTAAAAGTCTGGGATCAGCTAAAGGAGAATGGAAGTTGTGGGCCCAGCTCAGACTGGTCAGTCCATGGCTGTGTGTCCCTGGACCATGATTCAGCCTCTCTGAGCCCCAGTCCCTGTCCACAGAAAGCAAATGACAGCGAGTAGAGTACCTATGAGGCTTCCATTAGGTTATACATGCGGAAACTTTTAGAACCTTAAAAGTTCGCAAATAGTGACTGCATATATTTTTCTATACGTAAAAAGTAATATTAGCCAAAAATGAGTTTGTAAAAGCCACTGTAGGTTGGATACTACTACTGATAACTAATACACGTTAAGCACTTATTTTGTGCCAAGCACTCCATTAACAGTGTTAAGTCCATTATTTCAGTTAATCTTCACGACTCTATGAAGCAAGTGTCATTGTTACTCTTATTTTACGTGAGGAAACCGAGGCAGAGAGACTGAATTATTTACTCAAGATCGTATGACTTATAAGGGACAGAGCTGGACTCCCTGCCGCGGCTGACGCCAGAACTGTGCTCTCAACCAGGTTTGAAAGCCGCTGCTTCTGCCAATCCATCAAGACCCCCAAAAGTGGAGCTGTCTTCCCCAAAGTGAAGGTGGACCCCTCTAAAACTTCCTCGTGGTCTGTCAAGTCCTGCTGTGATGGGTCGCCCCGTTTCTCTCCCTGTCTTTGGGGTTGGGACTTGGCCCGGTGGGCCGTGTGGGTGGCTGGGCGGTGGGCGGGCCGGGTTCCAGCAGACAGATGGAGCTGGGAGGTGCAGGTGCACAGAGCGGCCAGGGGGTCAGCCGGCAGCTGGAGCCCGCTCCTGAGAGCTCTTGAGAGCAGAGGGTTAAATTTTCAGGAAGTTTGTAAGCTGGTCGGTAAACACAGCTATTATTAAAAATTAAATTATATCCACTTACAATTAAGTTATGTTAAAATGGTAACAAATACTCCAAACACATCACTTGCTAATTTATTTACATTTTATCATTATCTGTGCTATCAAAGTTATTTATATCGATGGTAGCTGTGTGGTAGAAATGACATTTAATGCTGAGCTTCTGAGCATCTCTTCCAAACTCTGTGCTTATTTACCTCAACTTAGGAGTTTGAAATCAGCTGTGGTGAGAGTTATTTACCTCATGGAAATTGGCAAACACTACAAATCAGGGATTGAACTGTTGTTTTGCTGACTGTCTAGACTTAAAGGGATGCAGAAAATGTTAATAAAGCAGATTAAACTTAAAATGGGTCATGTCTATAGCTGTCACATTATGAATAGCAAAAAAATTAGAGGGAATATCTTTCCAGTATTTACAAACCATTATCTGATTTAAAAGAAGTTACTCATATCATTGATGAAAGGACTCATTAAGGTTAATGGAAATATCAACCAAAATTCATATCAGAGCTATCCTCATTTATCATTGATGTGACTTTTTGCTTAATTGGATATTAATAATCGAGCATATTTTGTAATCTGATTTTGTGACATTATTGTCGATGACAGAATTATAAAAACAGTTGGCAGATTTTGCAAGAAATAGCTAGTCACACTGAAAGTATAGGTGCAAACGGAAAAGCAAAGTACATATTTTATCCTAAAATTTATGTTATCTCTAAAATTATATAAAGAAAACATCAACAGAAACTTCTATGTTCCTTTACGTGGTATTGTGAATCTGACCAGCACATAAATACACATGCTTACATTTGTCCTCGGAGAGCAGATATGAAACATACCAGCACACCCTGGGTAAGAAGCGGGCACGAGTGGAAGTCAAGTCCCACTGAAGGCAAATTTCAAAGCCTAGGTAGGTGGGTTGGGGTAAATCCACTGGCCAAGGCTATCACCACAGTTCCCCAGATGATCTGCCCTCCTCTGAACCCAGACAATGAGTGGTCTGTATTCAGAGGTATGCACTGGTCTCTGGGGGGATGAATGCTCTATCGGAGTGTTTCCCAAACATTCGACAAGCAGCATGGTTTTTCACATATATGAATACTGACTCAAACAATTTTTATTTAAATTGATTCACTTTTTCTTTGTAGATAAATGTGTTTAAAATGGAAACTGTAGATAAGGTCTCAAATTTTATGTGCATCAGGATCATCCAGGGAGCTTGTGAAAATGCAGGTTCTGGTTCAGGAGATCTGAGTGGGCCCAGGAATCTGCATTTAAAACTCCCATGTGATGCCTGGTCCATGGGAACAAAGTTCTAGATTGCTACGGAAACCAATAAAACTGTAAAACTGTATCACTGGTCATAGACAACAAATAGCTGAAAAATTAATAAAATTAAAATAAACCAATGTTATTATATTTGAGCAAATGCTGCCCACCATGTTGCTGAGTCCCAAAGCCTGCTTTCTCTTTGTTGAAACATGAGACTGATGAGTATAAGAGAAGTGTTAATGACCTACTGGCACCAAATGGACTCTTTCTTATACAGTTTAATTAAGATTGAAAGAGAAAAAAATGAATTTGATCACTATGAGATTCAGTGTCATTTTATATCATGCCCAATACCTTCTCAAATCAGCTTACAAGTGATACTTGCCTTTCATCTGGGGACAGTCAACTGCTTTAACTCACCTAAATGTATTACCTGCTCTTCTCCAATGGCTTTTTAGAGTTATGCTTTCTGATTAATAATTACTTCTATTTCCATTTCAACCCAATGCCTTCAGGATTTCTCCTCACAGACCATACAGCAGGTGTGTCATTCTAGACCCTGAGGATAGGAAGGTAGGACTGTGTTTGTTGCTCAGTGCAGTCGCTAGGATGTGTAATGAGATTCAAATATGTTGGTCCCCAGGCTTTCAAGCCAGCCTGAAATCTTGGCTCTGCTGTGCAGGGGCTAGGCTGCCATGTTTGCACTCCATCTATATTTCTGGGACAGGAGAGCATATTGACACTTTGAAATAGGGTAAAAAATTTTGAATAAAAAAATTTAAATTAAGTGCACATGGAAGATGGATGGGAGAGAAGCAAAGCAGCCTGCTTTGGAGTAAGTCGGAGGAAGTATTTGAGAGTCCCCACATGGAGGGGGAAAAGGGCCATCTCCAAACCCATCCCTCTGCTATGCAGGGGTGTTCTTAGCAGAACATGTGTCCAAGATGAGTGCTGAGAGGCTGAAATGTGTACTCTGCCTTTCTCCAGCAGTTGCTGTGTGGATTTCAGCCAGTCCGCTCAAGCTCTCTGTTTTGGCAGCTGGTGAACAAGAGCTTTACAAGAGCCTTGCTCTGCTGCCGAGTACAGCTGACTGCCTTGCTCTGCAGCCTCTTAGACCTCACAGGATCACACTAATCTCATGGTGTTCACTATCATGGAAAAAGGGAAAGCAGTGGATTCCTTGGGGATACAGGGGTTCCCCGTCTTGTATCACAGAGGAATCTTATCCCACAGGGAGGGCACAGAATCATGGTTTGGGAAGATCATGACAAAGGTCTGGCCTAACCTTCTGGACCCTCAAGACAAAGGCCTCTCAACCTCACATTCCATGAGACACTGAATCAAGACTCCCCCGCACTCCATGTGATCTGTCCAGGACAACCTAGCTGTTCAGAGTGATGATTCTGGAGTCAGAAAGTGTGGTCTGAATCTCAGTTCCACCACTTTGGAACCGTGTGTTCTTGGGGAAGTGACTAACCTCTCTGTGCCTTAGTCCCCTCCTCTATGAAATGGATAAGATCATAATACCTAACTCCTGGTGGGAAGATGAAAGGAGAACAGGCCTATCAGGGGCTTAGAGCCTGGTCTGGGCACTTGGTACACGCTTACTAAATGCTCTGCTGGAGCTGTTCTCAAGCATGTTGTCTTCTGCCTTGGAGAAGAATGGTCTTTCTCTCCGTTTCCTGCCACCTGCACTCAGCCAAACTCGCACTAGATTGTAGGTACCTTGTGTGCGGGGGACAACTTCTTCCTGACGCCTCTGTCTGCCCTGGGGACCTAACATGGTGCTTTACACCTCAGGCACGCTCAACACATTTACTGAAGGTCCACAGTGTGTCCTAGGGACATGTTAGGGACTATGGAAATGGAGGGTCCACCAGCAATGGAATGAAATCTCACCTCCTTTTCATTAGGAGGATTAGCTATCAGTATTATAATGACCATGGGGTATCATATAAATGTTATTTAGCTAAGGATAGCTGTGGACAAACAGCACCCACACCCCTGACCTACTCGAGCCAGACGTAGGATTTATTTGGGAGAAGGCTGGATGCCATCTGGTTTCACCTGAGACACGAGTTCTCCTTAGTGGGAACTAAAAAGAAGTACATGTCTCACTCGGTGGAACTTTAGTGTTGGCAGGAGGGCTGGCCTGGCGAGGCTAAGCCAAGTGTCTCCTTGAATTGATTGACACAAGAACTGCCTGGCCATTGAAGCAGCTCACAAAAGGCTATGGGACCAATTCCCAGCCTCAGCGGAAGCTGCCCAAGGACACACCGAGGGACACCTGGCTTTGCAGACTTGCTGCCCCTCGGTCATAAGGAAGGGTACACTGCTGAAGAAGGCGGCGGAACAGGCTCAGCAGTGAGTGTGGTTCCAAAGAGAAAAATATGTTTTTCTTCTTAAGGTATTATTGAAGAAGTTTAAACGATAGTATTTTTCTTCTGGTTCATGGAGATCATCCCATTCTGAAGAAGGGACTCCTCTGCTCTGTCTCTTCTCAGAGACTGATAAGTGTTGAACGCAAACCATACTACTTTAAAGATTTTATTTATTTATTTATTTATTTGAGAGAGAGAGAGAGAAACAGCATGAGAGGGGATAGGGTCAGAGGGAGAAGCAGGCTCCCCGCCGAGCCGGGAGCCCGATGTGGGACTCGATCCCAGGACTCCGGGATCATGACCTGAGCCGAAGGCAGTCGCTTAACCAACTGAGCCACCCAGGCGCCCATACTACTTTAATTTCTCAGGGATTTGGGTTATTTTATCTTTGCAAGTCTCTTATTTTGGAAGTAAGGTCCCTACCCTTTTCATGGGAAAGAAATACCATTGAGAAATACCAAAGATAGCTTTGAGATCTCAGAATCGGGTGGCCAGGAATGGCCAGGGACTTTGTGCCCACAGCCCCATGCACGAGGCCTGGCACCTGCTTTGTGCTTGACAAATGGAGTCTGAATGAGCGAGTGAGTGCAGATTTCTTGGTAGTATGTAGAGTTTACCGTGTCGGGGGATCCTCTATATAGATAGTCACTCAAATATTGGTTGTCAACCAGTTGTGGGGTTGGAAACACAACGTGGAGGCTGAGAGCCTGGAATTGCCCTCTACAATATACATGTTGTGCTGGGTAAGGGTAAAGAACAGGTGAAAGATAGGCAGGGCCTACCTCAATGCAACAGTCTCTTTAGTTTCCCTTTTAACAACTACTTTGATTGCCTTCACTCTGTCTCCCAGCTCTAACCAGCTTGGCTATGCTCCTGTAACATACAGTGACGGGAACCCAATCCTGGCCTCCCAGCTCCTATAGTAACCCTGCCTTATTGGCTAACAATATCTTTTGAGAGCCACCTGGAACCATCATAACTTAAGTAAAAAGACAATTGACAAGCTGGGGACATATTTACAACATATTGCAGGGAGAGGACTAATTTCTCCTGTGTACAAAGAGTCACTACAAACCAGTACTAAAAAGTCCAAGACCTAATAAAAATGGGCAAGGGATATGATCTGATAGTATACACAAGAACAAATATGGCTGGAATTCAGCATGTAAAAAGATGTTCCACCTTCCTTATAATATGAGAAATGCAAAATAAAACTGCACTGAAAAACCATGTTTTACCTCTAATATTGACAAGGATCACAAGGTATGAGAACTCACAGTATTGGTGAGGATGTGGGGAAATGGGCACTCTCAAACATTTCTGATGAGAACGTAAATTGTTACAACCTTTCCTGAGGGTAATTGACAATATTTATCAAAATTACTACTGTGCATAATTTTTGACCCTGCAATTCCACATCTTATGAATTTATCCAGCAGATATATTTCTATATTGGGGAATGAGGGACATACATATTCTAATGTATAAAGGCAAAAGATTGGAAGCCACCTAAATATTGATCAGCAGGACATTAAATAAATCCTGGGATATCCATTGCTAGAACAGGCATTTTTTTCTGTTGAGGGCCAGATAGTAAATATTTCAGGTTTAGCAGACCATATGGCCTCCATTGCAACTATTCCACTCTGCTGGTGTATGCAAATGCAGCCATAGACAATATATAAGTGAATGAGCAAAGCTGGGTTTCAATAAAACTTATTTAGGGACGCCTGGGTGGCTCAGTCGGTTAAGCGTCTGCCTTCAGCTCAGGTCATGATCCCAGGGTCCTGGGATCGAGTCCCGCATAGGGCTCCCTGCTCCGCGGGGAGCCTGCTTCTCCCTCTGCCTCTGCCTCTCTCTCTCTCTCTCTCCTGGATAAATAAATAAAATCTTAAAAAAAAAAAAAAAACTTATTTAAAACAGGCAGTGGGTGAGATTTGGCTTGTGGGCCACAGTTTGCTGCCCACTGTGGTATAATATCATGCCATCTAAAAAGCAGCATGTTCTGAATACTACTATTTGTGTAAAGAGAGAGAGAGAATATATACATATTTCCTTGGATGTGCATAAGGTATCTCTGAAAGGACTCATAGTAAAAGGATAACATTGACTGACCCTGTAGAAAAGAACTGGGTGGCTGGGACATGGGTTGGATGTCATTTTTCACTGTGTATCATTTTGTACATTTTGAACTTTGAAACAAGTGAAGGTATTATATATTAAAAATGCTTACATAAAATCCAAGTATATGAAAAATGAAATAAAAGTGAGCTGGGCCCTTTTGCAAAGCCCTCCCTGAGACATACTAGAAAGGCTAAAGGACTCCCCTTCAGTGCTTGCAGGAAGCACACCAGAATAGACCATGGCTTGTTTCACTGAAGAGACATCAGGGATTATAGCCAACTCATCAACACACAGGGACCCCTAGATTACAGATGCTTTTAGGGGTTCTGCTCTTTCTGTTCTCCTTGAAAGGAACTCTCCCAGTTGGCTCTCGTGGTGATACCACATCGGGCCATCTTGTCATCTAGAGCCAGTGACCCCAGTTGACTAGTAGAAACCCATTCCAATCCAATTTCATATATTCTAGAAAATATTCACTCTTCTTTGTACAAGCAAGCAAAGAGAGGGTGTCGATATGGCAGCCTATATAAAATATTTGCCCTTTCAGGGGAAATTATTGTTTGTGAATGTGGATGATATGGAGACATGTTATCTAAGGTTCCTAATCTGTTCATGGTTAGATCTAGACCTATGTTGTCCAACATGGTAGCCACTAGCCACACGTAGCTATTTAGATAAAGATTAATAAATGTTAAATAAAATTAAAAGCTTAGTTTCTCAGCTGGATCAGGCACATTCCCAGTGCTCAACAGTGCATGTGGCCAGTGGCTCACATACTGGATAGCTGTGCAGACTACACAACAGTCCTATCCTCACAGAAATTGCTACTAGAGGACACTGCTCTAGTCAGTGGCTAATGTCTCTTCCAGTTCTAAGCCTATCAATAACCAGAAACCTCACGATTCATCTCCATCTGTTCACCTCTCCATGCTCAACTGTCTCCACACCTGGCTGTTTAAGGCATGATGGTTACAGCTCCCTTAAAGTTCCTGACCACGAATCCCTTGAACTGATCTGAGGCAAGTGCAGACCACTATCAGAAGAGACAGCATGGGTGCATTTGCTGTGGGGTTCCTGGCCACTAGGGGCTATTGAAAGGAAGCTGAGTTCTCTCTTGTCGGCACCTCCTACCCTACCACACCAGCTGGTGCTGGTAATTGAATAAGCCTTTGGTTATTGTACACATCCTCCCAATTTGGTGAACAAGGGACAGAGAAGAGGCTTCCAGGAGTGAGTGTGTGGAGCCCTTCCCTGGGAAGAAGATCCCAGGGAGGAGGTTAAGAACGCAAAACAGAGCTTGTCTTGCTGCTACAGAATGGAAACATCTCAGCATAGGAATGCTAGGAAAGAGGTGAATGATAGAGGCTCTCCCATATTCCCCAAGGTGGCCTGTTTAGGGTCTGTGGGTTGCAGACTGGGGAATGTATTCCGTGGGTAGCCAAGAGGTCTGGAGGGTGGGATGGCATGTTGTCTGTGGTTCCCCAAGCATCCCCAAATACCTAGGGCTGGGTAACCACAACAAGCAGACAAGGGAGGGCCGGCCTGGAAGACCCTCCAGAAATTCTCTGGACAAAACTGACCCCACCCCCCCAAACATGGAGTTATGTTGAGAACTTGAGAAGCTCCAAAAGCTGGACTACCAAAGTTCCCAACATCCATGGCCGAGGCTGGAGAGAACCTAGCCCGAACCTCTTTATAAGCTTAATGACTTAAGAGGAGTTAGCAGATAACTTGGGAACAGATACTGATGGCATCCACCTCTATCCCTCAGGAACCTTTATCCCAGAACATGTGGTTCTCCCCACCCTTCCATTCCACTGCCAGATTCTACCCTTTGCCTGGGAGAGCTTTCTCTGAAGTCTTTGAAAGGTCACTCTGCTAGCAGACGGCAGATGTCTGATGGGGATGGTATTACTACTCCAGCTTCCTCACCTTTCCCCTCTCTTGTATTCTGTACTGTTCCCCAGAAACCCTGTGGGTGCAGAGTCCTGTCTCCCACAGTGGGTGCTGGTTGGTTAGTGAGTTCTTTGTTGGTTCCCTTCTCTGCTTCTTCTCTACTGGTATTTTTGTCCCCCTCCTCCCCCAACTTCCAGATAAATAATTTCCTCTTTAATATTTGTCTCACACAGGGTCAGTTTCTGGGGAAACCTAAACAAAGACACAAATTAATCATGTCAATTAATTTTCAGCCTCCCCAGGCTGAAAGGTAATTAAATACATGTCTGTACGCTCTCTGCAAAAGGTTTGAAAGGAGTGTCTGCTAAGCCATTACACACTTATGCTTTGCTGCCAAGAAACCGACAAGAGGTGCTCAGGATGGGCAAATGTCAGCCCCCAAGGGCATGACAGCAACTGACAAAACTATTTATTGGAGGACTTCTGGCTGTCAGTTCTGATCTCTGTTGACGATCAGAGGAATTCACTCATTCTGCAAATATTTTCTGATCTCCACCTCTCTGCAAGAGGCCCCGGTAGCATCAGCCAAATGAAAACAAGTACTGTCTGTTTTCTCTGAGATGTAGCTTTCAGATTACTCTATTAAAAAAAAAAAACACTAATGAATCTGCTCAGAATTAATGCTTGAATTACCGTTGGGCTGGTGATGATTCTCAAGAGGGTGAAGGGTGAGTAATAATGGTCAGGATTTTTTCTTTTTCACACTATGCAGGATTTCTTTCTGTTCTTTACCATGCCCCATCCCCCTTCCCTAAATAAATAATCACTGCAGTGTGGGGTATGCCCCAGGAGTGTTGGGACAAAAGCAAGGTTGCAAACTCCTGGGCCACAGAGCTCTCGCTTTGGGAACCAGAGCGGAGGAGGACCGACTACCCAATGTGGAGAAAAGGTGCCTGGCCCTAGAGCCAGGAGGGCTGAACGACGGTGCTGCCAGCCAGTCATGTGACCTCAGGACATCAGCTGCCCTCTCTCAATCTGTTTCCTCACCTCTGAAGTGAAGAAAGGGGATGCTCTGGTGGCTAAGGTCATGAATTATGAATATTCATGAGTCTCTTAAAAAAGAAGCAACGGACCAAAACCAAATCTATGGTTGGGTTTCACTTTCCCTTTGTGTTGTTCCCCCTCTCACCTGGTTGGGGGGGCGGGTGGGAGACTGCCTGTTGTGAGGTTACTAGGCACTGTTTGCCCTAAAAAGAGTTTGCAGTGACCTGGCTCAAGGAATTAAGGTCAGAAAGAAAAGGGGCTGTTGAAAGGAGATGGGGGGTTGGAGATATGGCGGAGTAAAGATGTTTTTGATGGATCCAGAATTGGTGAAGACCCTGCTGGGAAGGTTCCTGTTGATACTGAGGGGGCAGGGGACTGAGGGGGCATGGGAGAACAAAGAACAGAAAAGGTCTTCCTTGGGTTTTTTTGTTTTTTGGTAGCTTTTATAAACTCTGGTGGCTCTCAAGCCTGGCTGAATATTCGAATCATCCAGAGAGTTGGAAAAAAAGTCACAAAGTCCCTCTCCTTCTTCTGATTTAATTGGCCTTAGATGGGGCCTGGGCATGAGCATTCTTGAAAATGCTCTGGGATAATTCTGCTGTGCAGCTGGGATTGAGACCTACTGAACAGTAACCCAGAGCACAGGAAGAGCCTGCTTGCTTTCTCTCAAAAAAATAAGCTACCTTATTTTTCATACGTTCTCTACACTTTCCTTCCTCTTCTGTTCTTCTCGCCCGGTGCCTCAGAATCCCCAAGTCATACATGGATGGGAGATGGAGAAAGGAAGAACAAATCCTGTGCATTCTATGTTCTGGTTAATTCCTTTATTATTTACCAGGTTTAATAAAAGATGTTTCCCTCCATGCATATAACTCATACTGCTTAAGAAAAACTTGAAAAAATATTATATTCAAAAACAAGAAAGAAAAAAACATCTCAACATGTCACATAGGTCCCTCCCCCAAAGACAACCACTGTTAACACCAATACATTTTAATGTTTTCTTTCTAATTTTTTCTTGATGCCTCATTTCTTTGTTTGAGTGCTTTCTACTATGTCTACCAGGGGTTGGCCAACTGCAGCCTGCAGGTGAATCCAGCCTACTTTTTGTTTCTATAAATAAAGTTTTATTGGAACAGAGCCATGCTTATGTGTTACCTTTTTTTTTTTTTTTTTAAGATTTTTTTTTTTTTTATTTGACAGAGAGAGAGACACAGTGAGAGAGGGAACACAGGCAGGGGGAGTGGGAGAGGGAGAAGCAGGCTTCCTGTGGAGCAGGGAGCCCGATGTGGGGCTCGATCCCAGGACCCTGGAACCATGACCTGAGCCGAAGGCAGACGCTTAACGACTGAGCCACCCAGGCGCCCCTTATGTGTTACCTTTTGTCTTTCACACTACCAGGGCAGAGTTGAATAGTTGTAATAGATTATCAGGCCCAGGAAGCCTCATATTTATTGTTTGGTGCTTGACAGAAAAAGTTTGTTGGTTCCTGGTACATACCCTGCTGTACTCTCTTATTTCCTCCACTTGACCTTATTACGTGAGCATTTCCCATGTTGTTATAAATGCTTCGTAAATATTTCTAATAGCTCCCTCGTATTTCATTGCATGGAAAGGTTGTGGCTTAGCCTTACTCTTATTATTAAACATTTATGTGCTTTCCGCCTAATTTTTTTCATTCTTATAATGAATGCTTCAGTGAATACATTTAGATATAAATTTTATCTATATTTTCAATTATTTCTTTAGGACAGTGTCTAGATTCTTCAACTGGTAGGTAGGGGCATTTCAAGATTCTCGATACAGATCATCAATTCCCTTGCTCAAAGATGTCATAGTAGCTTTTATACTCCTCAGTAATATAGGGGAGAACCTACTTCACCACGCACTTGTGGGCATTGAGTATTACCATTTTCAACATGTTACCTTTAGACAGGGAAGCAAAATGTTACTATTTTAAATTGTATTTCTCTTATGTCTAATGAGATCAAAAATGTTGCATTTCTTCTCTCCTATGTTGACTGCTTTTCACCTTTGCTTGACCTCCTGCACAGGGAGCAGGTCCTGCCTCACCTTGGCTTGGAGCAAGGCCCCTGCTTCCGCCCGGTTCTTTTCGACATCTTTCTCCCAGTGGATCCTGATGGTCTCAAGGATGTCGTCCAGACCAGTGCCGATGGGTACACCCATTTGTTCCAGCTCAGACCCTGCCAGCTGTTTGTACAGCACTTTCACATCCTGTGAATGACAATATACACTCCAGGTGAGCTCCAGGGGACAAGGAGAGCACACAGAATTTCAGCCAGCAGAAGCCCGGGTCTGTGGGCACCCCTGTGCTTCTCGTTCTGCTCCTGACAAACATGGGGCTTCACAGAGACTGGCAAAGTCCCCGGCCCCCTCGCCACACGCATGCCACAGTCTTTGGCAAGAAGGAGGCGTTTCTCAGGCCGGTGTTCGCAAGCCCGGGCCCCCTCAAAGCAAATATCAAAATACATAAACCGCAAAATAACACAGAGGAAGCAACAACAGCCAGATGAAATGTATGAATTCTGTAAAGTCAGAGTAGGCTGGGAGAGATTTGGAGGCCACTGAAGGGTGAGTGGTGGAGAGTGGCGGCAAGCGGCGGAGCTAAGAGCAGGAGGAAGTGGCCTTAGTGCCCGTGGTCAGCCTGAGGGCGGACGAAAGAAGGAACTTCCCAAGGGAAGCGGAGTTAAATGGGTTTTGACTTTTTTGGCTGAAAGCACGTTCCATGCCGGCTCAGACAGTGACACGTGGGAGGTGGTTGAGTGGGGGCGCTCTGCCGGCAACTGGGCGGAGTCATGGGGGGAGGTCCCGTTGAGTCCTGTCACTCAGTGAGCTGACGGAATTTCGTTAACGAGTGTGTGCAAACCCCAGCCCGGGTCTAGCTTCAGAGTTATTTTGTTTGTTCAGTGCAGCGTTAAAAAAGAAAAAAAAAAAGAAAGAAAAAAAGACCTGGAATACAAGGCCTTGAGGTAGGGGATGCTCTCTCTCCAGCTCGACACAGGCCCCCTCACTCTCCAGTGTGGACCTGCCTTCCCCTCCCCTTGTGTCCCAGCCCGGGGCCTGAAGCCGTCTGAACTTGAGACTCCCGCCGTCACCTCACCCACTGCAAGCATTCGGGCGTGTTTTGTCCGCAGCCCCTGGCAGGCGAGGGGGACAGGCCGACAGGAGCTAGCCTCACCGATGGCCGGCTCCGCCAGACAGGCGCGGGCCTCTGGGCTGCAACCAAGCCAGCGTCCGCCCGGCCCCCACCTACCTCTTCGTAGCTCCTTGACAGAAAGCAGAGTTCTTCTTTCAGGCGTTCTATTTGACTCTCCAGATCCATTTTTGACAAATTAGCTTCATCAATGACTTTATACAGAGAGTTAATTTCCTCTTCCGCTGCCTTTCGAAATGGCTGCTCATTTTCATATCTGCGGATAAAGGAGCTTAATCAGCATAGGTGGGCAACCCCAAAGGGGAAATAATCAGATTACAAATGTTACCAACAGGCCAATTATGTGATAGACAAATGGATGTTAGAAGTCACCGTTCCAACAGCTCTGAGGGCACTGTTAACGCAAGTGTTACATGTTGATTTATTAAAATGAAAGTGATGGCAGCCAATTTCTGATAACCTAGCTTCACAGGCTGCCACGCTCATGAGGCCCTGGAAGCACAGAACTCTAGGGAAGGCTTCTCCAGGAGTTGAGATCCAGGTAGGGGGGTGTGGCATGTCACCATTATTCTGATTTGTCATCCTTTTCCCCAGAGGATCCTTTAACAAACATTACTGAGAATCTGCTAAGCACAGGCTAATGATCCCCAAATGAAAAACACGGTTTCTGTCTCCAAAGAGCCCGTGTGAAATTTTAAAACTGTGGCTGCAAACCCAAATGCTTTCAGGGGCCAAGTGGGGAATATAGATGAGGGATGAGGGCCGGGTCTGGGAAGCAGGGAGAGGTGGGGATTGAAGCCCACAGGACAGCTCATCTTTCACGAAAGGGGACCTGCTGCTCAGCTCTTTCTGTTACTGCTGCGTGGGAAGGGGTGTGCCAGTTCTCTCCAAGAGAAATGGGAAACCTGGATTTATATGCGAAATATCCAGAGCTTTAAAAACTTGCAGCCTATACAATAACACATAGGCACACACATCGACACAAATCTGAAACTTCCCCCCTGAGTTCTTTCCATCTCTGGTTTGCACAGAGCCTTCTTTCTATAAACCACCCAACATCTTTGCCAATTTCTCTCAGTGTTACTCCTTTCCTTCTATGGCCTTCCACCCAGCTGTACCCTCAGCCACATTTCACACCTTACCTTCATCCATCCATAGAACGGAGAAATCTCACATTACTCATTGAAGAAAGCATCTTAGGGTTTTAGAGTTTTAAGGGAATTTAGGATTCAACTATTCAAACTCTTACCCAGTGACAATCCCTTGATAGCATTCTTTAAAAAAAAAAAAAGATTTATTTCTTTATTCGAGAGAGAGGGTGCTTGAGAGAGTGCAAGCGAGAGCGCAGGAGCAGGGGAGGGGCAGAGAGAGAAGGAGAGGAAGAGCGAATCTCCAGCAGACTCCCCGCAGAGCATGGGGGCCTGACATGGGGCTCCATCCCAGGACTCTGAAATCCTGACCTGAGCCGAAATCAAGAATCAGTTGCCTAACCAACTGAACCACCCTGGTGTCCCTCGACAGCATTCCTGATAGGTGATCATGTAGCCTCTACTTGACTACTTCCAGTGACAGGGAACTCATCACCTACCACCATCACCATTCCATTTTAGGACAGATCTAATTATGGAAATTTCTTCCTTCAAGAGCTTAAGTCTTCATTCCTGTAAGAGTCTGAGTTCCACTCACTGGAGCATCCAAAGTTAGTCTGATCCTTCCTTCTGGCAGTCCTATAAATATTGAGTCTAGTCTCTTATATCATTCTCTTTTCCCTCATCACTTCCTCCGAGCCTTTTGTTCCTCAGGTTAAACATTCCCAGTTCCCCCATTATTCATATAAATTGGTTTCCATATCCCTCATCATCAGTGGCAGGGACTTTGTATTCTTAGCATCCACCTTCAGGCTTCAAATATATGCATGGAATGATTAGAAATGCTCTAATTGGTCCACATCTTTCTCAAAATATGATTCAGAGACTGGAATGCAAAACTCCAGATGTTGCCTGATCAGTTCAGAGTCCCGGGGGACTGTCTGCTCCTTTGTTAAAACCCTTTAATTCTATTCATCATGGGCCCTAAGGTTTGCTTTGTGGGTTTTTGTTTGCATGTTTGTTCATTTGATTTTGACCAGCTGTATTTGCTGCTGACTAATATTGGGTGTCCTGTCAATTAGAGTCCCTGACCATTTTTCACAAGTCCAACTACCCTGTCCTTTCTGGGTGCACCTGGTATTTGAACCCCAAAATAGGAGTTCATATATATCCTCTTTCAGTTTCATTGGCCCATTGTTCCAATGTGTTAGGATCATTCTTCTCCTTGCCAGCCCTCCTGGCTTTGTGTCTTCTGCCATTTTGCCCTTTCATGCCAAGGTAGCTTTCATGCACCTTACAGTTAAAAATAGTAAATGCAGGAACCGAGGACAGAGCCCTGTGGCATATCGCTAGAGACTTTCCTCAGAGTCGGACCTGCACCTTTGAATCTCCCTCCCCCCGAAGAACTGGTTTTTGAAGTCGTTTTTATCTACTCTATATGTAGGATTAGATTCTCTACCCATATATATTCTTCATGAAGGACTGTATTTTTATTAACATTTAGTCCTTTTGGAATCAAGTCCTGGCCTTCCAGCTGGAATGAAAACCCACCCATATCACTGGGATTGGTCCCTGCTGACCGGGGCCGGAAGAATCCCCCTTGTGCCTTTGAAGTCCTGTTTTGCTTCTCTCTCCAGGGAGCCTGGCCCCTTCCAGGGTGTGCTCCAGTCAGCATTATGGGAGGTCTTAGGTGTCCTACAAACCGTTTTTTGGAAGTCCTCTAAGCATTTAACACATCCCTGTGGTATCTCCCAAAGCCGCTGTTAAGCTTTTAGCTTTCTCTTGCTATCTTTTTTTCCTTTCCCCCCCATTTCAAAGTCTTCAAATAGAATCTCTTTGCTTGTGATACCCAGAACTTTCTGTCTTGACCTGCAAGCCACTCTGGCCCAGCATCTTCAGAAATACCACAATTTCTGCTTGGTTGCTCTACCACCTGCTCGACTCAGCTTGCTCAAAGCCA
Organism: Neomonachus schauinslandi; assembly: GCF_002201575.2. Lineage (NCBI taxonomy): Eukaryota > Metazoa > Chordata > Mammalia > Carnivora > Phocidae > Neomonachus > Neomonachus schauinslandi. The sequence continues at coordinate 125,412,620 of NC_058403.1, forward strand.
AATTCATTATCTATCCCTGACTTTTAGACCAGCTTTCCTTCTACAGTTTTCTATTTTAGTCAGTAGAACCACAAATCTTCTAAATTACCCAAGTTCAAAGCCTGAAACTTATCTTTGCTTTCTATTTCCAGGCTGCATATGTCAAACCCTGCCAATGATTTCTTTGACCCATCTCTGAAGTCTGCTCATGGCCACCATCCCAGGCAGACCCTGAGCTATAAGATTGTCTTCCTCCAACTGACCTACAGTATTGCCCCCAGAGGGGCCATCCTTAAACACACTGGGTCACCATTTACTCAGAGCCATAAGTGTCCTCCTCTGGCCCCTTAGTAATCTGATCTTGCCTTCCTTTCTAACCTTGGCTCCCAGTACACACCCTGCCCTGCCATCCAGCCAGCCCGTTTGCTCCCGTTGCTTCTTGCTCATTTGCCCCGCCTCTCCTCTCTACCAGTACAAATCTCCCTTTAAGCTGACATCCGGTCATGATGAGCCACTGCTCAGATCCCTTCTATGGGTCTCCTCTCAGGTCATCTCTGAGCTCGTTGGTATGGCTCACACGGTCCTCTGGGATTTGGTCTCTCCCTGGTTTTCAAGCCTCATTGGCTGCCCCTCCTTCCTTCACTCCATATGCCCCAGTTATAATGAGCTACTTGGTGGCCACTAATGCACCACGCTTTCTCATGTCCTTCTGCCTTAGCACATACTGCCTCCTCTGCCTGGAAAGTCATGCCTCCTTCATTGGCCTGGTCACCAGTTTAGGGCCCAAATCAGGCGTCACCTCTTTTGTCAAGCCTCCCTGGCCAGACTAAATGTCCCCATTTCACTTGTGCTCACCTTAGTGATGGCACAACCACTCTGTGATGCTGCTGTCTGTTCACTCCTCTGTATTTGACACTAAACTGTGAGCTGCCGGAGGTCCCCTTCACTTCATTCCCAGTAATGAAGTGCACTGGTGATGCAGCGGGGAACAAAACAGACCAAGCCCCTGCTACTTGGTTGAGTGGCTGGATGAAGGCATGAACGCATAATGAATAAATGAATGAGCGAAAGAAATTTGGGTCACATCCTACCTGGACTTCACACTTAATTAAATTCTATCTTAAATTTAGTACAAATGGCTTCATGTCTATTGGCACTATCTTTAGCTGTGCAGTAAGCTGCGGTGGCTGGATGATGGCTTCAGTTTTGTGCTCCTGTGACCTTGGCGAGCACAGTGTTGTCCGAGACAGCAACGCCAGCTGACTGAGAGTCTCCGTGACTCCAGAGTGGCCGCTTGTGGGGACCCTTTTAGCAGATGGAGAAGCTTGGTCTTATAGAAAGAAAAGGACTCTGGGAATGAGGAGATGGTGGAGATTTTCCTTCTCATCACAACACTCTTATCCTAAGATAAGAATGGCAGTGGAATGGATCACTGACTTCCTCAAAGACTCCCAACGACATGCCTTTCCTCTTTGTCTTTACCAACTTAGGGAAATGTTCCTTAAATAACTATCCCATCACCCATCCAATTGCCCAACATCCAGAACACCTTCCCCACAGAATATTCTCAAAATCGCTGTGTTTATCAATGAAAGGTCTTTTTCGTTTCGTTTCTCCATTAGACCAGTGTTTCCGAACGTCACTGACCATCGTGATTTTGCCCTAAATGCGTCTCTCTCCTGTCATTATTTATTTTACATTGTTCCTTAAATTCATCTACTTAAAAAGTAAATGTTAAATCAGTAAACTTGAAAAGCTCTTTATGTTCAATAAATTTTAAATTGCCAGTATAAATTGTAGTACTATGGTGGAAAAAGTTTCATGAGTCATAAATAGAAGGTAACTCTAAAAATACATAACTATTAAAAAGAAAATGTTTATCCTTATACCACTTAAGATGATCTTCATCAGTGCTATCTACACCATATTTTAGGAAACACTATATTAGACTTCAAAGAGGTGTTTTTCAAGGCTGGGGAGTTAAAAATTCTGAGGCCCAGGCCCCACCCCCAGGGACTGTGGTTTAATTAGTCCGTGCAGCTTGGGCATTGACATTTTTAAGTGGCCAGGTAATTCTAACATGCAGCTGCAATTGAGAAGCATTGCTCAAAACCAGCAGTTATTCGAGTGTGCTCCCCGGACCAGCAGGATCAGCATCGTGGGGAACTTGTTAGAAATGTAAATTTTGGGCCCCACCCCAGACTACTGAACCAAAAACTCAGGGGGTGGGGCACAGCGATCTGTGTTTTCTATAAGAGCTCCTGGTGGTCCTGAAGCAGCCACGGTTTGAGAACCCCTGCTCTGAACCAGGTGACACTGGGCAAAATCTCTGAGCCCTAAGACCTGGTTTTGTGTCTATCAGGAGGGTTCGAGCTGGACGATCTTTGCTCCGATCCTCCCGGGGACCTCTACCATCCCACTCCAGCCTTCTGTGCGGTTGGCAGTGAGTCCTGCAGACCCCAGAACAGCATCACTCGACTTGCCCAGAGTCTGGGGGAGTGGAAGGACTGTCCCCTCTGTGGCAGATATTACCTCTCTTTAAAGTCGTCCGCACCCGCCTGGATATTCTCTGTCTGAAGCATGAGCCGGGCATTTTCCAGGACTGCCTCGCCCACCTAGAAAGATCACACACATCAGAGGATACGAGGCCACTGGACCGTCTTCCCTCCCTTCCCACCGTGACTTGCACCGGGCAGAGGTTCTGGGGAACTTAGAGCACCTTTCTTATAGCAAATATTTTTAGAATTCAAGTGTCTCTCTCCAAAAAGGGGGGGAGGAGATAAACGATAAAGCATAAAATCTGGATGTCTTTTAAGGGCCTTTAGAGTTGGATTTTTAGAGCTAAAATATTATTCAAAGGCAGATTTGTTCATTGCCCCTGTCATAATGCAGAGCTTTCAACTACCAGTGAAGTTTCTGGCTCCTTAAATGAAGATTCCCTGGTTTGACTTAGTGGCTCTTCACATTTTCTGGTCATGGATGTCCTTGAAAAGCTGATGAAATCTCTAGTTCAGTGCTGCCCAATAGAACTTTCTGTGATGATGGAACTCTTCTATGTCCGCACCATCCATCACAGCGCCCTGACATGGCTACTGAACACTCACCATGTGGCAAGGATGACTGAGGAACTGAAAATTTAATATTATCTAAATTTAATTTATCATTATTTTTTATTTTTAAAGACTTTTTTTGACACACAGAGAGAGATAGTGAGAGCAGGAACACAAGCAGGGGGAGTGGGAGAGGGAGAAGTAGGCTTCCCGAGGAGCAGGGAGCTCGATGCGGGGCTCGATCCCAGGATCCTGGGATCATGACCTGAGCCGAAGGCAGACACTTAACTGACTGAGCCGCCCAGGTGCCCCAATTTATTGTTATTTTTAATAGATTTTTTTGGGGGGGAGAGAGAGAGCACACATGAACTGGGAGGAGGAGGGCAGAGAAACAGGGAGAGAATCTTAAGTAGGCTCCACGCTCAGCACAGAGCCCGACTCGGGGCTCGATCTCAGGACCCTGAGATCATGACCTCAGCCAAAGTCAAGAGTCTGATGCTTAAACGACTGAGCCACTCAGGTGCCCCTGTTTAAATTTAATTTAAATTTGAATAGCCACCTGTGGCCAGTGGCCATCATATTAGCATGGCTCTAGAATTTTATCCACTGTCAAAACATACATATGGGGGCGCCTGGGTGGCTCAGTTGGTTAAGCAACTGCCTTCTGCTCGGCTCATGATCCCGGAGTCCTGGGATCGAGTCCCACATCGGGCTCCCAGCTCAGCGGAGAGCCTGCTTCTCCCTCTGACCCTCTCCCCTCTCATGCTGTTTCTCTCTCTCTCTCTCAAATAAATAAATAAATAAATAAATAAAAATCTTAAAAAAAAAACATACATATGAACATAAATACTGTGCATACAGTTTGGGGGTTTCATGGAGACACGAAGAGTGGTTTTTCAAAACCAGCTCCCCAAACCCTACAGAATGTACCCAAGATTTTGTTTTTATTTAGGTAAGGTGAGGCGAACAGATCAGGAGATGACTGACATTGAAAAGATGTTACTCACAGTTCCCAAGGGGAGGGGCAGCCCCACCATGCAGGGCCAGAGGAGGAAGTACCAGGGTTGGTTGCAAAAGGTTGAGAGGAAAGCGTGGGCAAAAGCCTTTATTGTAGTTTTCATGGGAAGGAACTGGTGAGGCAAGGTAAACAGTTGAGCAGGTTTAGGACTGGGTAGTTTGGAGAATTTCAGCCGTCTCTGGGCCCCTGGGGTGGTCTCCGGCCACCTGGGATGCTTAGGGCAGAGGAACACTGCTTCCTGGAGTGTAAGAGCCAGAAAGAGTAGGCGGGTGGGGGTATGTGCTCAGGATCCGCTGGTCTGCACAGCAAAAGCGTGGCAAGTGGTTTACTATCTCAAAGGTTCGCTAGCTCTGCGAGGGGTGGTCTCGCCCTAAGAGCGAGGCCCCAGATGCCAGAGCATGAAGAACACAGAAAAAGTGAAAATAGAGTTAATATTGTTGAATATAGTTATTCCAGCCGGCCATGGCTACCTGAGGCGTCCCTGAGGATTGACTTTGGCTGCTCTGGCCGAGCCCTCTCCTCAGCCTCCTTCACACAGCGGCAGTCCCCACATTCGGGAGCCCCCTTTCCCGTCTTTGGATGCCACTTTGCCAATGCCATTTTTCAGATCACAAACTCGACGCCAAAGGCAATCACCCTGCTCGAGTTCTCACAATGATGCCCATGGCAAATGCCTCGTTCTAGTGCAGGACACCAAATCATAGCAGGTGTCTAGACTGTGGGCTGGAACACGACTGCTTTGGAAAATAAAAGGCCTATCAGAATCAAGAGAGACACTCATTGGGGAGGATTGTTTTCCGTCTTTTTCCTGTAATGGGACAGCCAGGACTCCTGGTCCCTCTTTGGGCTGCATCACGGAGATAAAGAGCTACCTTGCCCACCAGCACGAGGAAGGTCACCAAACCAAACCAAACCAAACCATCTCCCATGCCCATGTCCTGAGTTTTCCCTGCCAAGCCCTGTAAGCTGAGTGGAGCTGAGCAGATTGTGGGCCCAACCCTGAAGGCCTGGAGAACGTCGGTGGCCGAGCACTGTGCGGTCAGGCCTGCAGAAGAAATGTCAACTGCACTTAAAACTGTGGGACCTGCACATTAGCCACCTGGTCCCCTCACATTTATGGTTGAAGCAGATGCAAATTAACTTCACCTCTCTGATCATCTTCTCTCTCTGGGAGTGAAGGCAAGATGAATACCAAATATGAATATGTACAGTCACTAGGCTGATGCTGTGAACATGAGCACACTTGCTCATAACCCTGGAACCACTCCTACCCTCTTTTCTCATAGGAAAGAGTACGAACCAACGTCAGAGTTGCACTGCAGGGTGAACTTTAAGCGCATGGCGTGCTGGGAAGGCCAGCAGGGGACCATCTCTCCTCCCCTTCTCTCTCCTCTGCCCAAACACAGCCGACTCCTACCATCAGCACGTGATGATGGTTTCCTCTGTGGAACATGACTTAACACCAGGTCTCCTGTCTGTCATAGCCGCATCGGTGTGAATTGGTGTGTGAGATTAGGTGGTCTGGAGGGACTAGGACTCAGGATTTGTAAGTTTTGCTGGAGAAACAAAAGATGCCTTCAAAGCATACAATTCAATGAAGGAGAAGAGCGGGGCTGAGTGCTGTGGGGAGGGGCTGCCAGAAGCCAAGGTCTGCACGGCTTTGAGGGGGAGAGAGAGAGCACACGTGAACTGGGGGGAGGAGGGCTACAGGCAGGGGCAAGGGTGGGTTCACTGCCGGCCGGTGTTAATTCGAACTGCTCTTGGCTTGGAGTGCAGCTGCCTTAAGTTCCCTCCCTGGAACTGTCTTGCTCTCGCCTCCATGAGGAGGAGTCCTCAGCACACTTGGAGACCCCAGTTGTTCTCCAAGTGTGGCCCCTGGGGCAGCAGCATCAACACCACCTGAAGCCTGTGAGGAAGGCAAACTCTCAGACCCTACCTCAGATGTCTGACTCCGAGGCTCTGGAGTGGGGCCCGACCATCTGTGTTTGAAAAGCTTTCCAGGGGCTCGCAGCGCACACGCGGCTTGCAGAACCCCAGCTTTGCACAGACCTGCCTCCAGTCCTGCCCATGCCGCCTCCTGGGCTGTTCCCGGCATTCCTCCATGTCCTTGCCTGTGTCAGTGCCTATTCCTAGAACACCTCGTTTTACCACCTCACGCCCCTAGGCCTTGCCGCCTACCCCTACCCCACTTTAATGCTCATCTCAAACGTGCCTTCCTCTGCAAAGCTTTTTTATTTATCTGCTCACTCATTCTTGCATTCATTTCTTCAGCACATTGTTTCCTCTGTGCCGGGCTCTGTGCTGGTTGTGGGGGAATCAGCAGCGACTGGAGGGGGTGCAGTGAGAAGGGTAGGCAAAGGCCAGATCCAGGAGGCAGGGCCTCGGGAGCAAGGGAAGGGAGGTGGGATTTGCTGGGAAGCCCGTGAAAGGTTTTGAGCCAGGCACAGGTGTGATCTGCGCGGTCGGTGGGTCCCCTGAGTCCTGAGGGAAGGGGAGATTGTCGGACGCAGGGGACCGTGCCGAGGGCCCAGCCAGGAAGCTCTGCAAAAGCCCGAGGGAGTTGGTGGCTGCTTTGACTAGGGCGCTTAGAGGGGCCACGAAGAGAAGCAGACAGGTTTAAGACTTATTTTGCCAAAGGAACAGATGGGTTTTGGTGACGGAGCAGTTGCAGAAAGAGGGAAAGAAAAGAATTAAGGATGACTTCTAAGTTTTTAGCCCCCACTCTTGGGTGCATGGTGCCTTGGCTGACTCTCTTCCTCCCCTCGTTGGATCAGTCCTGCATCGGAGTCACACCCTGAGCTGCATACCACACTGAGTAGACAATGACCTCATTCACGAACCCAGTTCCTCCACTCAGCGGCTTGGGCCAGTTGCTTGGATAATTCTAAGATTCGGTCCCCTCATCCATAAAATGAGGATGATACTGCTCCCTACCTGCTAGGGAGGCTTCAAGGATTAGAGGGGCCACTGCAGGTAAGGCGCTCGGCCGGCTGCCAGGCACCGAGTAGGTGTTCTGTGCACGGCGGCTATTATTATCACTGCTATTTGCCTTAGACCAGAGCACTTGTGATGGTCCAATGGACCTGATGCGTGTGTGCAGTCTGGCATCGTTCCTGCTCCTCCCCCAGGCAGCTGAATGAAGACTTCCATCTAGTGGCTTGGTTTTTTGTTTTTTTCTTTTGGTTTTTCCTGCCCATAGTCATTTGATAAAAGCCCTGGTCCCTGGTACTATGATGGTGAGGATCGTATCCCTTCCTACTGCTATTTCCTTGCTATGGCTGTAGTTACTAAAATAAATGATGCTGGTGGGGGCAGGCGAGGAATTTGATCGTTACTGTGTTTTTAAAAAGGTGAGGACAAGCAGCATTTTTAGAAGGGTTATCATTTGGGCCCAAGGGTACAACTGATGCTTTATTTGGAGTTAAAGATCTTGGCATCCCAGCAGCTAGAGCTGCTTGTGTGGGGAGGAGGTGGGCAAGACTGGGCCCCTTGGGAAATTAGACTTGACGGGGGCCGTGGCAGGGTATAAGAGTCCCTGGAAACCCTTTACACATTTATTTGACTTTCAAGTTTTGGACGAATGCTCAGCATGACTTGTTCCAGTAATAAATGAGCAAGAAGTCATTATCTGTCCCTAGTACCCCACTGAAACTGCGTCTTTGCCATGATGGCGAAGACTGCCACGTTACCAAGCTGGACGGATGCTCCTCTGCACTCATCTTGACCTGCCGGCCACATTTGTCACAGAAGATGGACTTTTCTCTCTTGGCCTCCATGATGCAGCTCTCTCCTGCTCTTCCTTCTACTTCACTGGCAATTCTTTCTCAGTCTCCCTCACTAGGTCTTTCTCCCTCATCCGACCTCCACGTGCTAGATTTTCTCAGGTTGGGTCATGGGACTTGTTCTTTTCTCCCTAAGTGACCTGGAGCAGTAGGGTATCAGTTGAATTAATGAGCCCAGCATTAGCACCGCCTCTCCATGGAGAACCAAAGCAGGGAAGACGTGGTTCCCACTCTCAGGAACACCCAGGTTCCTACCTGGCTCCGACATGAGATCACCTCCAGCACCTCCCTCTCCCTCACCTCCCAGGTCAGAGCACCACTGAGCCTCTGCCCCGATGTGCCCTGGTTCATTCCTGCCGCACTGCCCAGCCTTGGTTCAAGCCCCGATCATCTCTCTGGTGGTTTTGCCTGATTGTTGCTACCCAGGGATGGAGAGTACGAAGCCCAAGCACACTGAGTTAAGATCGCGGCTACAGGTGGAGTTAGGGAGCATGTCATAAAGTCTAGATGGAGAGGTTGAACCATCTCGAGCATAGTTCATCCCTGAATGCAGTCACAGCCATTGAGGATCCAGGGAGGATCAGGGATACCTGAGGGCTAAGGTTGGGTCTTATTTCGGGAGGCCAGGATGGTGGACATTTCTGCATCTGTACTGCAGATAAATGACCTCATCATCGAACTGTGCTCTGTCTGAAGAATGTCTTTGTAGAAGGGGTCAGGTGAGCATGGAGTGAGGGGCCAGAACGGGTGGGTGGTGTTATGAACCATTAGGGGGCAATCAGGAACACTCTGCTCCCTACAGGTTGCCCTCTGTCTTGATGAGGACAAACCTTAGGCCTCCCCTTCCCTGGAAACCTCTGCACGCCTCCCAGGACTAGTTCTGAGCGTACCTCGCATCCTGCCCGCAGCTCCCTGGGAAATAGGAGGGCCTGATTTGGACGGCAGCCACCAGTGCTGGGCACTGAAGAGTAGCCTCCTACCTCATCCTGGGTGTATGTATCCCAAAGCTTTCTTTGTCATGAGCCAGCCCTTCGGGGCCTACTTTTCTACAGACGTCCTAACAAAATCTGAGTTTTGCGTGCTAGGCACATCAAGATACGTGACCCTGGGAGGCTCTGTTGGGGCAGCCAGCTGATTGAGCTCTCTCTTTCTTTCTTTCCTAGATTGAGAGCAAATGCGTTCCAACCTCCCATTCCCTTTTTTACTGCAATGACTTACTAAGATGCAAATTTGAGCTCACATTTATTCAAGAGGGTGCTCTTGAATAACCCCGCACGATTTGGGCTTTAGCTCTTCTTCACTCTCCTGCTGCAAACTGAAGTATTTTTCTAAACAGGCTCAGGTCTTTCCAGCTTTCAGAACTGTGACTCCTGCTGCTGCCTCTGTATGTCATGACCCAACATGCCACCCGGCCGCCGTGCTTTCCTTCTTTGCCAGGTGAACTCTTAACATCCTTCAAAACCCAGCTCAGGCCGCACTGGGCATCCCCTGTATGCCCCAGATCCCCTGTGGGCATATCTCTATCACTGCAAGTTGTCCTGCTGTATTTTATTCTGACCTTTTCAGCTTTCCCCACCACTGACCTGTGTGTTCCTGGGATGGGGACAGCCTCGCATCTCTGCCTCCTCAGCCCCCAGCTCAGTGCCTGGCATGTGGACACTAGATGTTCAGGGACTCAGTAGGTGAAGTAGGCTAGCTGAGTGAACACAGACAGGTAAGGCAGGACATACTTAGATGTGTGGAGCTAAGTAGAAGATGCCTGAGAAGAGCTCAAAATCTAGAGCCAAACTTCATGAAACCCAAAATAGAAGCAACCGAACAAATCAAACCCGAACATTTTTACCACACTTCCACACTTTATGCCATGATCAGCTCTTTGCAGTCAGGCTGTCATTTAACCCCTGCGCCCAACACCAGTGGTCATACAGAGTGGGTGCACACTCGGTCTGCAGATGAGGAGCCGAGACCCAGGAGTTCAAGTGACTTGCCCACAGCGCCAAGTGGCCCAGCTGAATTTCATCTGTGTCCGCCGGACTACACAACCCATGCTTTTTTTTTTTTTTCTTTCCCCTACAAAAACCCCACTCTTTATTACGGGACATTTCAACGAGGTAAAACTATATATAGATGTAGAGAGAGATTGGAATGATGGCCCCCTGGCTCCCCACTTCCATAACTAAAATCTCATGGCTAAATTTAAATCTCTCTATTCCTGCTCCCCGCCCTACTCCTGTCTGAGATTATTACATATATATCACTTCCTCTATAAATATTTCAGGAGTCATGCTCTATTTTGAACTTCTGCATTTTAATTTAAAAGGTATCAGAGTAACACATACCTTTGATCATAAAATGAAACAAGGCTGAAAAGAAAGGCTGGTGCAGAAAAACATTCCATGCCCCACATTTGCTCGTCCCACAGCGCCCGTCCCCGCAGCTTCTGCCTTTCATTTGTCCAGAGCTTCCCCCATATTTCTACATATTTTTGATTCCTTGAGTTATCAGCCACAGACATCATTTATTGACTTCCCAGCCGACAAATGAAGATTTCGCTCACTCACACTCCACCACCCTTTTCCTGTCTTTATTGGCCATCTTGGTAACTTTAACTGAGAAAGCTCTATTTCTTGCTGTGTCATCATGGAGCTTCCCTTTCACATACTCGTGCTCTCTTATAATCACAGGTGTTTTATTGTCTAAGGTCAAAGAGAAGACACAAAACCAGCTTAATTACTAACCTCCATTACTGACGCCTGTGTGAAATATAGGTCCTTTCTGCTAGGAATTACGACACAGTTGCCCTGGACTGTCAGAAACTATGGGCAGAGAGCCAAATTGTTCTATGTCCCACGTGAGCATCCTCAGGCCTGCAGAATATTGTCAGCTGCCTGATTCTTTCTCTCAGTGCTACCCTCTCCAGGGCAAGTCTACACAACCCCCGTAGCCATCTAGCCTTACCACCGTGCTTGAAGCGTGAGTCTGACACTAGGTGACTCCATTTCTTCTCTTGAGAAATGGGGCCGCTCTAGCTTGGTAGTACCCAGCACGCAGTAATCCCTTAACTGGTGTTTGTTAAGTGAATAAGTGATGTATGTTTAAAGAGCCAAACATACGAAATAACGATGAAAAACCGAATCACAAGCAGCAGGCAGGCAAACCTTTGGGAAGAGAAGGTGTGGAGAAATGGAGGTCTCACACACTGTTCTGGGAGGGTAAATTCAGATAGCCACTTTGGGAAGCAACTTGGCAATGCCATATAAGAGCCGCTGACAGGCACAGCCCATTCTGCTCCTAGGTACTTGCTGAGAGCCGGGTCAGAAACTTCTTCTATGAAGGGTGACAGAGGAAATATTGTAGGCTTTGTGGGCCCGCAGTTTTTGTCACAACTACACAACCCTTCCCTTGTAGGATGAAGACAGCCACAGACAATTAGGACGTGAATGGATGTGACCGCATTCCAATCAAACTGTAGCTATAAAAGCGAGTACCTGGTTGGATTTGGCCTGCTTATAGTAGGATGCCCACCTCTAACCTAGGGAAACTCTCCCATATGTGTATGAGAAGGTTTATGCCCTCTCCTGTTTGTGACAGAGAAAAGTGGAAGCAACCCACATCCATCAACAAAAAAGCTTCATAACCTATGGTGTATATACAATGAAATACTACCTGGGTCACCATGAGCAGTTGCAAAAACAAAATGAGAATTAAAGAAAGCAAGGTGCAGAGGGAAACACTATGTGGTGGTGAATTTTATATGTCAACTATTTTATGATGGTCAGATATGGTCAAACATTATTCTAGATGTTTCTGTGAGAGTGTTTTTGGATGAGATTAATATTTAAATCGGTAGACTTTGAGTAGAGTGGATTGCCCTCTGTAATGTGGGGTGGCTCCATCCAATCAGTTGAAAACCTTAACAGAACAAAGACTGAGTGGTCCCCCCCGCCAACAACAACCCCACCCAGGGGGAAGGAAATCAGCCATCAGATAGTCTTTGGACTTGAACGGGGACATTGGTTCTTCCCTGGGTCTCCAACTGGCTGACCCCCTCTTTTTTTTAATATATTTTTTTAAAGATTTTATATATTTTTTTGACAGAGAGAGATAGAATACAAGCAGGGTGAAGGGCAGAGGGAGAAGCAGGCTCCCCGTTGAGCAAGGAGCCGGATGTGGGACTCGATCCCAGGACCCGGAGATCATGACCTGAGCTGAAGGCAGACGCTTCACCAACTGAGCCACCCAGGGATCCCCCGGCTGACCCCTTAATCTGGAGCATCTAGCCTCCATTATCCTGTGAGCCAATTCCTTAAAATAAATCTCTTTCTCTCTATATAAACATCCTACTGGCTCTGTTTCTCTGGAGAGCCCTAATACACAGTATGATACAACTTAATATAAAGTTTAAAATCATGCAAAACAATCCTATAAAGGGTTTATATACATATATGGTAAAACTGGAACAACATTGGTGGGAATGATAAATGCCAAATTTAGAGCAGTCCTGGCCTGTGGGGAGGGGAATGGAATCAGGACAGAGCACAAATGAGGTTTCCATTGAAATCTTTGGTTTCATGTTTAAATATGAAAGGTCTGTAGCAAATAACATTAAGGTTGACAATTCTGGATGCTGAGCACCCGTTTTTATATGTTTGGAATAGTTCATAATTAAGAAGGAAACAATGAGCTAACATAAAGAAAACAACTAGGAGAAGCAATGTAGTGCAGCGAATGTTATGTGATAGGTCTCTAATGTGCAGAGAGGGAGACTGGCTGGAGAAGGCAGGTCAGAGATGGGTAGAGGAGGTGGAGGGCAGCGGAGAGCCTCTAGAGCTCCAGAGGGCCTCCTTGGGCCGCAGGGATGACGATGGAGTGGGACTGGCTGTGCACTCGGGTCCAGGGCCGGGCAGGAGGTGTGGGCACGTGGGAACTAAGAACAGCACGGTGAATGGGCGGAGGCAGTGCGCAGGTGGCTTCGCAGGTGTGGGTCCGCCGTGGGGTCACGGTCACAGTCGCTGGAGCTCTCCCAGCACTTTGTATTTACCCTAAGGGGGCCCTTCAGAAATGGTTATTCCCGATTTCCTTCTGACAAGATTTGATTCCTGGGTGCTGGCCAGAGTCAGAGGAATTCGTCTTCTCGCTGGAGACTTGTTGAGGCTTAAACCAAATTAGGAGCTCTTCTTTCCTATTTCAGGGGTGGCTGCTGGAGTAGACAGTCAGTGCTCAGCCCCGTGGGGGTTTTAAAACACTTTTGTACGCCCCCAGGTTCTGCTGCTTTTCTCTTCCCACAACCTGCACTTGGGTTCTGCTTCTTGGGAATCTGTCGGGGGACAAGGATGCTTCTCCACCTCCTGCTTTGTACCCCAGAAGCCCTCAAGAATGCCTCAAGCCTTGGTCTGTCTAGGGCAGAGCTGGGCACACAGGTTCTGGAACCAAACTGCCCAGGTTGAAAGTCTTGTCTCTATCCCTGAGTAGCTGTGTGACCTTGGGAAAAGTTATTTAACTGCTCTGTACCTCAGTTTCCTCATCTTCAAAAAAAAGGAGTCATAAAAGTATTGGCTTTGGGAAGCCTGGGTGGCTCAGTTGTTTAAGCGTCTGCCTTCGGTTCAGGTCATGATCCCAGGGTCCTGGGATTGAGCCCTGCATCAGGCTCCCTGCTCCACAGGAAGCCTGCTTCTCCCTCTCCCACTCCCCCTGCTTGTGTTCCCTCTCTCGCTGTCTCTCTGTCAAATAAACAAATAAAAATCTTAAAAATAAAAAAAAAGTATTGGCCTCATAGGGTTGTTGTGAGGTTGAGTGGAATTAAGATATGCAAGAACCTCAGAACACATAATAGGTGCACATAGTAGGTGCCCAATAAATGTCAGCTGTGTCCCTCTCCACTAGAGATTAGCATGGAGGGAGCAGAATGACAGCACTGTTTAAACGGCGTTTCTCTCTTCCCCACACTTGTTTAAGTAGGGGAGTCTTAGAAGAACCCAGAAAAGGGTCCCTAAGAGAAAGAATCTGGTTTAAACTTTAGCCAGACCCAGAGTGGGAGACATAGAGTGTTAGAGCAAGAAGTAAAGAGCTGAACTGTGGGCTGCCTCCCACATGGGACGTGGGGTGAGGCCTCTGCAGAATTCTCTGCCATCACCTTCCAGGAAACCTCAACTCAGCAATTTCACAACACAGTCTTAGAATGCAAAGGGCTCTTGGAGATCGTGAAAGATGAAGACCCGAGGCCCAGAGAGGTGTGGTGGCTTACCCCAGGCCCCGGGGCAGGTCCTTTGCCCTTGAGAGTCCAGTAGCAAGGACTCACGGGGAGACCACAGGCTGTGATCAGAGAGACAGGGCCTCAGACCCTGTCTTTGTTACTTGGGGACTGCAATGCTCTACAAGTCTCCCTATCTAGGAAATTTTCTGTCCAGGGTTGCAAGACGATTAGGAGAAATATATGTGTTACAACACGATGGTAACTGGGCTGGGAGGTCCTGCACTCCTCGACGAGGCCCCGAAGGGGCACCCATCCCGGGCACAGAGGTGGCGGCCTGGGCTCATTTGAGAGGGCTCCTGCCCAAGAGGGCAGTCTGCAAAGGTGAGGGGTGGCCTGGGGGACAGCAGCTGAAGGAGGGGCTTCCCCTTGCAGGGGGCCCAGTAGGGGAGTCTTAGAAGAACCCAGAAAAGGGTCCCTAAGAGAAAGAATCTGGTTTAAACTTTAGCCAGACCCAGAGGCTGTGAAGCCACCTCACAACAGCATGTCTCAAGGAAGAACTCTCCAGTTGTCTTTCCCTCTCCTTTCCCCCTGCTTGCACTTTGGTCAGGTTGAAAGAGCAGTGGGAAGTGAGGGTAGGAGGACTGCAAGAAAGAGTTGGCTGCTGGGCCTGTTCTGGGAGAAGGGGGGAATTGAGGGTTGACGTGTTGAATAATATACTGACTAGACCTTATATTTACTGGCTTGGACTGTGTTTTGTGACTTAAAATGAACATGGAATTTTTAGTTACTGACAAGTGATCAGGAAAGTCATGAGACCATCTGTGTTTTCAACCAGGGGTAGGAGACAGTATTTACCTCCCAATGAACAGGTCAAAAGGGACCTTGGAAGAGGTTCTTCTCAAACCAAAGCTGTTTCTTTCCTTTTTTTTTTTTTTTTAAGATTTATTTATTTGAGAGAGAGGGAGAGTGCGAGCGGGAGGAGGGGCAGAGAGGGAGACAAGCAGACTCCTCACTGAGCAGGGAGCCCGACTTAAGGCTTGATCCCAGGACCCTGAGATCATGATCTGAGCTGAAACCAAGAGTCAGGTGCTTAACCGACTGAGCCACCCAAACCAAAGCTCCTTTTGTAACTATCTCTTGAGTCCTTCGTTTCAATGTATAGTTGACATCCATCAGATGCCCAGCACTGTGCTTGGCACAAGCAGGCACTCAACAATGTGTGGATTTAATGACTCATCATCCCTCTTAGACCTCAGGTCCTGGAGTCTGAGAATTTTGCTGCGTTCTATTTGAATTCCCATAGTTTCCGGAACACAGTAGACCCACTCTCAATGCCTGATGAATGAACATAATAAAACTGAATTCTGTGCCAGCCCCACAGCAGCTACCATGACAAATATTACCCTGTCAAGACTGCTGGTAAGGAGGGAGGCAGGGCCAACGCATGCCAACATCACTAACGATTCTGTACTTACACATGACACTAATTACACCCACGGACTGAGAATCTGCAGCCTAATCTCTGACACTGACAAAGCCTTTTCCCACTCACGTTATTCTCCTTAAATTTCAAAAAGGTCGGGGCCATGGTGGCAGGTATAATTATCTCCCTCTTTTTGCAGATCAGGAAGCTGCAGGTGGGAAAGATTAGGGACCTGGGTGAAGCATTTGGTGAGTTGAGACTGGGAGGAGGTGGCAGACACAGGACTCCTGACTCCAAACGCAAGCTCTGACCTAAAGCCCAAAGTCACAGAAAATGCAACTAACAGAGAAAAGGAGGGGTGGTTTCTCCATCATAAATGGAAGCAGGAGAGAGTAAGAGCAGACTTGCTGGCTAATATATGCGAAGTCTCAGGGCATGGTGAAATTTTATGGTTGATTTATAATCCTCAGAAAATCGGGAGCCATCATGGAAATTCTGACCTAAACAGAGAGACAGCAGGGCAGCATGAACTGCGTGGCTGGCCTTTCAGTCAGGGTGGCGTTGGCAGCAAAGGGATGGTGGTAGGTGTCCAAAACTTAACACAAATGACTTTTTACAACGTGGGTGACTAGGTATGCAAGATAGTGCTCAGGGCAGCTAGAAGGTGGTGCCATTTGCCAAGAGAACTGGGTCAGAGACAGCAGTGTGGGACTCCCCCCATCTCCAGGAGCCAGTTGGAGAGCCCTGGGGGGTGGGGGGAGGCTAATAAAACTGTTGTTTGCGGGGGGAAGATGGCGGAGGAGTAGGGGACCCTATTTCAACTGGTCCCTGGAATTGAGCTGGATATCTACCAGACCACTCTGAGCACCCACGAAACCAGCCTGAGATGTAAGAAGATCTGGGTCTCTACAAACACAATATCGCAGGCAGTTGGTTTTGAGGTATGAAGCGGAGAGCCCTGCGGGCAGATATCGGAGGATAAATGGCAGCGGGAAGGTGCCTGGCCGTGGGAATCCTGCACCGCCGGTGAGTGACAGCCTCGGGCACTGCGGAGGGGCACAGACTTGCAAACCAGTAGCGTTGGGAAAGGACTTTGGGGCAGCCCCCCGGGCGGAAACCCGGAGCAGCAGGGTCGCGCCTGTGAACTGCAGCCCCCGGATCGGAAACCTGGAGTGGCGGGGTTGCGCGGGCAAACTGTGAATGGCTGGTGGTTTTAGAAGCACAAAGGGCAGAGATGTGCCCCAACATGGAGGCAGGACTGGGAGCGCTGCGGAGGGGCGCACAACCCAGGCTGCTGCAGTTTATAGCAGCACAGACAGAAATGGAGATGGTGTGGCCTGGAGAGCTCACTGAAGAACAGACTGTGATCTCTCTGCTCTGAGGCAGAGGGTTGGAAACGGTCTCTTCTGCTCTGACTAGCGGAAGAGACGCGGAAAGCCGCCAGGGAAAGCTGCCAGAGAACAAAAGCCCCAAAGACTGATTCCCACTGAGCCCATCCCCCGCCAAAGGGGGGCAGGGCAACTCCGCCCAAACAGGGTTGCCTGAGTAACAGTGCGGCAGGCCCCTCCCGCAGAAGACAGGCTGGGAAAACAAGAGGCCAGCAACCCTAAGGTCCCAAGAAAACAGATGCCTCTTGCTTGGGTTTTGGTCAATAATTTGGACTCTATACATTCCCTCAAACACCCATCATCAGAATGATTAGGAGGAGGAGCCCCCAATATAGAAAAGACTCAGAGATTATGACTTATGCTGCAGATTTACAAATGGATGCAGATATAACCAAGATGTCGGAGATGGAATTCAGGCTAGCAATTGTGAAGACAATGGCTAGAATGGAGAAATCAATTAATGGCAACATAGAGTCTCTAAGGGCAGAAATGAAAGGTGAATTGGCAGAACTTAAAAATACTATCAATGAGATCCAATCCAATCTAGATAATCTAACAGCTAGGGTAACTGAGGCAGAAGAGAGAATAAGCGACCTGGAAGACAATATAATAGATAAAAAGGGAAAAGAGGAGGCCAGGGAAAAACAACTCAGAATCCATGAAAATAGAATCAGAGAAATAAGTGACACCATGAAGCTTTCCAATGTCAGAATAATTGGAATCCCGGAGGGAGTGGAGAGAGAGAGAGGACTAGAAGATGTATTTCATAATTTTTTTTTTTTTAAAGATTTTTATTTATTTGACAGAGAGAGATACAGCGAGAAAGGGAACACAAGCAGGGGGAGTGGGAGAGGGAGAAGCAGACTCCCTGCCGAGCAGGGAGCCCGATGCGGGACTCGATCCTGGGACTACAGGATCATGACCTGAGCCGAAGGAAGTCGCTTAACCAACTGAGCCACCCAGGCGCCCTAGAAGATGTATTTCAGCAAATCGTAGCTGAGAACTTCCCTAACCTGGGGAATGAAACAAACATTCGAGTCCTAGAGGCAGACAGGACCCCTCCCAAGATCAAGGAAAACAGGCCAACACCCCGGCATGTAATAGTAAAACTTGCAAATCTTAGAACCAAGGAAACCATCTTAAGGGCAGTGAGGGGGAAGAGATTCCTTACTTACAGAGGGGGGAACATCAGAATAATGTCAGACCTATCCACAGAGACCTGGCAAGCGAGAAAGGCCTGGCAAGACATATTCAGGGTACTAAATGAGAAGAACATGCAGCCAAGAATACTTTATCCGGCAAGGCTGTCATTTAGAATGGATGGAGAGACGCAGAGCTTCCACGACTGGCAGAAACTGAAAGAATATGTGACCACTAAGCCAGCCCTGCAAGAAATATTAAGGGGGGGTTCTATAAAAGGAGAAAGACCCCAAGAGTGATATACAACAGAAATTTACAGGGACAATCTATAAAAACAACGTCTTCACAGGCAACATGATGACAATTAATTTGTATCTTTCAATAATCACTCTCAACGTGAATGGCCTAAACGCTCCCATAAAACAGCAAAGGGTTGCAGATTGGATAAAAAGACAGGACCCATCCATACGCTGCCTACAAGAGACTAATTTTGAACCTAAAGATACATCCAGACTGAAAGTGAAGGGATGGAGATCCATCTTCCATGCCAGCGGACCTCAAAAGAAAGCTGGGGTAGCAATTCTTATATCAGACAAATTAGATTTTAAACTAAAGTCTGTAATTAGAGACACAGAAGGACACTATATCATTCTTAAAGGGACTATCCAACAAGAATATCTAACAATTGTAAATATCTATGCCCCCAACATGAGAGCAGCCATCTACATAAGCCAACTGTTAACCAAAATAAAGAGTCATATTGATAACAATACGTTAATTGTAGGAGATCGCAATACTCCACTCTCAGCAATGGACAGATGATCTAAGCAGAAAATCAACAAGGAAACAAGAGCTTTGAATGATACATTGGACCAGATGGACCTCATAGATATTTACAGAACATTCCACCCTAAAACAACAGAATACTCATTCTTCTCGAGCGTGCATGGAACATTCTCCAGAAGAGACCACATACTGGGTCACAAATCAGGTCTCAACCGATACCAAAAACTTGAGATTATTCCCTGCATATTCTCAGACCATAATGCTTTAAAACTGGAACTCAATCACAAGAAAAAATTTGGCAGAAATTCAAACACTTGGAAGCTAAAGACCATTCTGCTCAAGAATGTTTGGGTCAACCAGGAAATCAAAGAAGAACTTAAACAATTCATGGAAATCAATGAGAACGAAAACACATCGGTCCAAAACCTATGGGATACTGCAAAGGCGGTCCTAAGGGGAAATACATAGCCATCCAAACCTCACTCAAAAAAATAGAAAAGTTCCAAATTCACCAACTAACTCTACACCTTAAAGAACTAGAGAAAAAACAACAAACGATGCCTAAGCCATGCATTAGAAGAGAAATAATAAAAATTAGAGCAGAGATCAATGAATTAGAAACCAGAAACACAGTAGATCAGATCAACGAAACTGGAAGTTGGTTCTTTGAAAGAATTAATAAGATCGAGAAACCACTGGCCAGACTTATCCAAAAGAAAAGAGAAAGGACCCAAATTAATAAAATTATGAATGAAAGGGGAGAGATCACGACTAACACCAAGGAAATAGAAACAATTCTTAGAAATTATTATCGACAACTATATGCCAATAAACTGAGCAATCTGGATGAAATGGAGGCCTTCCTGGAAACCTATAAACTGCCAAGACTGAAACAGGAAGAAATTGACAACCTGAATAGGCCAATAACCAGTAACGAGATTGAAGCAGTGATCAAAAACCTCCCAAAAAACAAGAGTCCAGGGCCTGATGGATTCCCTGGGGAATTCTACCAAACATTCAAAGAAGAAATAATACCTATTCTACTGAAGCTGTTTCAAAAAATAGAAACAGAAGGAAAACTTCCAAACTCGTTCTATGAGGCCAGCATTACCTTAATCCTCAAATCAGGCAAAGACCTCATCAAAAAGGAGAATTTCAGACCGATATCCCTGATGAATATGGATTCCAAAATCCTCAACAAAATCCTAGCTAATAGGATCCAACAATACATTAAAAGGATCGTCCACCACAACCAAGCGGGATTTATCCCCGGGATGCAAGGGTGGTTCAACATTCGCAAATCAATCAATGTGATAGAACACATTAATAAGAGGAGGGAGAAGAACCATATGGTCCTCTCAATTGATGCAGAAAAAGCATTTGACAAAATACAACATCCTTTCCTGATTAAAACTCTCCAGAGTATAGGGATAGATGGAACATTCCTCAAGTTCATAAAATCCATCTATGAAAAACCCACAGCGAATATCATCCTCAATGGGGAAAAGCTGAGAGTCTTTCCCTTAAGATCAGGAACACGTCAAGGATGCCCACTCTTGCCACTATTGTTCAACATAGTACTAGAAGTTCTAGCGACAGCAATCAGACAACAAAAAGAAATAAAAGGAGAAAGTCAAACTCTTTTCGCAGATGACGTGATACTTTATGTGGAAAACCCAAAAGACTCCACCCCCAAATTACTAGAACTCATCCAGCAATTCAGTAATGTGGCAGGATACAAAATTAATGCACAGAAATCAGTTGCTTTCTTATACACTAACAACGCAACTGGGGGAGAGAAATTAGAGAAATGATTCCATTTACAACAGCACCAAAAACCATAAGATACCTTGGAATAAACCTAACCAAAGAGGTAAAGGATCTATACTCTAGGAACTACAAAACACTCATGAAAGAAATTGAAGAAGACACAAAAAGATGGAAAAATATTCCATGCTCATGGATCAGAATAATAAACATTGTTAAAATGTCTATGCTACCCAGAGCAATCTCTACCTTCAATGCCATCCCGATCAAAATTCCAATGACATTTTTCAAAGTGCTGGAACAAACAATCCTAAAATTTCTATGGAATCAGAAAAGACCCCGAATCACCAAGGAAATATTGAAAAAGAAAAACAAAGCTGGGGGCATCACGTTGCCCGATTTCAAGCTATATTACAAAGCAGTGATCACCAAGACAGCATGGTACTGGCACAAAAACAGACATATAGACCAATGGAACAGAATAGAGAACCCAGATATGGACCCTCAACTCTATGGTCAAATAATCTTTGACAAAGCAGGAAAAAACATGCAATGGAAAAAAGACAGTCTCTTCAATAAATGGTGCTGGGAAAATTGGACAGCCACATGCAGAAGAATGAAACTTGACCATTCTCTAACACCATTCACAAAGATAAACTCAGAGTGGATGAAAGACCTCAATGTGAGACAGGACTCCATCCAAATCCTAGAGGAGAACATAGGCAGTAACCTCTTTGACATCGCCCACAGCAACTTCTTTCAAGATACATCTCCAAAAGCTAGTGAAACAAAAGCAAAAATGAACTTTTGGGACTTCAAGATAAAAAGCTTCTGCACAACAAAGGAAATAGTCAACAAAACAAAGAGGCAATCCACAGAATGGGAGAAGATATTTGCAAATGACACTACAGATAAAGGGCTGGTATCCAAGATCTATAAAGAACTTCTCAAACTCAACACCCAAAAAACAAATAATCAAGTCAAAAAGTGGGCAGAAGATATGAAAAGACACTGCTCTGAAGAAGACATACAAATGGCTAACAGACACATGAAAAAATGTTCATCGTCATTAGCCATCAGGGAAATCCAAATCAAAACCACACTGAGATACCACCTTACACCAGTCAGAATGGCAAAAATGGACAGGGAAGGAAACAACAAATGTTGGAGAGGTTGTGGAGAAAGGGGAACCCTCTTACACTTTTGGTGGGAATGCAAGTTGGTACAGCCACTTTGGAAAACAGTGTGGAGGTGCCTCAAAAATTTAAAAATAGAGCTACCGTATGACCCAGCAATTACACTCCTGGGTATTTACCCCAAAGACACAGATGTAGTGAAAAGAAGGGCCATATGCACCCCAGTGTTCATAGCAGCAATGTCCGCAATAGCCAAACTGTGGAAAGAGGCGAGATGCCCTTCAACAGATGAATGGATAAAGAAGATGTGGTCCATATAGACAATGGAATATTACTCAGCCATCAGAAAGGATGAATACCCAACTTTTACATCAACATGGATGGGACTGGAGGAGATTATGCTCAGTGAAATAAGTCAAGCAGAGAAAGTCAATTATCATATGGTTTCACTTATTTGTGGAACATAAGGAATAGCATGGAGGACACTAGGAGAAGGAAGGGAAAAATGAGGGGAGGGGGGAAATTGGAGGGAGAGATGACCCATGAGAGACTACGGACTCAGAAACAAACAGGGTTTTAGAGGGGAGGGGGGAGGGGGATTGGTTAGCCCGGTGATGGGTATTAAGGAGGGCACGTACTGCATGGAGCACTGGGTGTTATACGAAAACAATGGATCATGGATCATTACATCAAAAACCAATGATGTATTGTATGGTGACTAACATAACATAATAAAATTAAAAAAAAAAAACAACCCAAAAAACCAAACTGTTGTTTCGCCAGTGGTGGGGCACAGGCCACCACCTGACCCTTGGAAGTGAAGTAGGTGGCCAATATGTACTGCCCGCTCTTGGCCCCAGCCAGACAGTCTGCTAAGCCACAATGGCTTAGGGAACTGGGCTCCGTGGACGGCTGCTGCTTCTCTTTAGGCTTTGCACTGCTCAGAGATAATGATGAGCCCTGACAGATAGGTGTATGGCTATCAGAGAATTCCACCCTCTCATTTTACAGATGAGGAGCCTCAGAGCAAAAGGGATTGCTGCAGGGCACGGAGCAGCTAGCAGTCAGAAGTGAAAACAGACATCGGGGTCGGATGTACTTGGTGTCTTCGTGTCTTTGAAGCGGGGGTAACGTGACCACCTGCTCACCAGAGTTAGGGAAGGGAATCTGGCCTGTTCCGTGTGTCTGCAAGGACACGTCAGTTTGACCCAATCTCTTCATTTAACAGTTGAGGAACCTGAGGTTCAGAGAGGTTGGGTAACTTATCCAAGATCACATAGCAACTTAGTGATGTTTACTCTATTTCTACTGTATGGATAGTACTCTCTCAGTCTTTTTGTATCATGGCTTTCTTTTCTGAACCTCAAGCTCCATGTGGTTCAATAGGATTTGGGATCTGATGCCAAGTGCAAAAGGAAGTGATGGTAAAATGGAGTAGGTACAGAGATATTGGTCATTCTGGAACTTTTAAAATGATGTTTGAGGAAATAGGATAAAATGTTGGAAATCAGGACTATAAAGTGAAAAAAAAAAAACAACCCAGTAGTTACTCTTATGGGTTGAATTGGGTACCACTCCAAAGACAGGTTGAAGTCCTAATCCCCAGTGCCTGTGAATGTGACCTTATTTGGAAGTAAGATCTTTGCAGATGTCATCAAGTCAAGAGGAGGTCATTAGGGTGGGCCCCAGGTCAGTGTGACTGGCGTCCATATAAGAAGGACATTTGGACACAGACACACGGGGAAAGTGAAGACAGAGATGGGAGTGATGCATCTACAAGCCAGGGAATGCCAAGGATGCCAGCCACCACTGGAAGGTAGGAGAGACGTTCGGAACAGAACCTCCCTCACAGCGCCAGCAGGAACCAACCCTGCTGATACCTACATTTCCAACTTCCAGCTTCCAGAACATAAGAGAATACAGTTCTGCGGTTTAACCCACCCAGTTTGTGGTGCTTTGTTCTGGTAGCCCCAGCGAACTAACATAGCTACCTTTTAACTGATTACTGTGCTGGGTCCTTCCATTTGTTGATGTAGCCAGTATTTCCTGTGTATCCGTTGTGTGCCAGGCACTATCCTGGGCACCAGAGAAAGATCGGGGAGTGAGAGATGCTCATTCCTTCCTTCCTGAAGCTTGCGTTCTACTGACCTCTATTATCTCCCAGAGTCCTCACAATGTTCTGTGGGATAGGAATCATTCTCTGGCAACTCAGACATAAGGAAACTCGCTCTGGGGGTTAGTAACTGGGCCCAGGCCTCACTTCTGGTAAGGGTAAAGCTGCGCCCGGGCTTGGCTCTGTCTGGGGCATGGCCCTGCACTCACCCATCACTCTGTTCTACCTCATTTACTTTGTGTGCACGTGACGGCCCAGAGAGACTCCTGGGGCAAAGGAGGGTGAGACTGGCAGGCGTGTGGTTCCCAGAGGCACAGAGTGGGCCCTAAGTCATGTTCCAGTCAGGAAACTATGCCTCAGCCCCTGGCCTTGAGGGGCCCTACTTTTAGCTGTGTGGGGAAGAGACCCCTCACTCCTGCTCTGTCTCCAGAGGCCTGGAGCCTCCAGCCACCTGAGGATGCGGGGGGAAGCCCAGTTTGGGGGATGAGGTAAAACCATGGCCCTGGCAGCTAACAGCTAGGCTGTAGTACTCTCACCTGCTCTGAACAAGCACACAGTCTCAGCGATAACCAGACAGGGTCACTAAGTGATCCTGGTGGAAAGAGACAGAGACGAGACCTGCTGTAATCATAGGGGAACAGAGAGGCCAGGATGCTCCGCAGCCACAAAACTCAACATCCCCCACCCCCTTACAGCCTGCACAGGTGACAAGGTTTCCTGCTGCTTACTAACGCCTGCTCTGCGCCTGCTTCCTCCCTCCCATCTCCTGGATAAAACCTGAAAGATACCCACTCATCATACCGCCCCCAATTTCTGGCAGCATCAGATGCAGAGCAAATCCTTGCTCTGAACCTTTTCCCCAGATCACCCAGCACAAGCCCAGACCTCAAAATAAGTCCTTCCAACTCCCTCTTCCTGAGATGTCCCAGGTTCTCCTTTGCTGCAGCAAGCTAATAAACTTGACTTTGTCCACCGAGAGATGTGTTCTCAGTGGTCTGTCTGGCTTTAGCAGGTGCATGCCTCACCCCCAGACCAGGAACTCTGGGGGTTGGCACTGGGGGCCCCTCCCACTGGGTGTGGCTCTTGCTGAACCCTCAGCTCTTCAAGTAGTACTTGGAACTGGAGGTTCCTGGAGGGTATCACCCTGCAGGGGACAGGGACCCAGCCCAAAATCCTGTGGAAAGCACTGATGCTGGCAGGAGTTTGGAGAAGAGGCGTCCTCCCACCCATGCTGGAGTGGTGCACCTCGGGGAGCTCCTGAACTCTGCTCAGATACAGACGTTCTGCCTCAAGGACCGACTGCTCAGCACATTTTTCTGAGCATTGAAATCACTGAAAAAGAAAAGTAGAAATCCCTGGGGCAGGGGAGGGAGTGCTGCACCATTTCCTGGCAGCAAAGCTATTAAACTTTCAAGTCCTAGTCCTGAGCTGCCTGACAAGCTGGAAGCCGCCCAGCCTCACGCATCCTAGCTACAGCAGTTAGTTCCAGTTAAAGTGTGCTTGGCTAAGGATCAATCACGGTTTCCAACAGTTTTTTCCAAATTAAAAGAGAGAGAAGAGGAGAAAAAGGAAGCATATCTTGGTGTTTAAACTCCTCACAGAGAGCAGCTCTTGTTCACCATGACTGTCTAATCAAACAGTGGGCACTCAAAGTATATACCCTTTTAGGACCTGGGGTCTGAGGCAGGACTGACCTTGGTCTTATAAATGAGGACCACAGGAGGCTTTTCATAATACTTTGGGGGTGGAAATAACATCGAGTGGGTCCTGGCGGGGACACTAGTTCAAAGGGGGAACTTAATCTCTGTAGGCCTCAGTTTCTTTGTCTATAAAATGGGGGTTATGGGCTGAAATGTGTCCCCCTCAGATTCACATGTTGGAGTCCCAACTCCCAGGACCTCAGAACGCGGTTGCAGATAGAGCCTTTAAAGAGGTGATTACATTAAAATGATGCTCTGAGGGTGGGGCCCCAATCCAGTTCCACCGGTTGTGAGAAGAGGAAATTTGGGCACAGATGTACAGAGGGAAGACCCTGTGAAGACACAGGGAGAAAATGGCCGTCAACAAACCATGGAGAGAGGCCTCAGAAAAAACCCACAACCCTGCTGACACCTCCATCTCAGACTGCCAGCCTCCAGACCCCGAGGGAATAACGTCCGTTGTCGGAACCAGCCCTCACACTAATTCAGTGGGCATAATCCCAGCATCCTGGGTGACACAGACGTTGTCGAGAAAATCAAGGACACGTGAATGAAAGTTCTTGTTAGTCCTTGTGTCACGCAAAATGAGTGTGGTGTCCGAGGCCTGCCATTCATAGTGAGAGTGTGGACCGTGTCATGATCATGGTCTTGTCACAGTACACGGTTTTGTTAGGAGACCTTAGGGGGAAATCTGTAGAACCCCCAGAGTACCTGTGCCTGCTCCAGGGGGTGGCTGGGATGTGGGCCAAAACCCCAGGAATTCGGGGTTAGTGCCTGGCAGGGCTGGCCTTAGGGTGCAGACTCTGCACCGGGGGTCCCTGGGCTCACTCCCCATCACCTGCAGGTGGTCTGAAATATCACCAGAAGCAATTCACTTCCCAAGCAAAGCTCCTTAGGGACAGGGCCAGTGAACTCCCAAGATGCCCCAGGGCTTCACCTTCTTGTCTCATTTACTCCTCACAACCCCGCAGGAGAGTTTTCACCTTCATTATGCAGATACACGGAGGCTCTAAGTTAAGAGGCCCAGGTTTCCTTGGCAAGTAACTAATAATAAATCCAGGTGTGAGATCAGCTTCCTCCTCAGAGTTGGCTGGGAGTGGGCCTGAGGAAGGGACTCTTACCTGCCTAGTGGGAAGGAAGAGGAAGGCGTGGCCCAATTGCAGGCTGGGGATGATGCCTGGAAGTGCTCCGGGCAGCAGGGCCAGGAGGAGGGCTGTGAAGGGGTGCAAGGAGCAAGGGGGCGTGCAGGGAGGGGCAGGGTGCTGGTGAGGGCTGGCAGGTGCGGGCACTCAGAATTCAGGCACAGTTCTTTGCCTCTTGTCCAACTTTGCCCTGAGTCTCCTGAAGGAGCCTTTCTAACTTCATTTCTCTCTCCATACTGTGGTGTTTCCTCTGACACATTTATTTTATTTTTTTTAAAGATTTTGTTTATTTATTAGAGAGCGAGCGAGAGAGAAACAGCATGAGAGAGGAGAGGGTCAGAGGGAGAAGCAGGCTCCCCGCTGAGCTGGGAGCCCGATGTGGGACTTGATCCCAGGACCCTGGGATCATGACCCGAGCTGAAGGCAGTCGCCCAACCAACTGAGCCACCCAGGTGCCCTCCTCTGACACATTTAGATGGTTATTCATTGGCCCTTGAAAAATATAAATAAAAATTACAAGTTGTTTTCTGATAGCAAGTTGGTTTTGTGATGGAGTTTTCCACTCCCTGTGCTCGGCTTTTCACTACCCACTGATAACAGCTGAAGTAACTTCTCATTTCTGCTGAATAATGCATTTGTGACCGTCAGCTCTATTAGCTCGTTTACAACCCAATAAATGAGTCTTTATGTGCATTTCCCCAGCCAGACGATGATAAACTAGGTTTTATTTCCCTAAATTGAGTCCTCGACTTCAGGGGATCTGCATAAACCCTCTGGAGGAACACGGACCCTGCGTAACATTCTGCTTGGTTCACCCATTCTTTCGATAATTCCCTGTAAAGAGCCACCACGTTTGTCCTCGGCATTTGTGCCCGCTCCCTGGATTAAATTTTAATTTAGTTCTTCTGGAGAGTGTAGCCCACTATGAGGGCTTTTCTATTGCTCCTATATGTGCTAATTTAATTTGCTGGGTTTTCGCTTTGAGAGGAGAGTGTGCAGATGAGTCTTCTCCTCTCCCCCTGGGACATGTCAGTAGCTTCCGTGAGGCTGTGAGGGCTTCACCTGCCCTGGGCCTGGTTGGAACACCCCCATTCCCGCCCCAGGTCGCTGGCAGGAGTTTTATTTATTACTTCATTTTTTAAAACCTAGGGAAAACATCCCAACCCTGCAAAAAGTACACATAGTGCAAAGTACACCTGCTCCTACTCTTGTCTCCAGTCCTCACCGGAAGCATACTTTGCTACCACCCCTTCTATATGTTTCCAGACAGTCTGCTCCCCCACATTACAGAGACCTAAATAGTAGCAGAGCATACATGGGGGTTTGCAGCCTGCCTTTTTACTCAAATATATATATATATATATATGTGCTAGTCACACTTCAGTATATAACAAGCTTCCTTATTCTTTTTTTTTTTTTACAGCTGCAGAGGATTCTGCTGTGTTATTTAGTTGTATTAGACATTGAGGTTGTTGCTTGTATTTCAATGTGGTGTGGGATTTTAAGGGAGCTCCCTGCCTGTAACTTCAGGGTTCCTATTGAAAATCTTAAGTCTGGTTCTGTATTCAGCCTTGGCTGCCCATTTGTTGGTTGCCTTTTGTGGGCCGTGGCATGCCCATTCCGCGCTGGGTCTCGGAATAAAGAGGTGAGGGGGACAGAGCAGAGACCAGGAGGCGCTTGGTGCTTAGTGGTGAGAATGAAAATTCTAGGCATAAATGATGTCATCTAGCCCCGCACACTAAGGCACCTGACCACACTCTGGCATGGCTTCTGTTGGCCCCAGACAAGGTCCCTAGCATGAACCTAGCCCCCTTAACATGCTTGCTTGAGAAAGGTCAATGCTGCCAAAAGAATCTACTGTTCCATTCCAGCTAAAACCTGACAAGAGGCCCCCGACCTCCCTTTTCCTTGGCAGTTATTTTAGGAAACTTAGAACTGTAAATCCTTTCTCTGCCCCTAGGAGATGTAAATCTTCTACAACCCAGAATCTTTCCTCAAGGACCTGGGAACAATCTCTGTGAAATGCTTACTTCTGGCGAGACAGCTCTCTCCCAGCTCCCGTGGGAGGGTGGGATGCTGACTTTGGTGGGCATCTTCCTCTAATTTGCTCCTGTCATAAAGCTATGAGAAGTGTGTTTCTCCTCTGGATAAGCACCAATTAGCAAACACAGATGACCTAATCACATAGACCATCCCCTCCCTTAAACTCCTTCCGTACTTTTCCTTTAGCACACCCAGCATTTAAAAAGCCTTCTGTCTTTTGTTTCAGTGGAGTTGAGCTCATTCTATACTGAAATGTCTCTCCCCTACTGCAGTAGTCTGAATAAAATATGTCTTGCCGACTTTAACAAGTGTTCAGTGCAAAATTTCTCTTTGACAGTTGAGAAATCTGCCCCATGCATAGACTGCTCTGCAGATGGTCAGACTGGATCCTGACTCCCAACCCTTGTCCATGCTGGCCCCCGGTCTGAAGGGCCATTTTCTGGCATGTTCTTTGGGTCCCACATTTAGACTCAACCTCCTGGGGTACTCTCACTGAGGACCAGTCAATATCCTGTCTCTTCTCTAAACTCCTGCAGCATGGGTGGGTTGAACAACTCATGAATACATGTATGTAAACACGGTTGTTTATGTTACTACTCAATGTCTGTAGCTTCTCATTTATTCAATTCCACAAACTTAATTGGGCATTGATTATGCATGTGGCAATTTACATACATTATTTCATCCATATACCCATCACCCAGTTCCAATGATTACAAATGCATGGCCTGTTTTGTTTCACTTATTTCTACTCTGCCTTGGATTATTTTGAACAAATCCCAGATATCATTATTTCTTCTTCCGATATTTCAGTATGTCTTGTTAAATTCTAAAGATGCTTTAAAAAAATAAATTTTGGGGCACCTGGGTACCTCAGTCGGTTAGGTGTCAGACTCTTGATTTCAGCTCAGGTCATAATCTCAGGGTCCTGGGATCAAGTCTGTGTCTGGCTCCCTGCTCAGTGGGGAGTCTGCTTCTCCGTCTGCCCCTCCCCCTGCTTGTGCGCACACGCTCTCTCTCTGTCTCACTCTCAAATAAATAAATCTTTTGGTGAAAAATAAATAAATAAATCTTTAACAAAATAAAAAATAACTTTCAAAAATCTAAAAATAACATCTAAACATTAATAACAATTCCTCAAATACCTAGTTTATCTTTCCTCAGTTGTCTATTTTTTACAGTTTGCTTGAATAGTGGTTCAAATAATGTCCATTTCAGTGGGTTGATATGTCAATTTAATCTCTTAATTTATAGGCTTCCCCCTCACCTCCTTATTTGTCCCTTGCAATGTTTGCTTGTTGAAACAATTGGGTGTTTAGTTTTATAGTTTCCTAACAGTCTGGGTCTTGCTGATTCCATCCCAGTGGCATCATTTCCCATGTTCATCTGACCTCTGTATTTTCTGTAAATTAGTAATTTTATTTTGAGGCTCAATCACATTCAGTTTTCTTTTTCTTTTTCTTTTTCTGTCAAGACTATGTCATAGGTGATGTTGTATACTCCACCAGGAAGTATACACGTCTGCTGGTCTCTCTTTTTTGATATTAGTAGCCATTTGATGATTGTTATTGCCTAGATCCATTATTTTATTATGGTTGCAAAGTGTTGATATTTGAATTCTATTTTAATGATTAATATTAATTATAAATATAAATAAAATAGTTAATAGTTACATTATTTGTTTCTTGGTGTAATATTTCTATAAAAGGGTAATTCTTCTCTTCAGTTCTTTTTTTTTAAAAAATGATGATGGATCCTCAGTTCTTATAGGAAAGGCAGGAAAAATTCCTAATTCCTTCTCATTATTTACCAGTTTCAAAATAATGAGTTGGTTCCCCAGCAGACTCCAAGGCAACTAATAAGTGGGATTTTTTTTTGTATTATACTGAACTCACTGATTTAACATATTTGATGTGTTTCAATCCATAGCAGTTAATACTTTTTTTTTTTTAGCAGTTAATATTCTTATTGATACGTAGCCATCTTTGATTAGTGGGAGCTTATTCAAATTGCTCCTAAGTCTTTTGATATGACTCTAGAAGTTCTTTATAGCTCCCTTGGTTTTGGTATAATGAGATGTTTCAGATTCATCTCTTACACTTACTGCTCCCAAACCTTGATTCAGCCATTTCTCTAACTAAGGAGCCTCAGTTCTTCTAATGAAGATGGTAGTTAGTGACCAAAATCTGAGGCTAAAAATGCTCATTGCCACTGGGTTGGCAATTGTTTCTAGTTCTTTTCACTGGATGGAGCTAGGAAATGGGTATACATTTATTTTAGGATCACATACACCATGATTTTATACTGATAATTCCAATTCAAATTCAGGACTAGAGAACTGTCACTAAATTTAATCTGCCTTACAAGTGTATCTCCTTTTACCAATACTAAAAGTCTCAATTCTCAATGACACAAATATAATTACTCTTTGGCTTTATCCCACAGTATACACACACACACACACACACTAGTGTTAGAATTATGAACAATGCCACCAACAATATGATTACTGAAAATGACTTAAGATTCTTTTTTCAGTACCCTTTTGCATCCCACTAGAGATGTACAAATGACTGTGGTTTAAAAGTCACTTTTATAATTCTGTAAAATACTTCCATGGTTCCAAAGTCATCTCCATGTAATAAGATAAATTGAAAGAATTCTAGTGTCTATTCCTTTCCCTTCTACCCTATTCCCTCCCTTCTCCTGTAAGTGATCATTTAAAAACATTTGTGGTTGGTTTTTCCAGTTACAAGTGAATATGTATGCATACCTTCCTCTTTCTCAGATAAATGGTAGGATGAAATACACACTCTCTCCACGTTGCTTTTCAGCTCAACACTATATCCTAGAGATCATCACTCCATAATACTTACAGAGCCCTTCCTCTTTCTTTTTGTGGATGTAGCATTGCTTATTCAGCTAGCCCCTATTGCTAGGTATTTGGGTTTTTTCCAGTCTTTTGGCATTATGGATATGATTGAAATGAACAGCCTTGTGCATACTTCTTGTTTGCATTTTTGCCAGTGTGTCATCAGGAGAGATTCCTAGAGGTGGGATTGCTGGATTAAATTACATGTACATAAATGCATATACAGTTTGTCTAGATATTGCCAAGTTCTTCTCCGTAGACACTGTAACATGTTTTTCCCCATCAGCACTGTGGAATTGGCTGTTTCCCTAGCACTTCACCAACAAAACAGATTGATGCACTTTAGGAGTTTTGCCAATCTGATAAGTGAAAATGGTATCTCAGGTAGGTTTTTGTTTTGTTTTGTTCATATTTCTCTTCTTAGGAGTGAAGCTGCATATCTTTTTATGAAGGTAAGAGCCACTTTCATTTATTTTTATTTTTTATTTTTTTAAAGATTTTATTTATGTCAATTCCTAGTTTATATCTCCAGCCTACCTAACAGTAAGCACGTTGCCGGCTTTTATTTTAAAACTGCAAATTCTAAATGCTACTTATAGAGTAGGGACATTAACCCTTTGCATTCAGATTTGCAAATACTTCTGTTTAGTTTGTCATTTATCTGTTAGTTTTGCTTATGGTGTTATTTTGTAACACAAAATTTAAAAATTTTTGGTAATCAAATTTATCGATATTTCCTTTATTGCTTTTCGATTTTGAATTATATCAAGGAAAACTTCTTTCACACCCAGATTATAAAGGAATTCAGTCATGCATTCTACTTGTATGGTTTCCTTTTTCACACTTACATCTAGGATACATATGGAATTGATTTAGGGTACAGTGAAGAAGGATGGATCCAGTTTTATTTTCCTTATGACTATCCAGTTACCTGAATACCATTTATTAAAAAGTCCGTCCTTTCCTCCATTGATTTCAAATGCTGCATTTATCAATACTAAGTTTCTGTATGGAGCAGGGCTTATTTTTGAATTTTATATTTTGTTCCCTTGGTCTTTCCATCTTTTATGCACCAACATGAAACTGCTTTCCGAGTGAGACTCTCTAGTATGTTGCAATGTCTGGGTGTCCCTCCTTGCCCTCCTCTTTCAGTTCTTCTTTTCAGCTATTCTTGCCTTTTTGTTTTTACAAATGAAAATTTGTAATAAACCCTTCTAGTTCTAAAAAAAAACCCTATGATATTTTAAAAATTAGGATTGCCTTAAATTTATAAATTAGGGAGAACTGACATTTTTCTTGAGTCTATATTCAAGCACATGGTATTTCTTTACATTTGTCCTTTCAAGAGAATTTTATTATTGTTTCATATACATTTTGGACATTTCTTGTTAAGTTTATTTAGAGGTATTTTATTTTTTGCTATCATAAATGAGATGGTAGCCACTTATATATTAAATTAATATATGTATATATGTGTGTATATATATATATTTAGCATAGGTCTTTAATGTTATTTTATAACCTGCTACTTTACTAAATTATCTTATTGTCTGTTGTAGTTTTCACATGGATCCTTTTGGGCTTTCCAGAAAGACCAACATTTTCCCTTTTTCTCTCCGATCTTTATACCTCCAATTGCTTTCTCTTGTCTGGCATTAATGACTGCCTCTGACCAATGGTTTTTTTTTTATTTTTTTAAAGATTTAAAAAAAAATTATTTATTTGACAGAGAGAGGGCGAGAGAGCACAAGTAGGCAGAGCGGCAGGCAGAAGGAGAGGGAGAAACAGGCTTCCTCCTGAGCAGGGAGCCCGATGCGGGGCTCGATCCCAGGACCCTGGGTTGACACTTAACCGACTAAGCCACCCAGGCGCCCCCTGCCTCTGACCAATGTTACATCACAGTAGAGATAGAGGGCATTCTTATTTTGTTCTTAATTTCTACGGGAAGTCCTCTAGTACTTCTTTCTTAGCTATTTCATCATGTCAAGAAAGTCTCCAAACATCCTTATTATCCAGGTAAGAAATCAAGATGTAGAAAGATCAGCAAAGACCTTGCTGGGTCCGAGTGTGACCTACAGACTCTCTGGCTTCAGAATCCTCAGTCTTTGTAGCACATTCCCTATTTTTCATTACCAGGACTCCCCTGTCCTCTACTCTTCAACATGGCCCTCATATTTTAAGAGATCTTAAGAGACTAAAGAGTGTCCCCCAGTGAGAGCACTTACTCTCTCCCCTGTCTTCTGTGGCAGATATATTCTACTGTGTTTCTGCACGGATATACTCTACTTAGCAAAGCAAGACCCTCCCTACCCCCACCCAGGAAATCAAAAACTACCCTTCTTAGAAAGCAATTTGGTGACCACCTATATTACTCCACCAAGACCCTTGGGAGCAGCTTCATGCCTCCTTCTCTTCCCTGCTCCATCAAAAGATTTCTTCCAATCTCATATGTTACTCTCCCTGAGAGGAATTCTCCTGAATACATTTTTTTTTCTCTGTATAGTTACATTTGAAATGATACTTTAGTGTCCCTTATAACTTGGCTAACAAAGTAACTACCTTACTGACCTGCTCTGGCCAAACAAAATGCATGTACAGTATTAAGAAATAGATGGGGATGGGGCACCTGGGTGGCTCAGTTAGTTAAACGTCTGCCTTCGGCTCAGGTCATGATCCCAGGGCCCTGGGATCGAGCCCTGCATCGGGGCTCTCAGTTCAGCAGGGAGCCTGTTTCTCCCTCTCCCTCTGCCCCCACTCATGCTTTCTCTCTTCCTCACTCTCTCTCAAATAAATAAATAAAATCTTAAAAAAAAAAAAAAGAAATAGATGGGGTGGTTTATCTTGGGTAAATGTATTCAGGCTGTTGCAGATAAATAGCTCATGGTTCTTTCTCCCCCTTTCAGGCACACCAGGTTGTGAATCAAGAACAATGGTCCCAGGGCGCCTGGGTGGCTCAGTTGGTTAAGCGACTGCCTTCGGCTCAGGTCATGATCCTGGAGTCCCTGGATCGAGTCCCGCATCGGGCTCCCTGCTCGGCAGGGAGCCTGCTTCTGCCTCTGACCCTCCCCCCTCTCATGTGCTCTCTCTCTCTCATTCTCTCTGTCTCAAATAAATAAATAAATAAATCTTTAAAAAAAAAAAAAAAAAAGAACAATGGTCCTGTTGCCTTCTTCTTATTCAGGGTTGGTGGGGGGTTGGGGCTGGAGTGGGGGTGGGGTGGGGTGGGCGGTTAGTTCTTGTTTCTTTCTTTCTTTTTTTTTTTTTTTTTAGAAAGCTGCTAGGACTACAGGTTCTGTGGGGAGAGAGCTGGCCCTCACCTGGATTGCCTGAGTTTCCAGCAGTTTCCCCAAATAGGCTGATCCCCAGAGTCTGAGCTCTCTCTCTCTGCAAGGGACAGAAAGAGGAACTGTGAACAGCAGGAAAGATATTCAAATCAGGTCCATTTTAAATTCTAATTCTCTTGCCTTTCAATAATTTTGATTTCCCTTTCCTCCAGCTAACAACCTCTGCTGTCTGAGATGTAAGCTGCTGTTTTCTCCCATGGAGACAAATAATTGCAGTGGAACCGAAGCCTCCAGGTTCCCCTTTCTCTCCCAGACAGCATCTGTCTGGCCTTGGCCTTGGCTTACTCCTTCTCCTTGTGCATTGAGACTCCACGTCCCTCCTCTGTCCCCACTTTCCCTTTATCTGCAGCTCCAAGGCAAGGAGGCTGCCTAATTCCAAGCTTGCAGTTTGGCATATTTGAAGATGAAAGGGCCTGATGTTGCCGCTGGAGCTTATTATGAGCACCATTCACTTGGCAAGAAAGGGCAGGAGCATTTGGCAAAGCAGGAGAGGGAAAGAACCACTTTCTATCCAAGCAAAGGGCAGGGACTGTGCCCTCCTTGGCTTCCATGGCCACCTGGGAGTTTTCCTGTCTGTTTTTACTGCTTAGCAGAAGTGTCTGAGAGTTTCTAACACAACAGAGGAGTGAGGAGAGAGAGGTTTGGAAGTGAAAAGGAACTTCATATACAGTACCCCTAGCCAGGATTGGCTACATGATTGTGGGTCCTGGTGCAAAATGAAAATGTGGAGCTCCTTGTTCAAAAGGCAGGGGGAAAGGTGCTTCAAAAGATGGTAAAATATAAATAAATAAATAAATAAATAAATAAATAAATGTGGTAAAATATGAAGCTTTATGGTTTTTTTCTTGATTTGTCATGGTAATTTTTGCTATTTAATCTTGCACATCCTCAGACACAAGGATACTCAACGAGGCAAAAGGAAACTCTCCTAGGCACCCCCCCCCACCGGGGACTCTGCCCCACCATTTGGGGCACTGTGTGGCCCACCAACTGCTGGGTGACCCTTCCTGCCAGTGACAGCACTGACGTGCCTTGTCCTGGTGAGTTGGGGGGAGGCGAGGAGTGAAGCCGGGCATCTCCCTTTCCCACAGACTGGCCACTCCAACCCATGGAGGATAGGTAATCCTAAGAGTACTGAACCCCAGTGCCACTCTGGAGGTACCTGGATCAAGGGTGGACAAAAGGCTTGCCCTTCTGTTCTAGTCGCTTGACAAGTGCACTGTGGTGCTTCCAGCCCTGGATCCATGCCCCGCCCTAAGAAGCAAACCTGACCCTCCCTGGGGCTGTGACCAGGCCCTTGCTGGAGGTGGGGGTGGGTGGGTGGAGGTGAAGAGGGGCTTGGGGTTCCTGGGGTCGTGGGCCTGGGCAGCTGAGAGCTTTGGCTTTCTGGAGCCCAGAAACTCTTAGCATGGCATGGCTGCCTCTGAAGCCCATCTGAGGGGAAGGCAGCACTTTCTGAAATAAATGAATTGCTGGTAGTCTGTTCTCCAAGTCTAGGTTAGAGGCCCTGGCGGGGGTGCCCCTCCTGCACTTCTATGGGGACTGGGCTGGTTGGTGGGTCTAGGGCTCCATGACAAAGCACCCTGGAATGCAGTGGGGCCCCCATTCCCCAGTGGGAAAGGCTTTGTTTCTGAGTAGCCAGAAGTTGGGCCTGTCGTTTGGGGGCAGATGGGGCTTGGGAGGGAGCTGTCATCTTGTGTCTGTTGGGTGAAGAGGATTCTGTTAGGGGTGGAGAGAGGAAGAAAGGGTCCAGCCAAGGCCCTGAAGGGGGGCTGTGGCCTCCAGAGGCAAGTCCCTTGGCCAGAGACCTTGCCCCTAGAGGACTGGCACTCTGACTCAGGATGGCCTGCTGCATGTGCACAGTACTTCACAGTTCTTATGCCCCCAACTTTTTTTAGAGAGAGAGAGCGAGCATGTGTGAGCAGGGGTGGAGGTAAAGGGAGAGGGAGAGGGAGAATCTTAAACAGGTTCCACGCCCAGCATGGAGCCCAATGTGGGGCTTGATATTACAACCCTGAGATCATGACCTGAGCCAAAATCAAGAGTCAGACGCTTAACCAACTGAACCACCCAGGCACCCTTCTCTAATGCTCTTTTTTCACATCTTATTTCATTTCATGCTCACAATGATCCTGGGAGGTGCTCATCCATTTTATAGATGGGGAAAGGGAGACACAGAGCAGAGGACTGGCTGGTCCAAGTAAGTGGCAGAACCAGGATTTGAAGCGGGATCCTGCTCACTGAGGAGTATCAATTGTGTACACGGTTTTAAGTATCTGCAATGCCATGAGTGAAGAAAGTCTTTCTAAGCCTTGTAGACTAAGCCCAGGGTTATGGGCTGTGTCCTGTCAGCAATGAGGAGCCCAGAAAGGTGTTGGGCAGGGACATCACGTAGTCAGATCCCACATGTCCAAAAGATCATGCTGCTGACTGGGAGAACAGGCATCACTTAAAGCTTTATGGTGAAGCTGGGAGGGGTGGATAGTGTGGGTCAGTTTTGTCACTACAGCAAAGGAAAATTAATGTGCATTTCTCAAATCTGTAGAATTTTCTTTGGTTCTTGGTGGAACAGAGCTTAATATGGCTGGAAGGCGAGGCTGTGTGATACAGAAATACATTTTACAGGTCGGTCTAACTGTATCTTCAAGTCCCTGTTTTTAAGCAAAAGCAGAAGAAGAGAACTCTGTATTAGTGTGAAGGATCTCACTTAGGGTCAGTGAAGAGGAAAAGACGCTCGTCTGGGATTCTGACCATCAGCGGCAGGCCTGAATGTCCTGCTGCCCAGTCTTGGCTCTGACAGCAGTGGGGCCGTGCTGTTGCCATGGTGCAGTTTTTGAATCTGTAGTCTGCCGGCAAGCAGGAACCATGCCACTTAGCTAACCACGGATTTGCTAGAGTAGCTGTGCCATTATGCTCATTTTATGGATAAGGACACTGAGGCTTAGAGAAGTTGGCCAATCCCCCGGGGCTAGCTGGAGCCAGACCACGTCAGTATCTGTTGAATATGGACTAAGTTTTCTGTCTATACTTTTTGACTTAGAAATTGGGATGCCTGACTTCTCGTGAAAAGTCTGCGTGGCATTTGAATGCAAGCAATTGTCCTGCAGATGCTGAAATACTGGAATACCTAGGGATGGTCTTCTGGTTTCTAGGACACAAATATTTGGAATCAGGACTGCTGGGGAGAGTCCAGGAGGGATGGCCGTCTTAGATTTGCAGCTTTAAGCCCCAGGCTGCTCTAAAATGGCTCTCCCTCCCAGCCCAGATGGATGTAAGCAGAACAACCGCTCCAGAGGAAAACCAAGAAGACAGTGTTGTACATCACACGTCCTGAGCTGACGGCTGGGTACTGACGGACAGGGAAGAAGCACTCTAGGATGAAATGGGAGGCGGTAGGGGAAATGGGGGAAGCTCTGAGTGTGCCTGCATTGCAACGCCCAGCCACACACAAATGGAAGTTGGTGACCTCTGCTTGGGGAGTGCATGCTGGGCCCTAGGGTGCAAGGGGTCCAAGCTCGCAGTTCCTGGCGGAGTTGGAGGCGATGTGGCTCTGAGGGATCCCAAGGCCAGCATTTGTCGGGTGGAGGTGGGGGAGGGAAGGGAGACGAGAAGCCAGCCACCGCAGAGACCTGATGAGTTGTGCGATGCTGGCTAGAGTTGCGGTGGGAGCAGCTGCAGGCCAGACATGATACATGAGCTCAGCGCTCTGCAGAAATCACCCTGGAGAGCACATCCTGACCAAGCAAGGGAGAAAGATGAAACCTCTGTGTCCTGCCCTGTCCAATAAGACAACACTGGCCACATGTGGCTAACGAAATACAATACAATACAATACAAATTCAATTCCTCAGTCTTACTAGCCACGTTTCATATGCTCGATAGTCATATGTGGCTGGTGGCTACCAGATAGGACAGTGTGCATATAGGACATTTCAATCACTGCAGAAAGTTCTATTTCAGTGTAAACTATTTCACTAATATTTTAAATATTGATTATCTGTTGAAATAACATTTTAAATATACTGAGTTAAACAAGATATGCTAATAGGAACTTCACCTGATTCTTTTTACTTTTTTACTGTGAGTAATAGAAACTTGTCAATTACTTGTCAATTGCGTACCCACTGGGCGCTGGGATGAGACCACCCATGGCTCATATTTCTATTGGACAGTACTGCAGCAGATGGATATAGGAACACACCTCCATTTATCCTTGCTTTTGGTGCCACATCCATTTGATGATGGCTGTAAAAACCCTTTCTTAACACAAAGGTTACAGAGCAAGCCCAGGGTAATGGGACAAATGCAAGCCTTGGAAGTGGAAAAATTCAGGCTGAAAGCTCAGCTTCCCTGCAGGCCGCATGATCTTAGGCAAATTACATAATTCCTTTGTGCCTCTGTTTTCTCATCTGAAAAATGTGATCAGTGAATGAGCACCTGCATAGCATTGCTTTGAATATAGGAGATAGTGTGTGTACAGGGATTATTGTGGGCCTGGCCCATAGTCTACGTCAGTAAATGGTAGCTGTCGTTATTGTTTTCATCGTTATTAGAATTTTTTAGCACGAAAGGATGAGAGGTTATAGTTAGTTTCTTTGGTCTCAGACCATTCACTCCCCTGCCCCTGCCTCAGCATTCTTGCTCTCTGATAATGACCCCTCGGGCGGATGTCAGCATCCTCTCCTGGCCCTATGCAAAGCCCGTGGGCATGGTCCAGGCACTCACCTGCTGGCAGCTGCTGGCCCAGGAGGCCCTGAGGGCACCCCATCTTTCCGAGCGTGTGGCCTTGCTCTCTAGGTGCATCCGCAGTTGTGCCTCTAGCTCCTGGCTGACGTTCTCGAGGGCATGGATCTTGGCCATGTATTCCACCAGGCAAGCCCCCAGGTCTTCAACGGTACTGAGGTTCTTCTCCAGACCCGGAGCTGGTGCTGTGGCCAGACCTGAGCTCCACAGGCCCTGCAAGAAAACACTGCTGATGCCCAGGGCCCGGCGTGTCACTCGTGTGCCCAGGCCACTTGCGTACCCACTGGGCGCCATCCCTACATAGACTCTGGGTGCTCGGATGAGACCACCCATGGCATTGGTCCTGGAGGCTGTGGGGCTATCCAGGGAGGATGATGACCATGTTCCCCCGAAGGATGCCCTATGCCTCTGGAGGGGCATGCTGGGGCTGGCCCCGGTGGGCATGTCCACCACCACCCGCCTTGTGCTCATCTCCCCTTCTGCCTCTGCTCTGCCTAGTGGGTTTACAGAGCCTAGTGGCTTTTGGTTTCCAGCCCCAGTGTCTGTGTGGTCCGGTTGTGGGCCTCTCTGGAAGCTCCCCTATCCCCAGGGTTGCTTTGTCTGCTGTTTTCCATGAGCTTCCACCATTCACCGAGCTGAAAGAGAAATGGGCCCTGCCCAGGGCTGAGTGCAGAAAGGCACTCATGCATTCTCTGCAAGGTCATGTGTCTGACCTCCCAGATGTTTCCACTGGTGGTGGGGGAGGCTGGATCAGTGCAGGCTGTGGAGGTGGCTCATCTGGGTCTGTGTAGTTCATTACCTAAGAGAGGGCAATGCAGGCATTAAGCAGCCCCATTTCACAGATGAATGAACTGAGGCTCAGAGACCAGATCACAAGTGTAGTGAGTGGCTGAGCCAGAACTGAATCCAGGTGTTCCAGGGCCAATTTCAGAGCTTTCTACATCCTTGTGTGTGCTGTGTATGTGAATGTGTGAATGTGCATGCATGTCCACACAGATGACAGACGATGGAAATGGGTGTGAACCGCCCATGGTGGGAGGTAGCCCCATGAACTCAAGAGAAACAAATGAAGCCTGTTGCTTCCCTCACCCTCCCTCAGTCCTGGCAGCTTCAGGTCCTTCTGTGGCATTTTTCTTACCTCGAACACTGCTGTTATCAGCTGCTTGACCTTGGCCATGTTGCTCCACTTCTCTGGACCCTACTTTCCATGCACTGGCCTAAGCTTTCTCTAAAGCACTAGACAAGGGAACCTGGGCAAATTCAGGTCCCACACATGCTGGGCACCTATTATGCTGTAGCTGTTCCGTACACTTCTGTTTCTCCATTTGCCAGAAAACTAATAAATAAGAACAAAGCAAGGGTTTCCCAGTAAGCTCTTTAAGGGTGTTTCAAGTTAGGATTTAATGACACCCCTTGGGTTTTAATTCCTACTGTCAGCATCTACTAAGGCATGTTGTTATGGTCACATCTTGAGTACTTTTCCAAGTCTAGAAAAGATCTTCTGAGATAACAAAATGGACCAAAAACCCACTGCACTTAAGCTGTATACCAGAGAAACCAAGTAGCCAAAACCCAGAGCTGGATATTTATCCCAAATCCTGCAACATGGAAACATACCTCAAGTGAAAGAAGGGGAAGGGAGTCAACTTCTAGTATGTACTGAATCCAGCCTAGTGTTGTATATGGTTTCCATACTTTATTTCGTTGAATTCTCAATTCAACCTGAGGAAGTAGACAGAAGGTTGACATGTACTACTACTCGGGCTGTGCACTGCACAACTTCAGAAATATCATCACATGTCAGATGATGGGTTATTAACTCCTTATGTGATGAGGACCCTGAAAGCTCCAGTGACTCGTCCAAGGTCCCCTGTCCAGAAAGTAGCAAAGCTGGGATGAGAAGGCCTCTTCTGACTCCTGGTCCAGCAACTTATCTAGGAACCCCTCTGTCTCCCAACACTTAGAGAACTAGGGTACTATTCAAAGTTACACAAGCAGAGTTCAAAACTACGATTACCTACTGGAATATTCTATGTGCTCTTCCTTGCTGATTAAGACACCACAACTTTTTGGGGCGCCTGGGTGGCTCAGTCGGTTAAGCGTCTGCCTTCAGCTTGGGTCATGGTCCCAGGGTCCTGGGATCAAGCCCCGCAGAGGGCTCCCTGCTCCGTGGGGAGCCTGCTTCTCCCTCTCCCACTCCACCTGCTTGTGTTCCCTCTCTCGCTGTGTCTCTCTCTGTCAAATAAATAAATAAAATCTTAAAAAAAAAAAAAAAAAGACACCACAACCTTTTTTTCCCCTTCTACTTTGTCTATTTGAGATGACATAGAAGATACTTCATAAATATCATTGTTGGTTATATGATTAACAGATTAAGGAACCAACTTGATCAAGTAAAAGCTGGCAGTGTCCCTTATTTATTTAGACGTCCCCCTGTGGTACACCCTGTAGGGCCCATGGCACCCAGCAGACTGTTACAATAACATCCTCCTAACACTGGATCTCGAGGAGCTGTAGGAATTCCAGGGTGTATCATCCGAGGCTAAATGGAGGGTTCAAGATACTGATTAAGGTTTTGCACAGGGGTCATGTTTACGAACTGTTATTCTCTACAGAATGATAATTCTCAGTGGCCAGGTAAACTGCAGCTTTCTCTGACCCAAAGATATGTATAGCCAAACCCCCATCCCTGGGCGAGGAAGAGGAGAGAGAAGGGATATACCTTACATGACACCAATGTTTCCAAAGACCTAAAGAGAGATGACTCTCTTTT
Source organism: Neomonachus schauinslandi (assembly GCF_002201575.2). Taxonomy (NCBI): domain Eukaryota; kingdom Metazoa; phylum Chordata; class Mammalia; order Carnivora; family Phocidae; genus Neomonachus; species Neomonachus schauinslandi. Next base: position 125,455,012 of record NC_058403.1, read on the forward strand.
GGAGAAATCACAAACATGTTCTAAAGGATTTGTATAATCAAATGACGAATTGCTAATCTTGTTAGCTCATTACACTCATAAAACCCAACTTATTGTTCAAATAGATTAAAAAATATAGATGAACATTAAGCAGTGTCGGTCCTTAAGGAAGACTTAAAAGTTATTTTAAAATGAAAAGAATGCAAAATGTGTTAGCAACTTAATCCTCTGGCTAATAAAATAAGTTTATTTATATATACATGGTAGTTGAATTCTGTGGATAAGGAAAAATAAGTCATACATCCACATATATATATATAACATATGTATCTTTGATTACATATGTTATATATAATTTTACTTTACAAACAGATTTCTTTATATACGCACACACACTGCTATAGTAAATGCAACAGCTGACAGAAATATAAGGTTAAAAGGTCAGACAGCAGCTCGCTGGCAAATGAATCTCAGAGCAACATTTAACCTGCTTCCTTATGGGTTGAAGTGTCTTGAAAGAGAGACAACCACCAAACTCATGTTAAGTAGATCCATACAACATTGAGAACACACATTTTTGAAGGCCATCTTTTTTTAAAAGGAAACGTAGGAAGAAAGGAAAAGGTTATGATAAAAAGACCACAGTAACAACACAAACATATGAATCAACATTCAAGTCAATTCCCAATCTGACTATAAGTACATCTATATTCAAAATATACTATCAAACTAATTTTCTTTTAGAGAAAGAGTCAAAGCAGTTCTCTTCTCTCCCCACCACTATCTACTAGGAAAAAAAGTAAGAAGCAGCCATCTGTGGAAGCCCCTGGTGCGTCTTTGAGGGTCTGACCTCTCCTGAGTGTGGGCTGGGGGAGGTGGCTGGCCCACCACCGGTGAAGGCAGCCATGCAGGGGAGACTGGGAAATGAGCGCTGGGTGGCAAACCCACCTGCGGACCCACGAGCAGGTCTGCAGCGCCAAGGAGGGATATAGTGATGTCTTCTCCCAAGCGATCCACTTTGGCAATGTTGTTTTTGTAAGATTGCAGGAGGGTTTAGAAAATTACAGCTCCACGCTTCAAGGCCTTTTACATAAGCATGTTCCTCAAGGGGCACAATGCGATGCTTTTTGAGAAAACAAAGCTAAACCCCAATAAACATTTGATCCTTGAAGAAGGGCAAGCATTCCCAAGCTCCAGGGTTAGGATCCACATCTAAACCATCTCCAGAGAAAGGCACGAGTTTGAAAGCAGATGTGGGTGTTGGAGAGGATGCAGGAATGTGCTTAAGCGGGGGCCTTTTTTGTCCATCAGGGCAAGGCAGTCCTGTTGTTTAGCACAGTGGAAGCTCTCTGTCATGTGATGTTGGGGGATGTGGCCTTGGGGTGCCTGACATCCTCCACAGACTCTTGAGGGCGGCATGCTCTTGCCTGCTGTCCTGAACTCATGGAATTAGCCTTGACAGCCAGTGGTGCCACTGTGAGGGGGCAGGATACTCATCCACTGGAGTGATGAGATGTTCCCTTTTCCTGCCCTGTGCGCGAGTCTGCTGCTTCTCCCTAGGAGGCCCAGTTGCCTTCACTGGTGTGCATAAGGAGGGGGAGGCATTGGGGTCCCACTGAATCAAGAAGAGCTGGAACTTTAAGAAGCACTCAAAGGGCCATGCTCTTGACCATTTTAACATTTCACTTCCATAGGTCTGTCTCTTCCTTCACCTGCCTGGGGCTGTTGGGACCCCCAAATGCTCAAGGACAGTTATTAAGAGAAGTAATCAATGCAACTGCTTTGCTTAGAAATACCTTTATTTTTATAAAGCCACAGATCATTCTGTAAAGTTTTTTTTTTTTTTTAAACCACACTTATAAAAAAGATGTTGACAATTCTTAGGAAAAAAAGCTGAAAATGTTTCTTATTAAGTCAGGGTTACACAAAGATTGTATTTATAATATATATTTGTGTATTTATAATTTAGAGACGAAAGGTAGGGAACAGCAAAGCGAGGGCTGTTGTGGTTAGATCTCCGATACTTGATCATTTCCCACAAACAGTGTTTCTTGGCAGAAGGGGTTGACGAGGACCATCCCAGTGTCTCTGTAGTCGCCGTTGGCTGGGGATCGGGGCTCCGAAAGCTGGTCCTGGGAGGAGAGAAGGAGGAGATAGTGTGTACTCGGAGGGTTCAGGTGGTGGCCATTCATAAAGAAATACACATGAGGACATCCATTTCCACATGGGATTGGCTCCATAAACATTTTCATCACCCTCACTGCCAATGCTGAGGTGCAGAGCCCTTTCTGCTCTTCTTTCAGATTTTTATAGCAGCTTCTGGAAAAGATTTCCTGCTCCCTGAATGACTCCCAGCTCAGGTTGCCAGAGACGGCATTGCTCTCCGGGTAGAAGTCTGAGAGGGCTTGCCATGCGCGACACGCAGCGCAGGGCTCACTGCGCTCGTGGGCAAAACTGGGTCTGTGTGGGCCCCAGACTCTCCTTCCTGCCTCTTTCTCACAGATCTCTGGGAGACCTGGCGGCTTTTCCTGCCTGCACTTTCACACCCTACACTTCTCACCTCTTTCCTCTACTACCACCCACCTGTCTGAGGCTTCAGGGGCTCATTCCTCCTCCTCCTGAGTCCTCCCAGAGCTTGGTCAGAATTATTGCCCCATTTCTTGTAGCACTAGATGTGCTGAGGTGAACAGATATGAATCTGTACGTGACAGTAGGTGGTAAGTGAAAAATTCAGTCTGTCTACACAGCCTCAGAAATGAACAAGCCTAGAGATAGGCAATTCACTGATTAGGTCGTCTGAACGGTTTTGGCCTCAAGTAACAAGGACTGCAAACATTTGTGGTCCACTAAACGTCTGTACTCAGACTCAGGCCCAGGTATTACTTGAGGAAGAAAAAAAAAAAAGTAATAGCTTGTTCCAATTCTAAAAAAAAAACTTGATGTCTCAGAACCTATACGCTACCAAAGACTCAGTAATATGCCAAAGTTGAACTGTTTTAAGCCAGACTTGCTTAGTTGTCTTCACTTGAAGAAGATACAGTTAATTCTCTGAAGTTTATTTTAAGCAAAACATGTATAATTTTTGAGGAGTACATATTGCCTTATGGATAATAAGGAGAGAAAGGAAGAAAGGCCATTTGTTGGTGAAATGTCTTTTCAGAAGATAAAAATTTTCTTCAATGTCTGGAATTGATTGAGTGTCCATCTGAGAGTTGGACAGGGGGTCAGCCCTCTGAGTAAGGAAAACAGGGCATCCCCTTTCTCCACTGGGCTTTGGGTTGAGCTGTGGAGGGAAATTTTGGAGGCTGAGCTCTGGCATGTCATTTTATAGTTCTTACAAAGCAAGTGTTCACCAAGGGTGAACCATGTGGACACCTCCTGCAGTGTAAAAGAGAAAGTTACTCAGAAAATGACAGACAAGAAAAAAGAAAAAAAGAAGAGGAGGAGGAAGGGAAGGAAGGGGGGGGGAAGTATGGAAAAATTTCCAGGCATGTTTTGGGCATCACAATTTTGCCTGTACAGCCTGGATTTGTGTTTTGCTGCTTTCATCAACCCAGAAGGGGAGCAGGGCACCAGAGAAACTTGCTTAGGCAAAGCACTTGGCAGCCACCAGAGTTGGCAGCTACAGGGCAGGCGGTGAGTGCAGCCCCAGGCTGTGGAGTGCAGGGCAGACGCCCTGGGACCGCATGACCGCGCTATGGGTGGTCCGTAGGGCCTGCGTGTGCCCAGAGAGTTGGAACAAATTGTAACATTACTCTAAATAAAGCAGAATGAGGGCAGCAGACCTGCTGGGAGGGAAATAGTGATAAAACTCATTCTGAAGCCAAACTGACCTTCCTGCTGCTGGTTCTCCTGTAACCTCCTGACCTGGGATGGTGACTGCAGGGGGCAGCTCTACCAGAACCTCTGGCTTCTGTCTGATGGCAGCCCCAGTGCTTTAGGCTGGAATGACTAACTGGGATGCTGCATAAGCAGAGCCTTTTCTATAGTAAGCTCACAGACACTGTCCTTTGGCTTTGGTTTTTATTTACCAATTTGCAAAGAGAGTATGAGAAATTTAGAGTTCAGAGATTCACAAGCCACACTCAAAGCGTGGCCAGCCCCTTTGCCAACTTACTCATTTTTTCACTCACTAGAATAGTTCTCAGGAACACTTTTTAAAACATTTTAATTTTTTTTTCAAGATTTTTAAATTTATTTATTTGACAGAGAGAGAAACAGTGGGAGAGGGAACACAAGCAGGGGGAGTGGGAGAGGGAGAAGCAGGCTTCCCGCTGAGCAGGGAGCCCGATGTGGGGCTCAATCCCAGGACCCTGAGATCATGACCCAAGCCAAAGGCAGACGCTTAACGACTGAGCCACCCAGGCGCCCCAGAACATTTTTATTTTTTATTGAAGTGTAGTTGACATACAATATTATATTGGTTTCAGGTGTACAACATAGTCATTTGACAATTATGTACATTATGAAATGCTCACCACAGTAAGCGTAGTTGCTAATTTTGCTATGCAAGATTTATACTGACCATACTAAAGGTCAATGCTTTCATGAAGCCTGTTGCTCTTTCAGTTCAACATTTTTATTGAGCATCCACTGTGTGTTAGGCTTTGGGCTGGGTGATGGGTCAACTGTGAATAAAACTTATGGTTCATTCATGTGATAAACATTTACCAAGTACATACCATGTTCTGGGCACTGTTCTAGGTGCTAGGGATAGAGCAGTGAGCAGAACAAACTTCTGCCCTCAGGCAGCTTATATTCTAGTAGGAGAGACAGAGAATGGGCCAGTCAACAGAGAATGATGCAATATCAGGTGGTGAGAAGTGCTCTGAAGGAAAATAAAGCAGAAAAGAGGATAGAAAACCATGGGGTGGAGGGTGGGCTTCTACTCTGTATAGAGAAGTCAGGGAAAGCTTTCCTGAAGAGGCAGCACTGGAACAGAGACCCGAAAGAAGTGAGGGATGGAACCAGGGAAAGAGCATCTTACATAGGTGCGAGAACAATCTTGTGTTGTTGGAAGGACTGTGTTGAGGAAGAGCCAAAGGCCGGTGTGGCTCAAGTGTGTAGTCAATGGAAGGTCTGGCAGGAGGTGGCCAGGGAGGTGGGCAGGGGCCAGCCTATGAAGGGTCTGGTAAGACGAATCCGGATTTTATTCAAAGTGTGAAGAGGAGCCACTTGACGGCTGGGAGCCATGGCAGACATGAAGCCCTTCCTAGAGAAGATCATCTGGGTACTGTGTGGAAGACACACTACCAGAGGCAAGACGGTAGCAGAGACCTTGTTTTCAGAAGTTACTGCAGCAATCCATGATTTGAGGGAGGCACCAGTGCAGGTGGTGAAAAATACTCCTATGTAGGAAGAACCAAGAGGATCTACTGATAGACTGGATGTGGAGTGTGAGAGGAAAAGGTGGCTGGCAGTGCCATCTACGTAATGAGAAACACCAGGGAACTTCTGGGTATTTGGGCGGGGAGGGGAAGTCAACAGTTCAATCTTGGGCATATTGAATTTGAGATGCCCACTAGACATGCATGGCAGTAGCTGGGTACATGAGTTGGGATGCAGGGGAAATGTCAAGGCCAGGGATGGAAATTGCAAGTCAATGGTGCAGAGATAGTATTTAAAGTCATGAAACTAAGGAGAGAGAGAAGAGAAGCAGTGGGAAGACTGAGCCCAGGCACTGCAGTGATTAGAGGCTGGCAAAAGAATGGGAGTCAGTGATGGAGACTGAGAAGGAGCTGCTGAAAGGTGGGGGGAGCCAGGACCGGTTGGGGTGAAGACAGAGAAACTTTCTGAGGAGGAAATGACTGATGGTGCTGATGCTGCTGATAGATCAAATAAGAGATATGCTTAGAATCAACCTCTGGGTTTCACAATGTGGAAGCAACTGGGTATTCTAGTTGGGGAGTGAAATATTAAACTAATACCAGGCCAGCAGCTATATCCTTACAACTCTGGTAAGTGCCATGATGGAAAAGCGTAAAGCATAAGGAGCTGAGACCATATGATAGGAGAGCAGAACCCAGCCTGGCAGGTCAGGGAAGGCCTCTCTGAGGAAGTGACAGACTGGGCCTGAATGATGGGTGAAGGAGTGCTGGGCAGGGACAGAAGACATTCCAGCAGAAGGAACAGTCCTGCACAGCCCTAGAATGGGATGTAACTTGGGTGTCATAAAGATATGAAAAGAAATCCAGTGTGGCTGGAGCTCAGCAGATGAGACGGAGAGTGGTACGACATGAGTCTGGACAGTTGGGCCAGGCCCACCTCACAGGTCCTGCAGAAGACTGTGAACTTAAGAGCATCAGGAAGCTACTGAAGGGTTCTGAGTCTGGGAGTGATGTGATCACATTTATGTTTATAAAAGCCCACCCTGGCTGCAGTGGGGGATGGATCCGCAGGGGAAGAAGGGACTGTCTCCAGAAGAAGTCTTCTCAGCTCTTACTGCTTTTACTCAGATGTCTGCCATCTTTCTTCTGGGCCATCTCGATTACATTCCAGCTAGCCTACTTATTTTGAATCTGTCTTCCTGCCTGTCCTTCCATCCATTCATTCATGCATTAAACCACCCTTCCTCTCCATTCACTAATCACATACAGAGTACCTTCACCAGGCCATCAGCACAATCTTTCTAAAACTAGGTCACACAAAGCTCAAAACTTTCAATGACCCTCTGCTGCCCAAGACTGAAGTATAAACTCCATTCAAGCCCACTCAGGCCCACTCCTAATCAATCTCCCTTTCCTGCTGTGCCCTGGCCTCTGCCTCACCTTCTGTGTGAGAATGGAAGGAGCACCCGGTCTCCTACCAGCCTAGCTCTCTCACTGGCCGGATGGGTGTTTTGGGCAACACTTCCTGACCCAACGTATTCTGTTCTCCCATGATATGCTGTGTGCAGCCCACATTCCCACCTTTATTCAGGTTACCTCCTTTGCTGGAATACCTGTTAAAATCCATTTATCCTTCCTAACCCCCACTGCGAAGGCTTTCTTCTCGGTTTCTACAGCTCTCTGCAACTCTTCTTGTATCTCCCCTAGTTTGTTTGCTTTTGAATGATGCTTGGGGCTCATACCTCAACCACATCTTGGAATCTGGGCCCCCTGAGAGCAAGCTCTCACCTTCATAATCCCCAGAGACTGCCTGCCACGAAATGGGTTCTCAACGAATACTTACTGAATTGTTTCCAGCAACCCGGGGTCCCAAGAACGGTGCTTCCCGAACTTCAACATGCACAGAAAGCACCTGGGAATTCTTGCTAAAATACAGATTGATTCAGTAGGGCTGGGGTGCGGCCTGTAGTTTCCTGGGCACTGCTGCTACTGGTCTGTGGACCATCCTTTGAGGAGCAAGACACTAAGAAGCAAGCAGATGCTCCACAGCTTACTCTGGAGCCCGTGCTATTCCCTGTGGTGGGGCCGGACCTTCCAGGGGCACCCCTTGGTTTGGGGCTCATTACCTCAGAGGTTTCAAGGGACTGGATCTCCCTTGGTAACTCCACAGCATGCTTGTTGAAGTAGTCCATGGTGATGGCATTGTTCCAGTAGCTCAGGTTGTTCTCTGGGTTGGCCGTCTTTTTCTTCCTCCTCAGACAGCACACTGTCAGCAAGACAGCTGTAGAGAGAGTCCAAGTCAGAGAGGGGAGGGAGACAAGCAAGGAGCCAGCATTGCTGAGTGACAGATGCAAGTCTCCAGGTAGGTCTGTGATGGTCATATATTCACCCACTTACCCCATTTGTTAATTTGTTTGTTGGTTCAACAATTATCTACATACATCGAATGCCAACTTTGGGCCAGGTTCCAGGAGAGAGAGAGAGTGAAAAAAAGACAAGGCTGTCTTGTGTCATAAACATCCCTCTGAGTTTGTGTATGGAGGGGCACAGAGGGGGTCACATGATCTATAATAAATAAAATGAATATAAGGTAAATTCAGATAGCAATAATTGTTCAAAGAAAATAAAATAGGGTGAAGTGAGAGAGACAATGGAGAGGAGTTGGGGAGAGAATGCTTTAGGGTGATCATGAAAGGCTTTCCTGAGGTGACGTTAATGTGCGACCCTGTCTGTCCAATCTCTGAGACTTACTCTGAGGGCTCCAGGGAGGGAATGAGTATATTTGGATGTTGCTAACGAACCAGGTGTGGGAACAGAGGGGCTTCGGCTTGCCAAGAGGGAAGGCTTCTGAGATTGGGGAGGTAAGGTGGCCTGTCCAGGCTCACATAGTGCAGTGGGTGATCCTTTGACAAGGATGACAGTTGCCTTCTTGGGGAGAAGCCAGTAAATGAAGATTGGGCATCTCCCTGCCAGGCTTACCATCACCACAGCCTGTGGGGTGGCTGAAACTCCAGGCCAGGGGTGGGCAGGGCTGCACTCAACATCTTGGAGGTGCCAACCATCTGTGCTGGGGGGAGGGGACCCCAGATCCAGCAGTTCAGAGGCCAGCACCGTGATGGCAATGACTACCAGGGGGCAGCAGAGTGCCAGCTCTGCCCACAGCAGCCTGAGGATTTGGCCAGCATTGGGGGGTGGGGGTGGGGGGGCTTGAACATGCCAGGGTGTAGGGTATCTGCCGAAGCTGGCACCCATACAGGCTGAGACCTCAGGCCCACCCCTTCAGTCCCTGTGGGATGACACAGGAATTCTGTAGTTCTCTTCTCAGCTGCTGGCCTTGCTGGCACCTCAACCTGAAAAGGCTTCCAGGCAAAGGCAAGAGATTGGGCAAGTTTCTACTGATCCAATCTGCTTTGATCAGAAAGGCTTCTAATTTGCTCATTACTTTTCTAGGTACCCTTAAAAAAGTTTTAAAGATAGAAAGGACATTTCTGAATGTTTGAGCTAAAAGAAATTTTAGACTGGCTGGTATAGACTTTCAAATTTTGAAAAATTTCCAAACTCAAGTTCTCCTTTTTTCTTCATTCCCTTCCTTCCAAAGAAGGAGGTGATTGAAGGATGAATGGGGGTGAGGAGGGGGAGATGCAGAACTCAGCCTGAAAATCTGCTAATTTAGGGCATCTCCTTATTTTACAGATGAGATGACTGGTCCAAAGCATCCAGCTGACTTGCCACAGGTCACAGGTCCGTGAATGGCTGGGCTGGGGCAAGACCCCCCCCTTTCTGGCATCTTTATTCTTCATTGTCACTACCCTCCCATCCTGCTCCTGGAGCTGGGGTGCTGAAATGGCCTGGGGGGATTCAAACTGGTGAAACAGAGGCCATAATGCTGCTAGCCGGCACTGACAAGTTGCAGAGTCTGGGTCCTCTGACCCCCAGCCCAGTGCCCCCTCAAGCCCACACTGCCCCTGGCTCCAGAGCCTGGGCCTGTTTGGGACATGGGACCAGGACCCTGCCTTGTGGGAAGGGCTGGCCCTGTTGCAGGATGATCTGGGGGTTGGAACAGGGAACTCTGTTCCTAGCTTTCTCCCCTCGAATATTGTTAGTGCTCCAGGCCTGAATGTTTCTCTCCGGGAATTCCTAGTACCTCTCAAGTGCCCTTTCATTTACAATAGAAGCTTGCCTGGCCGTAGAAAGAGCTTGGGCGTGGAGTCCAAAAGGCCTGGGTTCAAGTCTGACTCTGCTGCGCGTTACATTAGGTAAGTCATTTCATCGCACTTGACTACTATGGACTCACAGGGCTGTCATGAGAGCTAGAGATCATGAATGCAAAATGCTGAGCACACTGCCTGATGCACAGTCAGTGCTTATTTAATGAGAGTTTTCTTCTAGTTCTTCCAGTACCCTCCACAAGAGAAAGAAAAACTGGGCTACATGACTACTGAGTGGCTCAAGGCCAAGGGACCACCTGTGATTTAGAACTTTCATTATTTTGGTGGCCTGACCTTACATCCAAGAAAAAGTACAATTCAGACTTATGGAGTCTCAATATATGCCCAGCGCTGACGTAGGCACTTTCGGTCTGATTTAACCCACAAAATAGCTGTCTTAGGAATGTACTGTTACTCTTCCTCTTTGCAGAAGAGGCAAATGAAACTCATGGAAGTTAACAAAATTGATCTTGATCACTCAGGTAATTAATGGAACTTGACCTGGGTCTTTGTGACCCTCAGGGTGATGCTTGTTGTCTTATATTGCCCTGAACCCTGCAGGGAACACATCTGAGGCATGGGGAAGCACTTTGTAAATGACACAACTCTGTGCAAACACAAGCCCATGCTGTCATCTGCCTCTTTTTTTTTTTTTTTTTTAAGAGACAGGGAGGGAGAAAGAGTGAGCAGGGAGGGGGAGAGGGAGGAGAGAGAGAATCCCAAGTGGGCAGCACGCTCAGTGCAGAGCCCAATGCAGGGCTTGATCTCATGACCCCAAGATCGTGACCTGAGCTGAAATCAAGGGTCAGATGCTTAACTGACTGAGCCACCCAGGCGCCCCTGGCATCTGCCTCTTGAAGGCCCTAAGCTAACACAGTGGGTATTAGTCCTGTTTTTATAGGTGAGAAGACATTGGACCAATGGTTAAGTAACGTGCCCAAGCCCCACAAGTGGCCAGCAAGAGAGGGGCTGTGACACATTTGATTCCACGAGCCAAGCCTTTCTGTCATACCAGGCCTCTTCTCCAGTGATTTATGCAGGTTTAATGTTAAAAAAAAAGTTAGAAGACAGGTAGTTGTAACATATTTCAGTTTGGCTCCTTGATTTTGAAAATGAGAAAACTGAAATCCTGGAAGGGAGGATTGGTCCAGTGGTGCCAGCCTGAGGGACCAGCCCAGCCTGTGGACAATCACTTCCCTACTTTGGGGGTTGGGAAAGGAGGCTCAGGGAGGCCTCAGGATATGGAAGGAGGCCAGGCTGGACATGAGGCTATAGGCCTGGAGAAACCAGGTTTGGGGGCTATCTGGCTCCCCATCCTGGTGGGTGGGACTAGAAGGCTCCCAGCAGGGGGTGCTGGTTGGGAAGCACAGAGAAGAGCTGTGAGAGCATGGTACTCTGGTGCAGCTGAGGTGACAGTCTCTGGACAACCCTGCCTGGCTCTGAGCCTACTCCCCATCCCCGTTGCTTCAGTTAGTTCATAAGCCCCAAGGAGACATACTCCCTTCCACACTCTTGGTCACACTTCCTTCTCATTCCAATTTATTCTACTCCTTCATGGAAAGAGTAACTCTGACCCATGTTTTCTTATGTAATAACTACAAAGTCATTTTGGGCCTGTAAGAGATACATATATCTAATGGCATTAACCGCATGTCTGGAAGGAAGCCAGAATGCTCTGGGGCACAGTGCGCATGGACCCTCACATATCTGGGGGCAGAAAGAGGTGCTACTCTGCTTCACCAGGCTCAACTTAGATTGGTGATGAAAAACATCTGCAGCTGGCCTGGTTACTATTCTCACCATCCATAAAGCCTTTCATCTTTTTCAGGGAGGCAGGGTGAAGACATTCTTGAGAATGGATGTGGTATATGCAGGAGAGGCCAGGAAGCTTGGCAGAGCCACAAAACTGACCTCCTGATGAAAGCCCAATGCACTGACAGGGGTGGGCCAGGACCAATTCAGTGCCAGGCGCAGAGGTTCTAACAGGAGGTGGTGGGCTCTTTGCATCCTGATGGTGGCAGCAGAGACCAGCTCAAGAGCCACGTGGTTCCTCTGCCCCAGCCAAATGTGGCCCGGATCCGATCAGTTTCGGTTTTCAGCACATCTGAACCCCTGTGTGGCTGTCTCTGGCATGGCTCAGGAGACAAGGCATTTCTCAGTCCTAGCACATATATCCTTCCGGCCATTGGGTGGGGCTCAAGATCTGGAAGGGTTGGTGGAACTGATGACAGCCCTTCTTGGGCAGGCCTGAGATTTGCTATGATCACCCCCTGCTTCCAACAGAAGCAGGGGATTCAACCATCTGTCTAGCAAGCCTGGCCACCTGAAGTCTGGTTTCCGGTAGATGGAGGAAAGCAGGGACAAGGTCAGGGCTGGTCTGAAAAGCCAGATGTGAGGAAATCTATGCATGCGCTTTGCTACTAACCCAGATGCCTGAAATATATGGCAAACTGGCAAAGAAGACCCTTCTTGGAGGGCAGTAGAGTGAGCTTTAGGATAAATGCAGCTGCTGGAAGAGGTCTGCTTGTCTGATGACTGGAGTGGGATTAGGCTATGAAAGCAGCCTGGATATTTACTCATCTGTGCTTTGAAAGAGCACGGTATTCCGAAGCTGGACAAGTATTCTATCTTGATGTTTCTTGCATCAGGACTTTCACAGAGCCCCCACAGGATGGTCCCACAGGAGTTGGGGCCATGACTCAGGATAGGGAGCTTTATATGGGGGCAGCTAGGGCTAAGGCAGGGATCTTGGCGAGTGAGGGCTTAGGGGAGCCTCCCATGTGGACAGTGGGAATGCAAGACAGATGCTGAAGGACGTGGAGTCTGTGGTTCCAAGGTGCTGCAAGAGTCCACTTTGAACAAAGGGTTCATAGCTTCCTTTACAAAGTAGTACGTCCTATCCCAGTACCTGAAGGCTCCTTTCAGAGTGCCGGGAGCATTCTCTAGGTGCAGTTCCAGGCCGTGTCCTTGTTTCTGTCTTGGCTGACATTATTATGCATGGTTTAGGCAGCTCATGGGTTTTCTGGCTTTGCAGTAAGATCTAATTTCAAACTCACACATGGCAAAAAGGGCTGTAGAAGTCTTTTTAGAACTATAAAACACAGGTGGGTGTGGCCTGTGGGGTGAAGGCTAGATCTACTCTGTGCTGTCCAGCTCAGGCAAAGAGAAAGGCCCAGGGCGGGGAGAGGGCTCTGGGAGCTGGGGGAGGCAGCCACATTGTATATCTCGATTCCCTAGTGCTTGGCATGCACTTGGGAAATATTGTGTTGAATCAGACAGATTCTACCACCGGATCTGAGCTGACTTATGTGATTGGGACCCTGGGCAAGTCAATTCACCTGGTGACTTAGTCTCTGCCTATAAGGTATGTTCCTTGCATAGTGTGTTTATGTTTTTTATTCCTCTGGCTAGTCTGTTTTGAGGATGGATTGATTAAAAATAATGGGAACTCACTTTGTAAACTAAAGCTTCTAGAGACAAGTAAAGAATGGAAAATTAGAAAGCTGTCTCTGATGTGGTTACTTCTCAAATATGACCACTATTAATAATTTATTAGCTAATAGAGCTACATTTTCTCATTATCATTCTTCTGTTTTAGAAGTGGACAATCACAGTTTTAAGCATTCATGTGGGTTTCCATGAGAGACAATAAATGAAAAAAGCACTTAATGAATGAATAAAATATGCAACCCGCAAACATTTTCACTTTTCCTGAATTGGGTCCTTGAGCAGAAGTAGGCTGCCTACTTTTGACATGGAAAGTTGGCTTTGCTTGTCAACTAGAAAGAAACAAAAAGCTGGCAGAGGTGGCTTCTCCGAAAGAATCCAGAATATAGATTTAAAAAGATCTTGTTGGTCATGGATCACTACATCAAAAACTAATAATGTATTGTATGGTGACTAACATAACATAATAAGATAAAATTAAATAAAAAAAAAAGATCTTGTTGGTACAACGCCAAGTAGAAATTATGCTCTGTTAAAGGCATATACCTCCTACACTGATGTTCAAATGACCCATAGTATGAGGAAGGGCTGGGAGAGCTGGCTTAACAGCCTCCTCTGTGGAAAGTTTCTGGGGCCTCATTCCTCTTGAGATCAGGATGAGCTCATGGTGTGATGTGACAGCTAGTGCAACCAACAGAACTGATACCTGTGTTGGCTTCCTGAGTGTGACTGAAGTGTCCAGAACAAAGGAACCACCATCTGCTCTCCTCTGCCATGGCTGGGCATGTGGAGTGCTATGCTCCCTTCTGGGAGAGCAGGGATAAACTTGTGGTCATCCAGAGTGGCAGATGATGGGGAAGGGCCAGGGCAATGCGGCCGTATAAAGAGACTTGAAGGAATAGGGATGAGCAGCTTAGAAAAGGAAAAGCTGTCTTTGAGCACCATTTCAAATGTTTCAGGAGTTGGTAGACTGGTTTTGTGTGGTTTCAGAGGGCTTAGGACCATAGAGTAGAAATTACAGAGACAAACGTCAGGCTTCCATGAAAGCTGGGTAACAACCTGAGGGAGTCAAAGGAGAATGGGCTGTCCAATAACTGAGGGCACAGGGGGTTTCTCACCCCTGGAAGGGTTCAGAAGGAGGCCAGATGATAACTGTGTAGGGGTGGGGGAAGCTAAAATTAGGATTTTTGTGAGGTTATTAGAGAAACTCTAAGAATCTAGGATCAAGTACATGGGGAAGACATAAAGGAAGTCCTAAGGTTCTGAGTGATTACAGCAGGTTCTTTACGGAGACATCAGGGAGAAGGACCTCTCAAATTCTCATTAAAGCAGTGACAGGCAGCAGCAAGGAGGTGCTGGTGGCCTGGTGCTGGTGGCCTGGGGAGAGCCCTTCTCCACCAGTACCAGTGGAAGCAATGATGAGGTCCACACTGCATCCAGCTCACACCATCCATGAACAAATAAAACTGGGGAGGAGAAGAGCTAAATTCACATGTAACTCTCAAGCTCTCAATTTAGCTATCGGAACTGCTGCTTTTGCCAAGGCTAATAGAAATTCCTGCAAGATCAAAGCCCCCTCTCTTTTTTTGGAGAAAGAGAGAAAGAGCAGGAGAGAATAGATGAGGGAGGGGAGGAAAGACAGGCAGAAAGATGGATGTGAAGTGGGAGAGGGAGGTGAGGGCTCTGCTACTTGAAGGCTGTATGTTTAGAAGTGCCAATGTTCACCTACGGTGTCTTGGTGCCATGCCCTACAGCCGTTAGCAGGCTGTCCTTGAGGGTGAGGGTGGCAGGGTGGTGTCATGACAAGAGCACTGGGCAGGAAGACAGTGACCTTCCATCCCAGGCCTATCTCTCACTTAACTTTGGGCTCCTGGGCGAGCCATGGCACCTCTCCAGCTTGGTGTTTCTGCACAATGCAGAGCTGGACTGGACTACTTGGAAGGTTCTCCCCCACTCCTGGGAGCTCTGTCTTTATGGTGAGTGGGCATCTGAGCCATGGCCTGGCAGAGCTGAGGACTAGGGGTAGGGATAACCCATGATTCTTGTCCTGCCACTTGGTTTCCTGTAATTCTGGAAAGTTTTGCAGCCTACTTGGTAGGGACTTCCCAGCTCTGGGGCAAAGGAACTCTGGGGACAGACAAGTGGATGTGATAAAGGGAGAGGAGGGAAAAAGGGAAGAGTGAGGAGAGGGTGAGGCACTTACAGCAGGAGGAGATGGGCACACTGATGGCCAGGATCACCCAGGCGATGTCCATCTTGCTCAGGCAGATGGTGGCTCTGTGCTGGGGTTTGTCCCCTTCGGCCACATGGGATATATTCCCTGCTGTTCCAGGCTTCCAGGTCCCGGCAGGGACTAGGCGGTTGAGGAAGTTTCCTGTGGCTGTGGACACCACTGTGGAGAAAGGACTGGGTACCCTGTTGGTCATGGTGGGGGTGGCTGTAGCCTCCTCCTTGGCTTGGGAAACAGTGCTTTCTGAGGCCCCGGTGGGGTGGGCTGGGGCCTGCGAGGTTGAGGATGTTCCCTGAGGAGTCCCCTTGGAAGGGGCTGAGACACTGGCATTGAAGGCAGCCTGCGTGGGCCCTATGGTGGCTGGAAAGACCCCAGGGCTGGTAGATGGAGGTCTGTTGATGTCAGGCGTGACAGGAATCCAGGAGTCACTGCGGCTGGGGCCATCCTGTGGGTCACTGTGGGGGCGCTGAGAAGGCACTGGGGCAGGTTGTGGACTGGCAGGGGCGCCTGAGGCTACAGTGGTGTCCGGCTCCCCTCCTTGGCTGGTGAATGTGGCACCACCCCCCTGGGCTGCTCTGCTAAGGTCTGGCTTGTCCTCTGCAGGCACCAGGGGGGTGGTGGGTGGTGCCCACGAGGTCCTGCTGGGTGCCATGGCTGTGGCCACTGTCTGGGGCTGTGGCAAGGAAGAATAACCCCAGAGTGGGTTCCTGGGAGTGAGGGTGGAGGGGTCAGGTTCTATAGACCCTGTAAAGTTGCCTTTGTAGATCTGAAAGATTTTCCCCAGGGGCCGCTTCTGCCCCAGATGTGTGGAGCTCTGATTTCGTCCCCACTGGCCTTCCTTCCTCCCAGAGTAGCCACTGGGTGCAGGCAAGACAGAGCGTGATGAATTGCTGGCCCCCTTTCGGGAAGAGCCTGGGGGCCTGGGAGGCCTGCGCGTGGTAGCCCGGGTGGGTGCTGTGGTGGGACGGCTGGTGGGTTCCACTGGCTTTGTCAGCAGGATGGTGGGCGCAGCCTCCCCCTGGGGATGGCCCTCTGAGTGGGAGGATGTGGTTTCCATGGCAGCAGGAAGGGGCCCTGTGGTCAGGGGGCCTTCCGACTGTGGGGTGGTTGCTGTCGCCATGATGGTAGAGACGGTGTTTGTAGGAGGGTGTCCATCTGGATGGGGCGTTGTCATTGCCATGGGAGCTGCAGCCTGTGAGGAGGGTCCATCGGGCTGGGGGCTCAGTGAGACCACAGAAGTGGGGGCAGTTGCCACAGAAGAGTGTCTGGTAGAGCTGAGGGATGCTGTCACCATGGTGCCTGGGGTGGTGCCTGAGGGGAGGACCTGAAGAGATTCTCTGGGAGATGGTTCCTGGGTGGCAAATACCAGTGCTTCGGTCAGTGCCAAGATCAGGAGGAAGCCTTGAGAGGAAGACAGAGAGAAGAGATGAAATACCTGGGGAGTCGCTCAGAGCCTGGACCTTCCTTACCCATGAACCTATGGAGCTCTGGGAACAAAAGGAACATTGGGATCATTCTGGAGGTCCACACTGCCGCCCTGATGCCCAAGAGCAGCTCTCAGAACAGGCCGGGCCGGGTGTGGGAAGGATTATGGCCTCTGAGTGCCTGCTGCCCCCTGCGGCCAGGGCGTGGTCAAGGTCAGGCTGGTCAAAGGCAGGCTGGCGGCTCTGTGTGAGCCAGCCTTAGTCAAATGTGCAAGGCTTACATGGGCAGAGCTGACCAACTCTTCTGCCCTTCCTGAATATTCCATTTATGGACTGGACAGAGGCACAAATGGTCAGACCTCTGTTTATTCAGTACCATTCACTGGACAAGTAAGGAGGGTCTCTATCCTCTCCTTGACACTGGAGGGCACAAAAATGAACAGGGCAGTCTCTGGCTCTGAGGGAGCTCACACAAGCGCACAAACAATCTTAAAACAAGGCAGAGACATCTCAGTGCTATAGGATAGTGATAGGCCGAAGGGGACAGGGGTCCAGAGGGTGACCAGATCTGGTGCGCATATAGCACTTAGCAGAGAGCCTGGGAGAGAAGATGCACTCCATGAACGCCAGCTGGTATTATGGTTGTCATTAATGTTAACTGCTTTCCCTATGGCGCTCATGTGGCTGAACTCTCTGTGGAAAATCACTGGTGATGCCCAGCCTTTTGAGTAGGAGGACCTCTTTTGAGCGGTATGCTTTTAGTTCATTGAGAAATGCACAAGGACAAAAACCTGCACGTTTAAAAATACTTCTAAATATATGTGCATTTATTAATCATAATAGCATGTGCCAAACTTTACAAATAACACATCTCATATAAATGTGAGACATAGGATCTGTTCAGATTATAAACTGGAAAACTGGCCACCCCGGCGCAACACATGGCCTAGGAGGAACTGGTCTCCACTGCTGAGGAGTGGCCTGATCGACTTCTAAGGCCTGATTCTGACCTGTGAACTCCTCCTTTTTCTTATGTACTCCTTCCTGGTTACCCTCATGCCCTTCCTTCAGCTCTGCCAGCCACTCAGACAATGGTAGAGATCTGTCTCTATCTCGTAACTCCTTGGGAGCCTCCCTCCCCCACCAGATTCAAGCACTGAATGGCCAAAGCAGGGGTCCTGGCAGTGATTTCTACATATCTGGGATGGTCAGCGAAGTTGCTGACCGAGGAAGGCAGGGGCCCTGGTGAGGTTTCGAAACAAAGAAGGGGAGATCATCTCCTGGCCTGCCTTTGAAACAGGCCCAGGATCACCACTGAAGCCACCTCTGACTTAGGTGTGGGGTGGGGTCTGAGCGTGCACCAGCTCCCCTCGCCTTGCACTTCTAAATTAGCGGGTGGAGGGAGGCCAAGGGACAAGAGATTGAACAGACTGTATAGCACACGCAGTCTCTAGGTCCAACAATTTGCCCTAAGCCACCTATTTTTTCCCAAACTTTCTTTGGTGATCTAAACCATATATTAACAGTAAGCTCTGCTTATTCAAGTCAACCCTAAAAACTGTTTTCTGAGCACCTGCTCTGGCCCAGTCTTTCGTGCTTGATTTAATCCTCACAACCACTCGACGGGGAAGGAAAGTGAGATCTCAGGTAGATTAACAAATGTGTTTAAAGTCCCACCATAGCTGCAGTATATGAAACCGAGCTGTTATCTAAAATGCATGCTTTTCCCGATCAACCACCACCAATGATGCAGGAGGAGAAAGAGGACAGGAAGTTGCTGTGCCACGATGCTCTGACTGGTTCAGGGTTATTCCAACCCCTTCTCTTGCAGCTGAACACCACAGAGGCAATCTCTTCTTAGGGCTGGGAGTCTTGATCTCTGATGTTTTGAGGGACATTCTCTTATAAGCCTCTGTTTTGCTCATGAGTCCCTTGGTTCAGTGTAAGTGTTAAAGACTGAATTGTGTGTCCCCCAAATTCATTTGTTGAAGCTCTAACCCCTAGCACCTCAGAATGTCACTGTACTTGGCAATAGGGCCTTTAAAGAGGTTATTAAGTTTAAATGAGGCCATTAGGGTGGTCCCTAATCTAATCTGACTGGTGTCTTTATAAGAAGAGGAGATTAAGACACATAGAGTGATACCAGAGATGCTTGCACACAGAGGAGAGGCCACGGGAGGACACGGTGAGAAGGTGTCCATCTTCAAGTCAAAGGGAGAGGTCTCATCAGAAACCAGTCCTGTTAGCAACTTGATCTTGGTCTTGTAGCCTCCAGAACTGTGGGGAAAATAAATTTCTGTTGTTTAAGCACCCCCAGCCTGTGGTACTTTGTTATGGCAGCCCGAGCTAAGACAGGCGTCTTACATTAGAGATCCCTCAGAAAAAGGAAAGGCAGAGTTGTGTGCAGGTAGTGTATTTTGCGAAGTGATCCGAGGGGACAACCATGGGGGTCTGAGATGAGTCAAATAGAGAACATCAATCCGAGGGCAGGTTATGAGTTGATCAGGACGAGCAACTTGTATTTGCTGGGGACCTCTGAGGGGCTGAGTAGACTGCACCTCAAACTGTCTATGTGAGAGAAGCACTCACTTACCCAGCAATTCCTGATGTGGGAAACAAAGGCAGAAGAAAAATTAAATTTCCTTACTACTTACAGCCCATTGACAAATCCTTGAAACAGGCAGTGACATTCCTCTAGGAACTCAGCTGCCTCGATGTTAATACTTTGCTAAGGGCAAGAGGCAATCTTATCCCGCCCTCCCAGGATCCTGTAAGTCTTCTTTAACAGATAAAAATTCCTTTGGAAACTTCTGTTGTCTCTATCCCCCAAGATACAAGTTAGCAATCATCCTCCAAGCATATGGCCCACTGATATACATCTGAAGGGTCTCATGACTGAGTTTTTTCTAAACAGTAATAAATGACCTTTTCCTAACACTGGCTAGCCCCCTTAGGATCTTGGAAACCTTGCTTCCCAAATACCCTGGAGGCTTGTGCCGTCCCTAACCCCCTCTCAACTTGAAAGTATATAATCAGTCACCCATCACAACCCCAGTGCAGCTCTTCCTGCCCACAGATCCTGTCCCCGTGCTTTCATAAAATCACCTTTTGCTTCAAAGACGTCTCAAGAATTCTTTCTTGCCTGTTGGTTCCGAACCCCAACATTTCCTACATCACTCCCATCTCCACTGGCTCAGGGCTACTCCACTGGTGCTCGTTCCTCTGTATTCCTCACTCCTGCATGAGGCCCATGGCCAATGTGGCTTAGTCAGAGAAGCCCTGGGCAGAGGGGCTGTCAGGGTAGGCCTGTGCCCAGCTGGTGGCTGCTGCAACAGTTGGAGTTACAGTTAAGGGCCCAGCGGATTCCTGGGGTAGAATGCCAGATGTGTTAGAGACGATCAGACACCGGAGACCAAGGACATGGCAATCTTTTGGCCGCAGCGCCAGGGCAGCACGAAGCTTACAGAGACCCTGTAAGCGAGAGACAGGTGGGAGAGGAGCCACCCTGGCCTCCAGAAGAACTTTGGCAGCACTCTAGAGGCAGAGGGGTTAACACATCCTAGTCTTTAAAATACTCAGGGAAAGAACTTCTCCTGACTTTCTCACCAGCAGCATTCCAGGGGCTAAAATCCTCCCGGCTGGAAAATATATGACTACAACCCTTCTTGCTCTAAGACTTACAGTGTAAATAAATGTTTGCCTCTGTTGCCCCCCCTCCCCTTTTTTTAAGTTATCAGTATCCTGTGAAGTTATTTTTCTCTCTAGGAAGACTGTTAAGTTACCTCCCAGCCCTTCTTTAGACTTCATAGTAAACCTTTGGTACAATGAATGGGTATTGCCATCTGGGTGCCAAAAGTTTGCATTTGGAGGATGACATTTAGCTGTCACAGTGAGAGGGGCCATCGTGGGAACTTAATCAAATTCCCTCATTTCAGAGAGGGGGCAATGGAAGGAGTGAAGTGACTTGTCCAAGAACACACAGCAGGTTGGGGACACAGTCTGGACCACAGCCACTATTTCAAAGCAACTTTTCATTTGCATCATAAAAATTGTTATGATGTTGCACTGCACAAACACCTCCTTCAACCCCCACTGTCACCTTCACTAAGGAAATCCTACGTGACTTTACCTCTCCTCTTTGGCATAAAAGGTTAATAACTGAATGGAAGGGCACATACTATCACAATAACTGTGCAAGGCCTTCAACCTGTGCCTCCCCTAACAGATGCGAATTTTCATTCAAGTCCCTTTGTGTTGGCCTGCTCGCTCTTCTCCCCACAATCTGGGGCTATCGCCTCTTTACATATCATTTGCATAGCTTTGCATAATAGCCTCTGGAGGCTCTAATTCCAAATATGTGAGAGAGACTAAAACTAAAATTCAGCTTGACATGCTTTAAATGTGGAACTGAATTTTAAAGCATCTCGGAAACTGGACAAGTGTAGGGGGTGGAAACCCACAGACTGATGGGTGTCCAGATGTTGCAGGAAGGCCTCCTCCTACCTAGAATTCCAATGCGTACATGATCCCAGGACCCAAGGAAAGGAAAGGTCCTCCTCCTTCTGTTTATTTGGTTGGCTGCCCACAGTGCATATTGGGCATGATATTTGCATCTGGCAAAGGCAAGGAGCAAGCTGGTGAAGAGAGAAATGGCTAATTTAATGTATGAGGTGCTTCCTATATATCATGCACTGCTTGAAGGGCTAAGCCTGTCCTGATATATTTAATTCCCAGAGCACCCTGATGAGACAGGTAGTATTATTAGCTCATTATTGCAACTGAGGAAAAGCAGCACAGAGAGGTTCAGGACCCTGTCTCCTTTCACACAGGTGGGGAATGGTGAGCCATGATTTGACCTGGCACCTTGGCTTCAGAGTCTACGCTCTTAAGGGCAGCTGCATGGCTCAGTTCTTGATCTCAGCTCAGGTCTTGATCTCAGGGTTGTGAATTCAAGCCCTGCACTGGGCTCAACACTGGGCGTGGAGTGTACTTAAAACAAAACAAACAACAGAGTCTACACTCTTAAAAGATTTTCACTCAGGGATCTACTCTGCACCACCCCTCCCCCCACCTGCCAGGCTGCTCTGCATAGTCAAAAGCAATGATTCACAATCCTCTGGGAACTGATTTTCTATTACTGGTCTTTTGACTTTTCTTCCCTCTTACCTGTTTTCTTTCAGGGCTCTATATGACACATGTGGTGTCCTTTGAATAAAATGGTCAATTAACTTTGTCCTGTAAGTAACAGGAAACTTGTAGCAGTACAATAAAAGGGCTGGAAATCCTTGCTTTAATTCTCTGCTCTTCTCCAAACCTGACATATCATGTAAATAATTATTTAATTTTTGTCTTAAAGTTGCTTATACACACACAAGACCAATTTATTACATGGATAAATTTCCCTTACACATATAAACAATTCTATCTCATTTTCCTTGTAATTTTATTATTTTATTTTATTTTTAAAAATTTTTTCTAAGTAGGTACCACACCCAGTGTGAAGCCCAACATGGGGCTTGAATTCATGACCCTGAGAACAAAACCTGGACCGAGCTCAAGAGCTGGATGCTTAACTGGGGTGCCTGGGTGGCTCAGCCAGTTAAGCATCTGCCTTTGGCTCAGGTCATGATCCCAGAGTCCTGGGATCGATCCCCGCATCGGGCTCCCTGCTCAGTGGAGAGCCTGTTTCTCCCTCTCCCTCTGCCCCTCCCCCTCTTCTGCTCATGCTCTCTCTTTCTCCCTCTCCCTCTATCTCAAATAAATAAATAAAATCTTAAAAAAAAAAAAAAGAGTTGGATGCTTAAGCCACCCAGGCACCCCATCATTTTCCTTGTAATTTAAAATGTCTTTATCTTCTAAGTAGAGCTTTCCTCCCCATTAAACTAGATTTCTACTGCTAGGTCTTTTCCCCATTGTCTTCAAACCTTGTGACAGAATCACAAAATCAGGAGACTGAGAAGTCTTCTGAGCCATCCCCCCCATCACCAAGCCACCAAGCAAGATGGCAGCTCAGCCACTGTAAGTTCAAGGACACCCCTCCCACCAAGAGGTGGGGTCTGTATCTCTCCCCTTGACCCTAGGTAGGCCTTTGTGACTTCTGTGAGGAATAGAATGGGGCAGAAGTGACATCACATGACTTTCAAGGCCAGGACAGAAAAGGTCACACAGCTTCTGCAGGTTTCTTTTGGGTGTCTTTGGTCCCATATAAGAAGTCCAGCGGCCTTTAGGCCACCACGTGGAGAGACTGAGTGGAGGGACCACATGGAAAGGGAGACAAAGGCCTAAGGAACCCCAGCTGTTCCAACCTCAGCCAGGCATCAGACACGACAGTGAAGCAGGCTAGAGATAACCCTGGTTCCAGCCACTGTTGGATTGCAACCACACAAGAGACACCAAATGAGAATCGCCTCACTGAGCTCAGTCAACTCTTAACATTCAGGAACAAAGTAAATGATTAAGCCACTGTTTTGCAGTAGTTTGTTTTATGGCAATGAATAAGTGGAGCACTTAGGAATTTAGCTTCTGAACTGGTGTTTTAACAACAGAAGGGAAGAGTATCCACACCATATCATCTGACCATCAGGGAGTCTGTTCTCAACATGGGCAGGAACATACCATCTTGCCAGGAAATGGGCTTTTCTAATTTCAAGATTATTATCTTTTGGAAGTTGGAAGGGATACTAGGATTCTCTGGAGCTAACTCCTTCACTTTACATATGAGAAGGCTGAGGCCCAACAAAGTGAAATACTTACCCTTGGCCATACAGCTATATAGGGTTACAACTGGGAGTGACTCAGGCCAACTCACTGCCCCTCCAATCCCACTAATGCTCCAAACCCACAGTACTTTCTTTATATCACTGGTCCTGGTATTCTAGAGTGTTCCATCCTCTAAACTTCAATGTTCCCTTTTATTTTAAAGATCAAACATGAACTCCTCATTTCTCACAGCATGGTTTCCCTCAGAAATATGCATCATTGCCTTCAGGATGTGCTAGACAAATGCTCTTAAGAGATAACTTATGCTTGTGACCTTGGCTTCTTTATGAAACCAGGGAATTTAGGGTGCAAATCTTTTCTTTTACCCTCCTTCCAGGCAGCCACACCTGTGGCCTCCAGCCAGCATGAACTTCCTTGTGCTGCTCTGGAAGGCTGACAGAGCACAGTTTCCTAACAAAAACACTACAAATACATGTGAACACACACACACACACACACACACACACGCATGCACACACAGCACAGATTCTCTCTTAGAGCAGGAAACAGGCAAGGACACCCCATTTGCAGCCCGGGCCCTCCTATTATCTCCATGCTAACAAATGGTCAAGTCATTTGTCTAAGGTCAAAACAGCTACCATGTGGAAGTACCAGGATTTAAACCCAGGTTCTCTGATCCTGGTGCCTTGAGACCTCAGGGACTGAGAGATTTTTGATCCAGGAAAATGTCCTACAGGAGCAGAAGAATGTAGTATGAAGACAGGCAATGATATAACAATAGTAACAACTGTGATGACCACAATTAAAAAATAAAACTTCCCCCAAAGATAGCAACACTTAGGGCAACTATGCTGCCTTTTGTCTTCAGCTTTAGCTTTTTGCCTTATGCATTCAGCTCCTCTTAGGACAGACATTTTCCACCTAGAACTCCTCCTTGGTCTTGAAGGCCTTGTTAGACGTCCCTCCTTGTGCCTGTAACCTCTACTTTTTTTTTTTTTTAGATTTTATTTATTTATTTGAGACAGAGAGAATGAGATACAGAGAGCATGAGAGGGAGGAGGGTCAGAGGGAGAAGCAGACTCCCCGCCGAGCAGGGAGCCCGATGCGGGACTCGATCCAGGGACTCCAGGATCATGACCTGAGCCGAAGGCAGTCGTTTAACCAACTGAGCCACCCAGGCGCCCCTGTAACCTCTACTTTTAACCTATTCCAGCCTCCATGTCTCTGAATGGAAATGGTGAGTGTCTTACTTGTTTGCCTGTCTGAACTCTAAGCTGCCAGAGGGTAGAGACTGCATCTGGCTCAATGTTATAACTCCTTATCTAGTGCAGCACTGTGGCTACAACAAGCATTTGCTGAAGGCTAAGAAACCTAAATCACTCACAAAAACCATAGTCAGCTGTGGCAGTTTGTATTTTCCAAAAATAATTACTACAATACATCCCAACCCACTTACTCTTCCTAAATGTGAGCTGGCACTCCTACTGGAGAGGTGAGGTCTACGTTCTCTTCCCTTGAATCTGGGTGGGGCTGTGGCTGTGGCTGAAGTGAAGTCACATGACTTCTGAGGCCAGGTCATAAAAGGTGGGTACAGCTTCTTCCTAGTTCTTATTCTTTGGTGCTTACTCTCTGAAGCCAGCCACCATGCTGTGAGGTAGCCTGAGTAGCCCACTGAAGAGCTCATGTGGAAAGGAACTGAGGCCCCTGGCCTTCAGTCCCAGCTGAACTTCTGGATAACAACCAGCACCAAGTTGCTATCCCTGGGAGTGAGCCACTGTGAAAGTGGATCTCCCAGCTGAGTCAAGCTACCCAAGTTGAATCTTGATGGAGCAGAGACAAGTGATCCCTGCCCAAACTACAGATTTATGATAAGCCATTAAATTTTGGGGTGCTTTGTTAGGCAGCAACAGTAACTGGAATACCTCCCATTGTATTAAGTGAACTTAACTCTCAGTGCTCATTCTGGAGTTAAGCATCAGAGTTGTTTTTTGCTTATTTTTTTATTTTTATTTATTTATTTTTTTAAAAGATTTTATTTATTTATTTGACAGAGAAAGAGACAGCGAGAGACGGGGAGTGGGAGAGGGAGAAGCAGGCTTCCCGCTGAGCCGGGAGCCCGATGCGGGGCTCGATCCCAGGACCCTGAGATCATGACCTGAGCCGAAGGCAGACGCTTAATGACTGAGCCACCCAGGTGCCTTTTGCTTGTTTTTTTAAGTGCAGGAACTCAACAGGCTGATTTTGACTTGGGTTCCTTAATTTTCCT
Source organism: Neomonachus schauinslandi (assembly GCF_002201575.2). Classification (NCBI taxonomy): domain Eukaryota; kingdom Metazoa; phylum Chordata; class Mammalia; order Carnivora; family Phocidae; genus Neomonachus; species Neomonachus schauinslandi. The sequence goes on from NC_058403.1 coordinate 125,480,613, forward strand.
CCTCTCTTGCTCATACTAAAGGGAAGGGAAACATCTCAATTCTGGGCTCTTTCTATATCATCTTTCTCCAATTTAGGCTACAAGTTCCCCCAAAGGAAGAAAGGAACATGGCATCCTAGGAGTGCCATGGAGCTTCCTGGCACACATGCACTTTGTGGCTTGGGGGACAGATGGAATACAGTTGGAGGCCAGTATATGGTGCCCCATATTGGAGAATATGGCCATTTTTCTTTCAAGGAACTGCTATTCTAAAAGGGAAGAAAATCAGCTAGGACTGGGGCACAAACCCATACACTAAAGACATTCTCTTGAAGACTTTCCCCAAACAAAAATGAAAAGGTCAACTCAGCTTCTAATAAAATAACAGGATTATTAATATTCAGGGAACATTTTGTTGACATCATGGGAAAGAACACAAATGCAGTCCCGACTGGCTTGTACTCTCCCAAGACTAAAAGGAAAAGGCTAATAAAAAAAATGTTCCATGCTTTATAGTAGAGTACTTGACCAACACTACCTCAGCCAGGTGATCAAGGTCAACATCAACAGCGATAAAGTCATGGTGACAGTATGTGCCCTTGATCTGAAGATGGCACTTTACCTCTGTACTTTTCTTTCCCCTATAAACCCAGGCTAATGATAAGAAAAAAAAATGAAAAATCCAAATTGAGGGACAGTCTACAAAGCATCTGACCAATACTCCTCAAAACTGTCAAGGTCATCAAAAACAAGGAAAGTTTGAGAAACTATCACAGCCAAAAGGTGTCTAAGGAGACATGACAACTAAATGTGATGTGGTATCCTGGGTAGGATCCTGAAACAGAAAAACAACATTAGGGGAAAATGAAGAAAATCTGAATAAAGTATGGACTTCAGTTAATAATAACATATCATTTCATTAATTGTGACAAATGTACTATAGTAATATAAGATGTTACTAACAGAAAACTGAATGTAGAGTATATAGGAATTCTCTGTTCTACTCTTGCAACTTTTCTGTAAGTTTAAAACTATTCTAAAATTAAAAAAAATATTCTTAAAAAGTTCCACATGGGTTTTGGAGGGGGATATAGCTGAAGGGAAGTTTGCAGGCAACCTTCCCAGCAACTTGGTATAAGATCAGAGATGAGGGCATGTAGATAGGACAGTGGGTAGAGGGTTCAGGGTGCTTTCAGAGGTGGGATAGGAGACAAAGAGGTATAGAGGCCCCACACAGTACTGGCATTCAACCCTGCCCTAATGGCTTCTGGCTCCTCAGATCTTTCTTAACGTAGTGGGTAGATTCTGATCTAACCTAGCTACTGATATGTTGTGGAGCCTATTTAGAGAAAGAGAAAAGGGAAAAAAAATCCATGACTATTGCCACATCTTTTTTATTCCCTCTGATTCTCAGATTTTAAATATTTGCATTCAGAACTAAAGTGTAGAGTTTGGAGGTGAACTGGTCAGAGAGACTAATAGCCTGAACACATAGTTTTAAACCTGTTCAAAATCCAACTGAGGGGTTAGGGTAAATGCCATTCATGTAATAAAAAAAGTCACAACTTTCTTGACCCAGGAAGCAGGCTGCATGAAAATCAAAGCTTATTTATCATTACTACGGGGCTAGATTGCCCTGCTGTTTAACCATGGGAGCCATATAAGGTGTTGGATATGGATACCTCCATCCTCATTCAAAATTTCTGCCTATACCCCTTTCCTGCTGGGTGATGATGTATCAATCTCTAAAAACCCAACTTGACTGTCACCTTGTCTTGACAAGATCAAGGTCCTTCAATATTTCTGGTCAGAAATGATGGCTCCCAGCCCAGTGCTCCAAGGACACTCTGTTCCCATTCATATTGTGGCTCTTCTCCCCATAGAGCCCTTCATTCAAGAGTGTGGGGGGAAGGCGTGAGCCTGGCGGGGAGGACAGTGGTATTTAGGAACAATTCTGGCTCTGTAACTTCCTAGTTCTGTGCCTTCAGGCAAATGAGTTGAGCTTTGTTTCCCTCAGCTATACAATAGGATGATAATGCCTCACTTCAGTTCAAGGTGCTTTCAGAGGTGGGATAGGAGACTAAGAGGTACAGAGGCCCCACACAGTACTGGCATTCAACAGGTGACAACTGTTGTTTTAGTCTCTACTACATTTAGGTCACTCCCCTGGGGCCATTCTTAAGCATCTGGAGCCCCAGAACTTAGTTCACTGTCTGACTCATACAAGGAACACAATAATGTTTTCTGAACAATATGGGAATAAAAGAATACTTAATTCCATACATTTAAGTTATTTGCAGCTGAATGCTTACAACAAAATTATAAAGTTTATTTCTTTGAAGACAATGTCAATGAAAGAAAGCAGTAAATAATGTGAGTCCTATGTTGTGGCAGTATAAGGTGTGTGAGTGTGTGCATGCGTGTATTTATCTCATTTTTGCTTTGCTTGCTCTGGTGATTAACATCAGCTAGTTCAAGGGCACACAACATCCCGTAAGACAGGGTGAGGCAAGAGAAGGCTGAGATGGAACCTACCTCCTACAGATTCTCCTAAGATCCTCTTCCACAATTGTGCCCATCACTGCATGTTCTATTCCTAATTACAAAAGCAAATCAGTCTTTATTTCTTTCCAAAATTCTAAAAAGGTTGTATGAGAGTGTGTGTCAGGATTTGGGCTTTATGGAGCTATGTCTCAGCTTTGGCTTCCTGGTTGAAGGTGTATGCTCTGGGCAGGTTTTGATGAGAGCAGTAAGGAAGCAGGACAAACAGGAGGACTTACTGTTGAGGACCAGCTCACAGGGCAGCCCTGGGAAGCCCATGGAGTCTCCAAATGCTTGGTTCCTACAAACCCAATAAAATGATTCCCACAGGCCCTAAAGTCCCACAGCTTGGGGTCTGGTCCAGTGGGCTCCTCAGCGAGCATAAGAGGATCTTTGGGACTCCTGAGGAACCCTTTGGATAGTCCTGGGACCTGCACAAAGAGGTTAAGCTCACCAGTATCTGTCTACCCTCAGCTTCAAATTCTCAAAAGCAAAAAGGAGAAGAAAAAGCACAAAGTCTTGGCCTAATCATGTCTGAGAATCACTTACCTAAAAAGAGCACTGGGGCTTTTGACCTGACATCCTCCTGTGCTTGCTGACAGTCTGAAGCATTATCTCTCAGCACCCACTCCTACTCACGGAAGAGCTTACTGCTTGCTGAGAGGAGAAAAAGAGGCTAGCAGGGACAGTGGCAAGTCTGGGAGAAGGGGGGTGGGCTGAGTGGAGAGGTTGACGTCAAAGAAGGATGTCTGCTCTCTCTGGGACACTGGCTCACCTGCTCCTGAGCCCCCACAGCTCCTCCATGTGCATTGTGCAAGGCTGTTTGGTATTCTCGCCTGGTTCCCTGATGGGGCTGGGCGCAGACTGTCTGGTACGGCTCTCATCAGTTGCCAAGGGTTCACTGCCTGTTCCAGTTTGCCTGGAACAAAACGGCTCAAGCAACACAGCTGTGCATCCTTGTGAAATTGCCTAATTTCCCATTTCAAGGCAGGATGCCCATACTCCAAGGTATAATTTAGGTTTTGGGCATGAGTTAGATTTCACAATTGAATTCTGAAAGTCAGCCCTCCTCCAGGCCGTGCGTGCTTGGGGATTAAGGCTTTCCTCCCTGCTCATCTCTCTTTCTCCCCAGTACTGATACTGATAACTATTCACTAATTCTAGATTTCTACTTATTGAGTACCTACTATGTGCCAGGCACTCTACTAGGTGATTTTTATATATTATCTTATTCAGTCATCATAAAACCCTATGATGGAGAAAAGAACAAATCGGAATCCATGTGATTACAAAGTGCCCACCCTCCACCTCTTTATTATTCTCCTTTGGAGTATAAATCCATGGATATAGGTACCTGGATAATTCAGTGTGGACTTGGGGGTAGCTTTCTGGAGGAAAAACTAATAAAATCTTTTCCTATCCATGTCAAACCAAGGAGACAAGAACAACACACACAGAACAAGGAGAGAACAATGGAAGATGGTCTGTAATTAAAAACTATGTGGGATGTAACAGATTTTATGTGCAGTAGCTTGGCAGGGAACCCATGAAAGCAAGAGGAACCCAGGAAGGCTTCCTGGAAGAGGAGAAATCTGAATCCCCTCATTACCATTCCACTGTTCATTCATTTCTTCATTCATATGTTCAACAAACATTTATTGAGGGCTAAACTGACTGTGGCTTTGTGTTTCCCAGACAAACTTGCATCCTGATCTCAGCCATGGGGATGGCTGCTATTACCTCATTCCCTATCATGGGTACTAAAATGCATATTGGCAGAGAAAATTCTGGCAAATTCTGAAAAGGATTTTTTCAGAATTTATCCATGAGTAAGAAACACTTTAGCACTTTATATTTTACACTGTACTAATGTTCAGAATCAGAACACGCATTTATTAAGTATCTAATTATGTTTATAGGTATTTTTACTCCTACAAACCCATTAAATACTCATATTTTATAAGAGGTGGGTCTCATTCCCTAAAACCAAGGTTCAGAAAGGTTAAAAGATTTATTCAAGGTCACACATTCAATGGGGAGCCAAGATGAACACATAGCACAGTTCAAATCCTGCTTCTGACTTGAACCTAAGAAAATAAGATCAGGATAAAAACTGAAGCACATTGCTGAAAGACTCTAATCCCAGGCTAAGCCTGGGGTGGTATGGGGACCACCACCACAGTCCAACTTCAGAATGTTGTCTTTTGTAGACACCCTCCTCAGTAGCTAAAGGTAGCTGCCACTACCTCCTAGGCATGGGGAGGAGGGGAGGTAATTCCTTACCCCAAATTTGGTTAGCTGTTCTCCCCTTATTCTAGCCACAGCTCCCACAACTCAGGTATTAAACCACATAGGTAAGTGGTGTCCCCCCACCCAAAGGTGATCCAAATTTCTTTTAGAATCTAGAACACACTGTTTAAATCCTACAGACCTAGGAATAGGACACTTTATAATGAAGGGTGCTTAATTTTTCTTCTTCACCTCTCTCTTCTCTTTCCTGGAGAGATATGGGAAGAAAGCTGATACTAGAACTAGGTATAAATTCACTCACTAGTTGTATGACCTTGTATCAACTTCCCAGGCAAGCTGGCTATGTTGGGATTCTGTCTGGTGCTTTCTATTCACCATCATGTTCTCTCATTGGTTCTTTAGATTTTGCATTGAGCGGACAATGTAGCCTGCCACCTAGTTTCCTCCTTCTACTCCCAAAAAGGAGGCTCTTGTTCTATAGATGCTAGGAGTGTTGGCAGTTGATGGCACATAGCTGAGTTTCTCTTCAGGAATTGCTCTCAGTTGAAGAGAGCTGCCTTGCTCAAGGTTACACCCCCTTCCTAGAAAACTTGGATCCAATGACTGGTTCCTGTGGGGTTAAAAGAACTGATCTCCTTGCCTTAATTTGGGAGAACTGTGAAGGGCCACTCCAGCTTTGGAGTTCCCCACAGGGTTGGCTGAGGCCTTTGGTGTGACTGCATCAAAGCCCAACTTCTCCCCCTGCCCAGTCCTGCTTCCTTTATTCTACTAAAAATGTTGATTCTGGGAACACTTCCAAAAAACATCCTACATGCAGATTTGTAGCTCATAGTCTGCTTTCTGGGAACCATATCTGTAACATACAGTATCCAATCAATGCTGATGAAGAAGAGGATGATTTCCCCTCTAGTCATTCCTTTCCTATGTCTTACTCATATATTACCCATTATTTCCAGTGCCTTACACATATATTCCTTCTATCTCATTTAATATTCCCTTAAAGATTCACCACTTTGGGGTAGCCTCTCTCAGTGTACCCCTTTCCTTTATCTAGTCATCTTAACTACGAATGCCATGTTAAATGATAATATGTAAGACATATTCTTGTCATTGTGTATTTCTCACATCTTTGCATTAGCCTGGAAGCTCCTTGAGAATAGACATTTTCAAATTTAATTTAAAAATATTCCTCTCACTCAGATTTGAGGAGGAGACGATGGTGACAGAGTAGGAGGACCTTAGGCTCCTTTCATTCCAGGAACACAACTAGATAACTGTCAAATCATCCTAAATACCCCAGAAATTGGCCTGAAGATTGAAAGAACAAACTCTACAACTAAAGGAAGAGAAGAAGCCTCATCGAAGAAGGTAGGAAATGTGGAGATGTGGTTTAGGGGAGAAATGGATTGCAGGTGCTGCAGAGGGGAGGGAGCTGTGGTTGTGTAGAAGGGTGAGAGAGAGGTATACACAGAGGAATGCACAAGGAAAATGTTTCCCCAAAGCCACTGGCTTGGAAAATGAGAGGGGCTGAATTTTGTGTTTTTGCAACCATCAGGGCTTTTAAAGGTCAGTGGGCTTGGCTAGGAAAGAGCCCAGAGGGCACTGTCTTGCTCCTAGAGGGAAGGCAGGCAAACAACCTGGGACCAGAGAGTGTGGAAGCAGTGATCTGAAGAACACCTGGGCACACAGTGGGGAGATTATTCATTCGCTCCTGTCAGAGAGTATTCTTGGGAGGCAGAGTTCACAGAGATGCCTCTCTAGGAACAAGGGAGCTGGCCAGCTCCATTTCCCTCCCCTGCACTTCAGCAAAGCAACAGAGCCTCCTGCAGGAGGCAGCACAGTGCCAACACTGTCTGCCTAACTTGCTTACACCAAGCCCCACTCCCCTGTGCTCTGGTGGGACTGCCCTTCTCAGTCAAGCTTGCCTCAGTTCCAGCAGGTCCCTCCCCTAGAAGTCCAGCACAAACCCCTCTCCACACTACATCTCCTAGCCAGAGAGTTAGTTCTACAGAACCTCAGTTCTGGTGGAGTTGGTGTCAGGTCTTACTTCACAAGCAGACCATAGCATACCTAGTTAAAACTCACCACATTCAGGCCAGGGACCAAATACTGCCCAGAGCAGACAAGGAGAGTCTTTGCATGTGACTGGCCTGAAGGGTAGAGCAGCCAAAACACAATAGCAGAGTGCATGCGGCACAGACCAGACACACTCCTTGAAGCACCAGGCCCTGGGCCTACATGACCTCTTCTTCATAAGGCCATTACTTTCAGGAGCAGGAGACATAACCTCTATCACACAGAAAAAGGCAGAAACAGACAAAATGCCAAGACAGAAGAATTTATTGCAAATGAAAGAACAAGATAAGGCCATGGCTAGAGATCTAAGTGGAACAGAGATAAGTAACATGCTTGATGGAGAATTTATTTTTTATTTTTATTTTTTAAAGATTTTATTTTATTTATTTATTTGAGAGAGAGAGCACGCATGAGTGGAGGGGTGAGGGGTGGAGGGAGAGGGAGAAGCAGGCTCCCCACTGAGCAGGGAGCCCGATGGGGGGGGGGCTCAATCCCAGGACCCTGGGATCATGACCTGAGCTGAAGGCAGACGCTTAATGACTGAGCCACCCAGGCACCCCCCTGATGGAGAATTTAAAGCAACAATCATAAAGATACTCACTGGTCTTGAGAAAGATTAGAAGACATCAGTGAGAACCTTACAACAGAGATAAAAGAGTTAAAAAAGAACCAATCAGAGATGAAGAATGCAATAAACGAGATTGGAATCAGGCTTGATGTAATGAACAGCAAGCCGGAAGAAGCAGAGGAATGAATCAGTGACTTAGAAAACAAAATAATGGAAAATAATGGAGCCAAACAAAAGAGAGAAAGAATGATGCAACATGAGAACAGACTTAGGAAATTCAGTGACTGCATCAAACGTAATAACATTTGTGTTATAGGAGTCCCAGAGGAAGAAGAGAGAGAAACGGGGGCAGAAAATTTATTTCAAGAAATAACAGCAGTAAACTTCCCTAATCTGGGGAAGGAAACAGACGTTCAGATCCAGGAGGCACAGAGAACTCCCATCAAAATCAATAAAAGCAGGCCAACACCAAGACATGTTGTAATTAAATTTGCAAAACATAATGATAAAGAAAAAATCTTAAAAGCAGCAAGACAAAATAAGTCCTTAACTTACAAGGGAAAACCCATCAGTGTAGCGGGAGATTTTTTAACAGAAACTCAGAAGAAAAAAAAAAAAAGAAACTTGGCAAGCCAGAAGAAAGTGGCATGATATATTCAAAATGCTGAATGGGAAAAATCTGCAGACAGGAATACTTTATCCAGCAAGGCTATCATTCAGAATAGAAGGAGAGATAAGGAGTTTTTCAGGTAAACAAAAACTAAAGGAGTTCATGACCACTAAATCAGTCCTGCAAGAAATAGTAAAGGGTACTTTTGAGTGCAAAGGAGAGACCAAAAGTGACAAGACAAGAAAGGATTAGAGAAATCTCCAGCAACAATGGCCAAACAAGTAATAAAATGGCAATAAATACATATCTTTCAATACTTACTCTGAATGTAGGGGTGCCTGGGTGGCTCAGTTGGTTAAGTGACTGCCTTCAGCTCAGGTCATGATCCTGGAGTCCCAGGATTGAGCCCCACATCGGGCTCCCTGCTCAGCAGGGAGTCTGCTTCTCCCTCTGACCCTCCCCCTTCTCGTGTTCTCTTTCTCATTCTCTCTCTCTCTCTCTCAAATAAATAAATAAAATCTTTAAAAAAAAATTACTCTGAATGTAAATGGACTAAGTGCTTCAATCAAAAGACAAAGGGTTTCAGAATGGATATAAAAAAGAAGACCCATCTATATGCTGCCTACAAGAGACTCATTTTAGATCTAAATACACCTACAGATTGAAAGTGAGGGGGTGGAGAAACATTTTTCATGCATATGGATGTCAAAAGAAAGCTGGAGTAGCAATACTTATATCAGACAAACCAGACTCTTCTGTTCTTGCACTGTTTTTATCCTGCCTCAGTATCAACTAATTTAACTTTCATTCTTGTTATTGGTCTAAGATTTCCTATTTTTGGATTCAAGATTCATGATTCAATCTTGGTAACGTGTGTTTTTAAGAATTATGTTTTTTTTTCTAAGTTATCTGATTTGTTAGTATATAATTTTATAGTAATCTGTTATCACACTATATATTTCTATGGTTATCTGTTGTATTGTTTTCTCTTCCATTTCTATTTTGTTTTTAGTCTTCTCTTGTTTGTTTCTTCATTAATGTAGTTAAAACATTGCCAATTTTATTTATTATTTTTGGAAAAACTGATCATTATTTTCAGTGTTATTTTATTGTTCATTCTGGTCTCTGTTTTATTTATTTCTGATTTTTCTTTGTTATTTCCTTCCTCTACTAACTTTCAGCTAAGTTCCTTCTTTTTCTAGCTCCTTGTGGTGTAATGTTATTTATTTGAACCATTTTTTTCTTAATACAAATATTTATAGCATGAATTTCACTCTAACGTCTGTTTTTGCTGCGTCCCATAGGTTTTGGAATATTGTGTTTCCTTTTTCTTTCGTCTTGAGACATACTTTGATTTGACTTTTGATTTCTTATTTGGCCCACTACTTGTGCAGTAGTGTGTTAATATTTACATATTAAATATTTAATATTTACACTATAGATTTTCCAGCTTTGCTTTATTATTGACCTTTAGTTTTATACTATTGTGATTGGGAAATATAATTGGTACGATTCCAGTCTTCTTAAATTTGTAATATTTGTTATGTCTCTTTTTATGTGATTTTTAAAAAGATTTTATTTATTTGACAGAGAGAGCATGCACACAAGCAGGGGAGTGTCAGGCAGAGGGAGAGGGAGAAACGAAGGCTCACCACTGAGCAGGGAGCCCGATGGGGGGCTCAGTCCCAGGACCCTGGGATTACGACCTGAGCTGAAGGCAGATGCTTAACTGACTGAGCCACCCAGGCACCCCTCTTTTTATGTGATTTAACCAGGGCATTCTTCTGTGTGTATGTAGCAAAAATGTGTATTTTATCTTTTTGGATGGAATGTATTATATATATCTTTTAGAACCATGTATTCTGAAGTATGTTTCAAGTAAAAATGTTTTTTTTTTTTTTTAAAGATTTTATTATTTGAGAGAGAGAAAGAGCTAGAGAGCACAAGCAGGGGGAGCATCAGGCAGAGAAGCAGGCTCCCCGCTAAGCAGGGAGCCCAATGCAGGACTCGATCCCAGGACCTTGGGATCATGACCTGAGCAGAAGGCAGACGCTTAACCGACTGAACCACCCAGGTGCTCCTCAAGTAAAAATGTTCTTGTTGAAAAACAACAACAAAAAACCCCCTTAACTGAGGGTACTCATTTTAAAATAAAGCATATCAGAGGGAAGGTGGTGGGGGGAATGGGTGAAATAGGTGAAGGGGATTAAAACTACACTTACCATGATGAGCACTGAGTAATGATATATAGAATTGTTGAATCACTATATTGTACATCTGAAATGAACATAACACTGTATGTTAACTATACTGGAAGTAAAATAAAAAACTTAATAAACCAAAAAAAATATTCCTCTCACCAATCATATACACTGATGATTGAAGGCACCTAATCCTGTTAGCTGAACATTTGACAAATCCCTTTTTTGCCCTCATCTTCCTCTCTCACTCATTTAATTCATTCAGCATATATTTCCTGGGTGTCTATCTGAGCTAAATCATTGTTTATGCTATGGGAATACACAAAGAAATAATGTTTCCTCCCTATCCTTCAGGGAGTTGTGGTTGAGCAGGAAGGCTTTGGGTAATGAGGCTGACCCTGAAGCCAGACCGCCAAGATTCAAGCCCCTTTACCCCATGTTCTAGCCCAGTGACCCTGGGTAAATTACTTAAGCTCTCTGTACCTTAATTTCCTCACCTATTAAATGAGATTAATAACACTATCTCATAGGATTATTGTGAGGACTAAATGAGTTAATATATAAGGGGTTTATAACACTGTCAAGCACACATTATTAGATCTAAGTCTGCACTTCTCAATATGGTAGCCATTAGCCACATGTGACTACTGAGCATTCCAAATATGGTTGTTCACATTGAAATGTTTTGGAAGTGTGGAATACATAACTAATTTTGAAGGCTTACAAAAAAATGTAGAATATCTCAGTAATAATTTCGTGTATTGATGATGTGTTGAAGTAATATTTGGATATATTTGGTTAAATAAAATGTCATTAAAATTAATTCTACCTTGTTGTTAATGTGTCTACTATACAATTTAAAATGATGTAAGTGGCTCATATTTATTTCAATTGGACAGTACTAATCTAAGTCTTTGCTATGAAAATAATAATGAAAATCAGAATATAACAAATACAGTAGAGGTATATGAACTGTTAGAAGAGCTACTGTAAGTGTGGACCACCAGCAGCTTCAGTATCAACTAGAAACCTGTTAGAAATATTGGCTGTTAGGTTCCTATTCTAGACCTACTGAATCAGAAACTCAGACTTTGCAATTGGTGTGTGTGTGTGTGTGTGTGTGTTTTAATGACTTCCATGTGATTTCAATCTCACCAAATTGGATTGGTACTGCTAAGGAAGTGCAGAGGGATTGGTAACTAGTTCTGTTGGAAGAGAAGACTAGGGCAGGGTAGGCCATGCAGGAGATGGTCCAGGCATTCAGTAAGTTCCAAATACAAATAATAGGTAGCCTACAGTAGTGTTCCATCCCAGTCTGCTTGGCAACTACAGCTGTGGTTTTTTCTGGAAACAATGCCCTCTGGTCTGACTGGGTCTGTTGTCTTCTCTTTTCTTTTCTTTTTTAGATTTTACTTATTTATTTGACAGAGAGACACAGCGAGAGAGGGAACACAAGCAGGGGGAGTGGGAGAGGGAGAAGCAGGCTTCCTGCCGAGCAGGGAGCCCGATGCGGGGCTGGATCCCAGGACCCTGGGATCATGACCTGAGCCGAAGGCAGACGCTCAACGACTGAGCCACCCAGGCGCCCGGGTCTGTTGTCTTCTATACCTTTTTAATCCAAAGTGAGCCAAGAACAAAAGGAATCTAAACTTTCTGCCCTTGGTGAAATTAATTTGCATTTGTAAAGCACAACCTCAAAAGGTATGTTTTGATTCCTAGTGTTGTGCTCACACCAGGTGGATGTGGAGCCAACTGGGTGGCCCAGGTTCAGAAACAGATTGCAAGAGAGCACTTGCAATAGCTCAGGAGCTAGCCCATAACAAGTGAGTCAGTTTCTAAATAGAACCGCTTCTTGAGAACATCATAAACCAGGGGAGGATTAGGAGTAGTTATAGAGATCAAGACAGGGGAGGATTAGGAGTAGTTATAGAGATCTTTTTCCATTAAGAAACAGTTCTATACTAACTCCATGATTTTGCACTTTGGATTTATGGTCTTTATTTTCTCTTGGGCTCTTACTAAATGAATGCTTTTCAATTGATGAAGTCTAAATTCTGCCCTTGGTCTTCAGTGGAGCTATACAGAGGATCACAAGTCCAGAGAAGTCCACACATTACGATGTAGGTATGATGCATTGTGAATTAAAGGATTTAGTAAGCTCATGCTGCATTTCTTTTCCTGGGGGAGAGGAGAGGTGTGGATAAGGGGCTCCATGGGACATCATCACCATCATCTTCACCGCAGAGGAGGCTGTAGGTGCATAACAAACTCATCTTTATATGGAAACCTGTCTTTGCTCTCTGCTCCCTAGGTTTCGTTTTATTTACAGCTTGTGTGTTCAGCCCTCTCTGCTCACAATGATGATTATCACCTTCCCTCACTGGGAATTATGCTGTAGAAGTTTTAGGCCAGCACAAGGTTTCCATTAAATGATTTCCTGGAAGTGGTGTTGTGTCTATGGCTCTCACCCACCAAAGGAAGGGCAAGCATCAGAACATCAGTAGTGATGGCTGCCTCAGGTTTACTGGCAATTATGTTAATAATAATAATAATAATAATAATAATGTGATAGCTATAACAGTGGTGGTGGCAGTATTAATGGTCAAAAAGATATTTATTTGGTCCTACATGTTTCAGGTATTGTGTTATATACTTTACTACTATGCCAGATTATATTTTTCAAACAAGACTGTCCCAAAATATCTCATCCCACAGGTTCTTCTTACAATGTGATGTTGACATTCATTGAGATCTGAGGTCTATGTTCCCTCCTCTTGTATCTGGGCAAACCTGTGACTATGGTAGAAGTGACAATATGAGTTCCAAGTTCTACTATGAGTTCATAAAAGAGGACATGCAATAAGATGATGCTGCCATTCTGTATGGATCACACAGAGATGGACATGCCCAAGGAGCCCCAGCTCTTTAAGCCCCCAGCTGTAGGAGTCTCCCCAGCATCAACTGCCAGGCAGGTGAGTAAATTAATCTTCAGGTGATTTCAGCCCAGTTTATGCCAAATGAAGTAGAAATGAGCTGTCCCCATTAAGTCTTTCCAGAATGCAGGTTTGTGAGCAAAATAAATGGTGTCACTGATTTAAGCCACTAAGGTTTGGGGAAGTTTGTTACACAGCAGTAGTAAATGGAATGCCTATGTTATCTCATTAAACCCATATAATAACTTTTCAAGCTAGGTATTATTGCCATAGCTAACTTACAGATGAGGAAACATGCAAAGAGGTTTAAGTTATTTGCTTGAGATCTCACAGTTGGTATGTGGCAGTGATGAGCTGCAAGCCCAGGTCTGTCTTGCTCTGTGTGCACGTTCTGAGTCAGATCCTAACCAGCTTTGGCTCCACATCTCATTCACGTGCTACAGTCCTCAGTGGGTCTGTGCCCCTGCCTAGACATATCTGCTAGAGTACACCTGGACATCTGTAAGCAAAGATGACCACTGGGTTTTTACTATGTCATAAGAAAGAATACTTACCTTTAAAGATCTGCAGATAAGGCTTATTCCTACACTCAGTATGAAAAGACACTTGGCCTTGAAGTGGGAATGGGAAAAAAGAACACTGGCTGGCTTGAGGTTAGATTAGGGCGACAATATCTTAGTTCATACTTGGTGGACTTTTAGATGTTGGCTTGTATGTATGTATGTATTTTATGATCCATAATGTTATTTCCATCAGGAAATGTGTTCTAAGAGTTGAATGGCTTCTTTATTATCTTTTATTTTGGAGACCAATTGGTTTGTAAGCTGGAGACAACCCATTTGGGATAATCTTTCAGGGCTGTAGCAAAGTCAGCTCTGTTGCTTACATTTTCACCAGCTGTTACACCCAAAATGACAATGGAGCTACCCTTTGAATTGCAAGGTCCCAGAAACAGAGGGAATACCATCAGGGACAGCATAAAGCATAGTATGATCCAGTGCACAGCAAGTGAGAGAAAGGGTCACCGACCTCACTCATGGTAAACAGGGACCTTCAACCAGGTGGAGCAGCTCTGCTCCTGCAGAGCCAGTTTGTAAACCAGAATCCCCAGGTAGCAAACAAAGAACCACTGCAGGGAGGGTCTGCACAGTTCTCTCCATTTCTCTGGGGTTCCCATACTATAGGGCAGAGACTTATCCTGTGTGCAATCATACTAGAGGGCTAACTTCATCTTCTCATTCTTGCATACTCTTTCCCTTTTCATGGCTCCCTTTTGATTGATTCAGGGAAACATTTCTTTCCTTTTAAAATTAACTTTATTGAGGTTTGATTTATATGCAATTAAATCCACACAATCTGTACAAGTGTACAGATTGATGAGTTTTGACAAGTGTACATACTTGTGTAGCTACAACCATAATCAAGATACAGAACATTTCTGTCTCCCTGGAAAGTTCCCTTGTGTTCCTTTGCAATCAGATCTCCTCCCCTACACCTACTCCAGGCAACCAATGATCTGACTTCCATCACTATATGTTTGTTTCTTCTGTTCTAGATTTTCACATAAGTGGATTTAGATAGAATCTTTTGTGTCTTGCTTTGTAACATCTGTGAAATTTATCCATTTGCTGCATCAGTGGTTTGTTCCTTTTTTATGGCTGAGTAGTATTCCATTACATGGCTATGCCTCAATTTGCATTCATTCATCTAATGATAAACATTTGGGTTGTTTCCAGCTTAGGACTATTATGAATAAAGCTGCTATGAACATTTGTTTATAAGTCTTTGTTTGGACATATGTTTTCATTTCTCTTGGGTAAATACCTAGGAGTAGAACTACTGGGACATATGGTAAGTGTATATTTAACTTTGTTTAAAATTGTCAAACTGTTTTCTGAAGTGGTTTACCATTTTACATTTTTGTTTCAAGATTTAGTTACGTTGAATGACAGATTAATTGATTTAGATAATAAAGTATATTGGTATGATTGAAAAGTCAGAATGCAGAAAATACAGTGAAAAATCTCCTTCCCAGCTGCAATTCACCTGAAAGCAAGCAGTGTTACCAGTTAATTATGGACCTTTCAAGAGATAATTGAAACAATCACAAGCGAGCCCTTAACTAAAATTTCCCTTCGTATTCTTTATACAGCTGAATGTGTACTGGACACATCTTGCGTTTCTCACTTAATAATATATCTTGGATATTGTTAAAGAGATATTTTCCAGTGTGTGTTGAGGAACTCTATCCCCATCAAGAGCTCTGTAAGAAAAATGTTCCCCCCAAAACTTGGGAAAATGCTGCATTCTTTAGCTACTTCTCAGAAATTCACAGTGCACATTAGTGTATTAAAGGCTCCAAGAAGTCCTGTGATTGAAAAGCAAAGTTTCCAAAATTACTTGACCTGAGAATCTTTTTCTTTCCAGCAATATCTGTTTAACATTTTGTAGAACTATAATTCTGCAGGATATTCTTGGGGAAGCACATATCTAGACAGACTAGTAAATATTTTAGGTTTTGTGAATATGGTTTCTCTTGCAAGTACTCAGTTCTGTCATTGTAGTGTGAAAGCAGACAGAGGCAAGATGTTGATGAATGGGTGTGGCTGTGACTCAATAAAACTTTATTTACAAAAGAGGCAGCAGGCTGTAGTTTGCAACTCCTGATCTAGAATATTGTAGGATTTGAGATGAAGATGGATTGGCAATTTTAAGTTTTTAAAGTCTTTTTTCAAGGCCTGCTGTTTGTGCAGATTTCTCCCTACAGTCTCCATTCCCTTCCCACCCCAATTAATCCTCCATCTCAAGGTTTAGAAGGACAGGAAGGGAGGGAAGGAAGAGACAAAAGCAAAGGAAGAAGATGGGGGTGGAGACAGAAGGAAAAGGTGAGAAGGAATTGTGGAGACGGTATCCTGGAGCAGAGGCTAAAGAAAATAAACACTACTAAGGGCTAAATGAATAGCTGCCTTTAGAGAAAGGTCCTCCTATCTGCTTCTCCCCTCCTTTCTTTTTTGCCTCTTCTTCCCTTGTTTTCCCCTCTAAGCCCAAGTGTCCACATGGAACACTGGGAAAAGGGCATCCATGCTTCACATTCTCATGGTCCATTTGATTAAATAAATGTCCAGTGACTGAATGGAGAGTTTTGGATTCTGGGCTTTAGCATCTCCATCTGCAAGACCATGAAATCTTTGTTGTTCATGTCAAAACCATCTGAGGATACAACAGCTTGTGGCCAGACATGTAATTCTGGCAGTAAATTTTGTAAGTTTTTCCAGGCTAACAACTGGATAATAGATACAATAGTTATCTGAGGAAATTTTAGCTCTTCTATTTCAAATACAAGATTTCGTCAACTATAAGAAGTAAAATACTATTGTTTTATGTATGGGTAAAAAAAAATACAAACTATGACATAATACTTTCTTACAGTTTTTTTAAAAGATTTTATTTATTTATTTGAGAGAGAGAGCACAAGCAGGGGAAGGGCAGAGGGACAGGGAGAAGCAGACTCCCCACTGAGCACAGAGCCCGATGAGGGGTTCAATTCAGGACCCCAAGATCATGACCTGAGTCGAAATAAGATGCTTAACTGACTGAGCCACCCAGGTGCCCCACAATTACAATTTTTATTTTATACTTATTGAAAGAGCTGCTTTAGACTTACCTAGACACTTTTATCATATAATCCCTTCACTTATATCATTAAGTAATTGTCAACCCTTTTGCAAGCATCTCAGCGACAAAACACAACCTAATTTTAACTGCTTTGTTTCCTTTGATCTCATCTAGAACTTGATTGTTGGCTTTGGACTATGGAATGGAGACCATTCTTACAATGATGGACATTTGTTCCATAAATATCAAATTTCTGCCCTGCTGTCCCGCTTCGATGCCCTCTGCATACACAATAACTTTTTGTTTCAATGCTGAGTCACAGTGAATCTTTGTGGAGTCTTTAAAAAAAGCAGTTAAATATGCATCTGCCTCAAATGGAGAGATGAGCTGAACAACTACAACCAACATTCACCCGTGCACAGACAATAATAACTGTCATGATTGTTGCCTGGCTGACAGCAACTGTAATAGGCATCCTGGCTTCAGAGATGTTACAATGAACAGAAGTTTTTCTAACAACATAAACCTAGATGAAGATGTGTGCTTAAACAAAGTCCTAATTTCAAACCTTAGGAGGTAAAGAAAACACCAAGTGCCTTGAAGCAAGAGGTTGTAGCATTTTTCTTCCTCACACCATTTCCAAATGCTGCATAGTAATATTCAGATACTTCCAGCTGAATACCTGTGCCCTGGAAGTCACTTGTCTAGAAACAGGTCTAACTATGGAATTCCTGCAGGTGCTAACTTGATATGACCCACAAAACTGTATTTTCACACTTGTCCGCCCTCCTGTGAGCTCAAAAAAGATCTATGGTTTACATAATGAATTATGCATGAAAATGTGAAGTGCTGATCATTTTAAAGTAAGAAAATCAGAATTGAACTATAGCTAGTTTTTTTAAACATGTGCTTAGCACATATGCCAAAGGAATGTGTAAAGGAAAAAGCTAAATTAGAAATTTATATTCCTGTAAAAAATGGCTTCATGACATTTAAAGTAAGATTTGACAGGCTACTGCTCCGGGCCCCTTAAAGCCCTCTTTAGCTGGGCTTGCCAGGTTCTGTTTGGTGGGGTAGTAAATGCAGGGGTCTAGTGAGGCGTGGGTGTATGTTGGTGTGCCAGGGAAAGCACCAAGCTATACTGTGAGCTAACTCTCTTGGTCATGAATCTTGTATCTCTCTTGCCTGAGGTTCAGACCCAGATCTGTCTAACCCCAAACTCCTGTTCTTTCCATACTCTGCCATTTCACAAATGTGCTGCTAGAACCCATGTCAAAACCCCAATATTTCTGTTCTATACAATTTATTGGAGTAAACAAACTTCCTGGCAAATCTTCCCTGGAGATGGGGATGGTTGCCATGTGATGTTCTGGATACCAGCTCATCCTTCTGTGCCCATTCCAGCATGGCAGAAGTCTGTCAGATGCCTGATCAGATTTCTTGGGTGGCTCCACACGACAGTGAATTTCCAGATGTGTACCCAGCTCAGAGCTTCACTGGCATGCACCTAATGTGGTGTATGCCATGCTCCCACCACAGACATGGAAATCCGAAATGATATAACTTGTTTATGGTATGTGCCTTTCATGCTTTCAAAAAGTCTTCAAGGTGGTTTACAACAGAACAGGCACAAACATAAGTCTTGTAATATAAAAACTGAGATGAAGACTTTACAGAGCAATAAAAAGACTAAAGTGAGCTGAAACAGAGGGTGGAAACAAATGCAACAGGGAGAAGCAAGAGCCACCTGTGAAATTCTGTGTTGCTCACCCTGCCTCCCATTGCTAAGCAACCTTAAAGGACACAGACAAACCAATGCTTCCCCAGAATGTCAAAGAACAAAATTTAGGAGCAATCATGTGCCTGCCTGGTGCTTGTGAAGGAAAGTTTGGGAAATGGGCTGTATGATTAAATTGGATAGTAGCCAAGACACAATGCTGTTCTTCTGAAAGGTAGAGCCTGAGTATAGTAACTGGAGAAGACATCGAGGTCCTTGGCTGGCTCCAAATCTGCCTCCATGTGTGTAAGAAGTGATCATTTCCTCTTACTGCACCACCTTCATCCCAATTTAAATCTCACACCTAGTACTTCTCTGTCAAACTTGAAGCATGAAGGTAATAGGGCTGGGACAGACTCCATATACTCACTCCAAGTTAGGTTAAGGTCTTAATTTATTGAATCAGAGTTGAGAAGAATGCACAGAACAGAAGCAGATACAGCAATCCTTGGCATGGGACTCTGGGCTTCCAGTTCCCCAGTGGATATGATTTTTACAGTATCTGAAGTCACACCAGATTCTGGTTATGTCATTGCTCTTGTAGGCTCAGATCTTACATCTTCATTTTCAAAGAACTAAGGCTAATAATGTATATGTTTCAGTTTAATGAGCCCTTACAAAGAACAGGGTCTCCTGACTCTTAAGCCCAAATCAGCATCAGATTGCTCTCCTTATCTTGAACTTCATGAGGGCTGGGGTGGGTGGGTGAAGGTAGCATTATCAATACCCTGTAGCCCTTGAACAACGTCTTTGTCTCTGGTTTTCTAGTATTCTAGAAAGAGGTTTCCCCCAACCCCCAGCATGTCTTTCTGCTGCTCAAATATCTAGTTGGCTTCCTTCAGTTTAAGAAGTTTCAAGGTATTAAAGAGGGCACGTACTGAATGGAGCACTGGGTGTTATACACAAACAATGAATCATGGAACACTACATCAAAAACTAATGATGTAATGTATGGTGATTAACATAACATAATAAAACAACAAAAAAAGAAGTTTCAAGATCAAGATCACATAGGTAGTAAAAAAAAAAAATCACATAGGTAGTAAGTGGTAGGTCTGAAACTTGAACTCGAACCAGGGTTTTCTAACTATTCAGAGCTATAACTCCCCATCACATAGGAGGATGCATGGCAGCACCTACAATTTCTAAGCCAACTGAAGCCTCTATGTTCTATCTTATCATTTGTGTTAGGTTAACACAAAAATAAAGTTGTAAACAAAACTCTCAGAGTAGTCACAGGATCATCAATGATGCAATCTCAAAGTTTAAGAATGGAGGTAACATTAGCTTTTAAGAAGACATCAATATTGTATTCTAGAGTATTTTTGTGTGTATCTAATATATAGTTCCCAAATCTGGCTCACCAGTGGAACCAACAGGATTTTTGGAAACTCCTCTGATGAATCTATGAGAAGCCAAGACTGAGAATCACTGATCTAATAATAGCTGTGCATTAAGTGGTTCCCATAGCCTGTCTCATTAAATGGGGCCTGAGAGGAACTGGAGGTAGTAGAGAGAGTGAGGTGTTTGGAATCAGTTCTTAATCTGTATCCAGGTGGCTCAAGACAGTGCTTCTAGCTGTGTGATTTGGGGCAACTTGGTCACTTTAAATCTCACTTCCTTCATCTGTAAAGTGGAGACTTAGGATGATTTGGTGAGATGATATATGAAAGTGCTTCTCACAGTGTCTGGTATGGTCATTGTGGCTGCTGTTATCATAATTATTATTAACCCTGAGGATGTCTTCTTTCTTGAGCATCATGGTCTCTAACCATACATCAACCTTCCCAAGGGTTCAGAACAAAGTAGCAAGTGAGAGCATGGGGACACTGAGAGAGCACATCAGAAAAAAGTCCACCATGCTAGCTGTTTAGCAGCTCCTTGACCTTCTAAAACAGGCTCATAAAAGTGGGGTAAGGCCACCCAGGGATGTGCAATTATAAGGAGAGATAGGGGAATATTCCCTGGAGACCATGCTTTCTTATAAACATGTTGAGTTTGAAATAAGCAGGGCCCTTTGGGTGATTGAAAATTAGCCCCTCCCTACCAGACACACGTGAATTAATCCTGAGGGTCTCATAGGAGCAACAGCTCAGGTCGCAAACCAAGGCTGACATGATTTATTTCTCAGGGCTTTGAAAAAAGCAGCACTGGAAGGTAAAGCCAGTCCTCCAAATGTCCAGTCTTGCAGGCAAGGGAGGTCACAGTTGGACCACAGGGATGCCAGTGGTTTTTCCTACTGCTTTCTCTTCCCACCTATAATCCCAATTTCAATAAAACCAATTGTCACAATAGCTGTTTTACAACAGCTTTTGTGGAAAAGTATCACAAAAAAGTCCTTCTCAATCCAATTTTAGGAATGTTTATCAATACTTTCCTCTATTTGTTTCATAATTTCATCTTTTACATTTAAGTATGTAGTGGATATTGTGTGCCACTCAGATTCTATCTTCAAGCCTAAGGCTCTCATCCACCAGTTGCTGGGAGGGTTGGCGGCTGATGGCTAATAGCTGAATTCTTCTGGAATTTCTCTCAGCTAAAGGGAGCGGTCTCGTCCAAGATTACAACCCTCTGGGGCAAAGCTGGTTGATATCAGGGTACAAAGGCCATTGTCTCAATTTGGGACAACTTTGAAGGGCCACTCTAGATCCACAACTTCCCCTGGTGTGGGCTGAGCTCTCTATGCTGACTGTATGGCAGCCTGACTGCCTCTCTGCTCCACCAGACTAATTGACTCAGCGCTGAACCTTCTACACAGCAAATCTCCTTTACTAGACTGTTTCCTAGGGAATCTTGGATGAACAGCTAAATCCATTTGAAATTTACTTTCACATAACGTGTGTGGTGAATCTCTTATTATTTCTAAATATTTAATTATCTCAGTAACATTTATTGAATTATCCTCCCTCCAGTTTTTGAACTGCTACCTTTATTACATTTTAAATTCTTAAATATAGTAGAGACTGTTTCTGGTCTATGTGGTCTGCTTCTCTAATTTATGCACTTTTTGTACCTGTAATGCAATATTTTAACTACTATTACTTTAGGACATGTTTTGACTTTTGGCAGAGAAAGCCCCTCCTCATTACTCTTATTTTTAAAAAATGTCTTTACTACTTTTGCCTGTTCATTCTTCCAAATGAACTAGACTATTTTCTGTGGGTTAATAAAAAATTCCATTATTAGAATTTTGATTTGAATTTCATTAAGGCTACAAACTAATTTTGGAAATCTTTGCAATACTAAATCTTTCCTTGAGATAGAATCTGATGTCTCTGTCCATTCATTCAAATCTTTTATGCATCTTAGTGAAATTTTGTAGTTTACTTTATGTCTTGGCCATTGGTTAAATATAGCTTTTCTTGCATTATAATGGAAATAGTTTTTCTTAAATTCTATGTTCTAGATGTCCACTGCTGGAATACAGGAGAACTATTAGTTTTTAATTAACTTATTTTAGTGAGGTGTAATTTGCATACAGACCGAGAACAAGGCAAGAATGTTCTTTTTCACCACTCCTTTCAACATTATACTGGAAGTCCTAACTAATGAGACAATAAAGGGTAATAAAAGGGACTAATAAGGAAATAAAAGTACAGATTAGGAAAGAAAAAATAAACTTGCTTGCAGATGACAGAACTGTCAATGCAGAATATCCCACAGAACTGACAAAAACCAAGAAACAACAAAAAATCCTGTAACTAATTAAGCAAGGTTAAAGTCAATTGCTTTCCTATATATCAGCAACAAACAATTGGATTTTGAAATTTGAAACACCATACCATTTATATTAGCACTCCCACCCCAAGAAATACTTAATAAAAAATCTGATAAAATATGTACAAGATCTATATATAAGGAAAACAACTCTGATGAAAGAGATCCAAGATCTAAATAAATGGAGTGATATTATATATTCATGGACAAGAAGACTCAATATTGTTAAGATGTCAGTTTTCCCCAACTTGATCAACAGATTCAGCACAATCCCAGTCAAAATCCCAGAGCAAGTTATTTTGTGGATATCAACAAACTGACTATAAAATTTACAGGGAGAGGCAAAAGACTGAAGAATACTGAAGAAGAACAAAGGATTGACACTGCTTAACTTAAAGATTTACTATAAAGCTACAATAATCAAGGCAGTGTGGTATTGGTAAAAGAATAGACAAACTGATCAATGGAACAGAATAGAGTCCAGAAATCAACCCACACAAATACAGTCAACTGATCTTTGACAAAAGAACAAAAACAATTCAACAGAGAAAGGACTGTTTTTTCCTCAACAAATGGTGCAGGAACAACTAGATATCCACAGGCAAAAAAAAAAAAAAAAAGAATCTAGACTGATCTTACATCTTTCACAAAAATTAACTCCAATTGGGTCATAGGTCAAAATGTAAAACACAAAACTATAAAACTAAAGTTTTAGGAGAAAAATAGGTGGTCTTAGCTCTGGTGATGAGTTTTTAGTTATAACACAAAAAGTAGGATCCATAAGCAAAGAAAAAGATAAGCTGGACTTCATTAAAGTTAAAAACTTCTACTCTGAGAAAGATACTGGAAAGAGAATGAAAAGCTACAGATTAGAAGAAGATATTTATATACATCTGATAAAGGACTTATATCTAAAATTACAAATAACTTTTAAAACTCAGTAATCAGAAAACAATCTATTTTAAAAATGGGCAAAAGATTTGAACAGACACCTCGACAATGAAGATAAACAGATGGCAAATGAGGATACAAAAAGATGTTCAACATCAAATGTCATTAGCAAACTGCAAATTAAAACAATGAGATACTGCTACACACATATTAGAATGGCTAAAGTCCAAAAAACTTACAATATCAAATGCTGATGAGGATGAAAGAACAGGGACTCTCATATTGCTGGAGGGAATGCAAAATGGTACAGATAATTTGGAAAACAGGCAGTTTCTTACAAAGCTAAACAGTCTTATCATGTGATCTCACAATTGTTCTCTAGGTACTTACCAAATGAGTTGAAAACTACGTCCACATAAAAACCTACAAATCAATGTTTATAGTAGCTTTATTCACAATTGCCAAAGCCTGGAAGCAACCAAGATGTCTTTCAATAGGTGAATGAATACAGAAACTATGGCATATCCATACAATCAAATATTATATTCAGTGATAAAAAGAAATGAGTTATCAAGCCACAAAAAGGCAATATGCCCTTAAGTGACAGAAGCCAGCCTGAAAAGGCTATATATTGCATGATTCCAACTTAGAGTAATATTTACATATATTAAATGTGCAGTATACACCCATTAGTCAGCACTCCAATCAAGATACAGAACAACTCCACACCACCCGAAACCTTCTTTATACTCCTTTTTAGGCAATACTCTCCCCTCAGAGCAACTACTGTTCTAACTTCTATCACCAGAGATTAGTTTTGTCTGTTCTTGAACATCACATAAATAGAATCATAAGCTATTAATTTTTTGTATGTTGACTTTGTAATTGTATACTAACATCTACTACTCATTCTAATGGTTTAGGATTTTTGAGAAAAATAATGATATTCTGATAAATATTACTCTTCCTTAAGTTTGTTACTCTTACTTTTTATTTTATTTTTTAAATTTTATTTGTGTTAGTCACCATACATTACATCATTAGTTTTTGATGTAGTGTTCCGTGATTCACTGTTTGCATATAACACCCAGTGCTCCATTCAATACGTGCTCTCCTTAATACCCATCACCAGGCTAACCCATCCCCCCGCCCCCCTCCCCTCTAAAACCCTCAGTTTGTTTCTCAGAGTCCATAGTCTCTCATGGTTTGTCTCCCCCTCCGATTTACCCCCCATCATTTTTCCCTTCCTACTATCTTCTTTTTTTAAAAACATATAATGTATTATTTGTTTCAGGGGTACAGGTCTGTGATTCATCAGTCTTACATAATTCACAGCGCTCACCATAGCACATACCCTCCCCAGTGTCCATTCCCCCAGCTACCCCATCCCTCCCACCCCCCACCACTCCAGCAACCCTCAGTTTGTTTCCTGGTTACTCTTACTTTTCTTTCACATCTTATTGCATTGATTTGAATATCTAGAAAAAGGTTATCTAACAATGATGGTGGTGGGCATTCTTGTTTTGATCCTGGTTTTAATGGGAATGACTATACGTAATAACAGTTATTAGTGTTAGGTTATAGCCTTCTCTGCCAATTAATTAAGACTTTTTAAAAAAAGGAATGGCTATTAAAATTATCAAATATTTTTTCTGTAAAATATTGAGATGGTCATTCAACAATTCTTGTTAGATCCCATGGTCTATTGGTCTATATTAGTACATACCAATAGGTAGTCCATCTTGGCGTTCTTTGAATAACTGAATTCATTTGATTCTGATAAAACTGTGTTTCAGATTGTTATATCTATATTTATGATCAAGACTATTCCATAAGTTTGGGGGGGGGTGTTTGTGTGTGTGTACTTCAGGCACCAGGTTAGGTTTTGGTAACTGGATTACATGAGCTGTGTAACGCAAAGTGAGAAGTTTTAAATGTTTTCTGTAATCTGGGCCACTTTATATAGCATGTGAAATATTTGTTCATTAAACATTTTGTTTTAGTCTATTTGTAAAACAGTAAAAACTCCTCTTTGGAGATAATTCTTTGACAATTCAAGAACTTAAAAAATTTGACAGCTTAAACATAACTCCCATGCTTATAGTTATATCTGGTTTTCTATATAATTTTGGTTGTGTTTTTCTAGAAATTGTGAATTTTGTTGAAATTTTCACTCTAAACACATAGTCCAAAGTATACTACAAAGTGTAGCCTTGTTTAAAAATTTACTCATACTTTTCTCATATTGAATTTTATTTTGTTTTCCCTTTTTAAATTTAAAGACTTGGCAAACTCACACTTTTTTCAATCAACCCCTGAAGATACTCATAAATTTGACTGTTCCTGTAATTTCTGATTGACTTTAAAAATTTTTTTCTCTCCATGCTTTAAGTGTATTTTGTTGTTCTTTTGATTTTTTTTGAGCTGGATTCATAGCAGTTTATCTTGATTCTTCCTTATTAAATGATGAAAGCTTTCGACGCTATGGATTTGTCTGAATTGAACCTTAAGGATTTTCATTTTGCTTGTGTATTCAGAATCTATCATCAATCCTTTACGTATGACTATTTCTATAGAATATTTTAATCACCTTTCAGCCATAAACTTTGACATGTAGCTTTCGCACTGCTGTAATTTTCTATGTAATCTGCATTTGAAATTTTCACTTTCTTTAATATCTAATATTTATTTAGGATGGTTGTTTTAATAGCGGTGAGATTTTGGTTTAAATTTTTATTTTTTTATTTCAAACACACTTCTATTATACTATGAAGAAAATTTACTTTTTTTGAATTTAGTGAGGCTTTTTTTTGTTCACTATAAAGTAATTTTTAATAAATGATCCAGGGATATTTGATTATATCATCTGTAAGATACAAAGTTTGATATATACTGATCAAATTAACCTTATTAAGCATATTTACATTCTATTTATTTTTGACTCTATGATTTATTGAAGACTAACTATGTGTGCTAATTTTTCCATGACAATTGTGTTTCTTTCCAGGTTTTGTCTTCTAATAACTTTGCTCTCTATATTTCTGTGTTATACATTATACATTCATTGGGGGTCACACCTTTTATAAAACAATCCTCCTATCCAAAACTTTTATCCCTTGAGTTTTATTTTAACAAATATTAATACTGCCACTCCTGTGTTATTTTGTCTCTCTTATTTACTTTTTTGATTTAAAAATATATTTCTGCTTTATTTTTGTCCAATTTTTCTCTGACTATCCTTGTATTTGTGAATCTTTTGTGTCATTATGTTTTAGGTGAATAGAGAACATAGCTATATTTTGTTTTAGGTCAAAGTCCTTATCATCTAATAGGGACTTTATTTACATTTATTGACATAAATGTTAGGTCTTATTTCTCTCATCCTGTTTTGTGATTTCTATTTTATTGTTTGTTGTTTTGAGGTTTCCTTGTTTTTAAAGTATACATACTGCTATTGTCCTGCCATAATTACATTTCTCTAATTATCTATGTTAAACATGAAACTTTTATTTTATTTTTAAAAAATGTTTTGGGGCACCTGGGTGGCGTCTGCCTTCGGCTCAGGTCATGATCCCAGGGTCCTGGGATCGAGCCCTGCATCGGGCTCCCTGCTCCACGGGAAGCCTGCTTCTCCCTCTCCCACTCCCCCTGCTTGTGTTCCCTCTTTCGCTGTGTCTCTCTGTATCAAAAAAATAAATAACATCTTTAAAAAAATGTTTAATTTATTTATATAAAGTAGGCTCCATGCCCAATGTGGGGCTTGAACTCACGATCCTGAGATCAAGAGTTGCATGCTTTAGCCAGGCAGGCACCCCTAAACATGAAACTTTTAATCTCTCACCTTTCCGCCAGTCCCACATAAAGCAGGAAATTTATCAAGCCAAGTGGGCCTCACACATTTCTGTTTATAAACAATTGTACTTATTTAAACAATCTGTTCCAAAGAACTACTGGCAAAATATGTCAATTGTTCTTCATTATTCTACCAATTAAACTATTGAGCACTGGTGCCAGGGACACTGTGTATCAGTTATGCTTAAAATGTCATTTAAAAATAAAACTGCTTGAGGACAGATCAGAAATTAGCATATAATTAATTATAAGAGATCTTGGCCATAGTTTCCACATTCTACTCTCCTCTGTTATAGACTGAAGTCAGATTGCCTCACCATAGATAGATAACTTCAGATCAGCTCCAAGGAATGGGAAAGAGAGACACCAAGAATTTCCTCTCCTCAAGGACTATAACTCATGAACCCTATCTCATCATCCACTCCTGCTGGACAGATTCAGTTAATGTCCTCCTGGCTGATCATGTCCGTGACTTTGCTCTGGCTACTTTTCTCCATCCATAATGATCTTTTCCATCGACCCATTTATAAAAAGCTCAGTGCAAATATCAGTGATTTTCCTGACAACTGGCTTCTCTGAATGGCCAAAGAAGTGAGTTTGTTGTCCTGCTTACAGGATCTCATTTGCTGTCTTATAATTATCTATGTGTGTTAAGTGTCTCTTCAATTTGATTATGGGATCCTTTAGAGCAGAAATACTCTTTTTTTTTTTTTTAAGATTTTATTTATTTATTTGAGAGAGAGAGAATGAGAGACAGAGAGCATGAGAGGTAGGAGGGTCAGAGGGAGAAGCAGACTCCCTGCCGAGCAGGGAGCCCGATGCGGGACTCGATTCCGGGACTCCAGGATCATGACCTGAGCCGAAGGCAGTCGCTTAACCAACTGAGCCACCCAGGCGCCCCCAGAAATACTCTCTTATACTTCAATCATGGAATGACAAGATTTCATGATTGGAAGAATTTCAAAACTCATCCATAGATTGAGGACCAGGAAGACCAAGTTACAGTACCAGATCTTCTTCTGACTCAATGACTTTCAGAAACTTAATTCATTTCTTTGGACCTATAAGATGGAGATGAGCTCCAAAGTCACTTCAAAAGTTAAATTCTATGCCTCAATGATAAGACTAATAGTCATTTTACAAAGAAGGAACTGACTCACAGCCCAGAGAGAGAAAGTGACTTGCTCGGGGTCAGAGAGTCAATTAATGGCCAAAATATAACTAGAAGTTCAATCTCCTGATCCCTGTCTACCATTAGCTATCTCAGAATGCTCTTTGACTCTCACAAACACCAGCATGGAACCTTGTTAGGACAGATGCCCTGTGAAAATACATGGATTGATTTACTAAGAAACTAAACTCTCCAGAAAAATGCAGTTGACTCCAAACTTTGAATATTCATAAACACTTATCATTTATTATAAAATCGTATAATTACTTCTTTATTTCAATTCCTGGAAGGCACCAGTTCCTTTTATGCCATGCCAAAGTTTAAGCTCTCTTTTTAAAATTTAAATTCAATTAATTAACATATAATGTATTATTGGTTTTAGAGGTACAGGTCTGTGATTCATCAGTCTTGTATAATACCCAGTGCTAATTATATCACATGCCCTCCTTAATGTCCATCACCCAGTTACTACACCCTCCACCCCGCTCCCCTCTAGCAAACCTCAGTTTGTTTCCTATGATTAAGAGTCCAATTTTCCCAACACCATTTGTTGAAGAGACTGTCTTTTTTCCATTGGATATTCTTTCCTGCTTTGTCGAAGATTAGTTGACCATCTTTTTTCTCTATTAAGAAAGTCTTATTCTTGACTTTGGAAATGTCTGCCAAGCTCCATTTTTTTTTACATGTTCTTAATTCTCCACGTGTTCATCTTTTGCACCAGAAAGATAACTTATAGCACAGGCATATTAATTTCTTTGGATCTCTGTTTCCTTATCTATAACCAAAACTATGTAACTGAATATTCTCTTAAGGTCCTTCTGACTCAGAGATTATTATTATTATTTTTTTGAATGAAAAGTCAGGAGCTAAGTAAGGAAAAGTAATAGGAGAAGGGGTGTTTTAACCCTAATTTCCCCAAATTAGTCTGAGATATGGTTTAAATGTAGGTAGTTTATTGTGCACTAATTTCAGAGCAACAGGTATAGGGGACTGGACAGAGGTAAAAAGTAAGGAAAAGAAAGAACATCCAAGGGTGTGTTACTGAGCTGATTGCCACTGTGGGTAATTGGGGCATAATCTTGCTGGGGATCCTTTGAGGAACTGTGTAGAATGTACCTCTGTCCTTCCAAGGGACACAAGAGACAATCTATCCATTGCCCCTGTCCCTCATTAGTCAAAGTGTGCCTGCCTCTTGGGATGTTAACCTGTTCACATGTCAGGAGTGTGCAAGCAACAGAAAGGCCCTCACAGTCATCCCACATGGCTGTGGTAGAGAAGTCAGGGGCAGAATGAGAAGGACACAGCATTAGCTGAGGCAGGTGCTTTCTGTTTACTTCACCATGTGGCTGATCCTATAGCAACACCAGAGTAAAAGTCAAACCAAAAGAGGTGAAGGTGGTGGGCCCAGGGGAATTGGATTTGGGACTGAGGTCTTCAGATCCAACTCAGTGCCTGGGTGATCCAAGTAAAAAGAGCATTAAATCAGAGTTTGGAGTGGACTGAGAGATAATGTATTTCCCAGAAGGCTTAAAAATGAGGAGCAAAATATCATTCAGAGAAAGATAGTATTAAATGTGATAACATGTCACTTCTCTGCTGAAAACCCTCTAGGACTTCCAGCTTACCTAGAGCAAAAGGGTAAGTCTTAGCAATGGCCATCAACCTTTGTTCTGACCACATTTCTTCCCTTTTCCCCACTCTGCTATTGCCACATTGACTTCCATGTTGCTCCTCCAACACACCAAGCGGGCTCCTGACTCAGGGTCTTTGAACCTGTTGTCAGTGTCTTAAAGGCTCCGCCCACACTTGATGTTGCTTTCTGCTGCGATGTTATGTGAGAGGCCTTCTGTGACCATCCCACATATGAAAGTGCACTCCTATCACCCTTCATATTATTTACTCTGCATTACTTCTTTCATATTATTTACCTAATTTTTAAATATTACTACTTATTTTTTTCTATGCTACTTAACACTACTACCTCAGTTCATATTATATGTCTGTTTTTTAAAAATTACATTGTTTTTAGTTACCCAGTGGAATTTAAGCACCACCATGGTAGCACTTTATTTTGTTCACTGGCATATCTCTAACATCCAGAATAGCTCTTGGAAATAGCAGGTACTTGATTTAAAAAAAAAAAAAAAAGAATGACAGATTGAATGAAAATGTTCATGCCTTGCTGATGCTAACTTTGTTAAAAAAAAAAAAAAAGGAGGGTCTAATATTTGTCAAAGGTCTCTTAAATAGAAGCACAAAGACCGTTAGATTATGTTCTCTCTGGATGGTGGTAAAAGTTCTTAGTACAAAAGGTGGTGATGTAGGAAGACCTGAGCTTTTTGGACCTGGAAACACCCATGTGCAGTGTCATCTGCAGCTGTGTTACTACTCTAAGAAACTCTGGAGACTAGAGCCATTTTGAGAAACACTGCATCAACTATCATCTTCTCCCTCTGGTGAGTCCCCCTCATCCTGTGGCTTCAGACAATATTTTGTCCTCTTGGCTAATTAAATCAAGTACTTAAGCTAAACTTAGAGAATGTCTAGGTGTGTGTATGTGTCCACATGCATGGACAAATTCTCTTCCAACCAACACATAACAAAAACTGCAAAGATGTACTATAGAACCTTAAGAGGACAGCCCTCTAAGTGTGACTACGGCATCAGGATGTGCATATATTTGAGAATGAACGGAATAGCTAGAGGAAGGAGAAGGCTAAATGAAGGTGTTATAGTGATAAAGATCTCAATGATCAGAAGAGATGGGAACTATTTAGGATTCTGACAACTTTCTATAGATAATAGCTTAGGTAGTGAGCCTAACAAAAAAGTCACTGAATCCAGACTCTTAGAAGAATCAAAAGTAGGAAAAAGGTTTATATTAAGCAGAGGCAATAGCCTGATTCTTTTTTAATTTATTTTTTATTTTTTTAATTCTTATGTTAATCCCCATACATTACATCATTAGTTTTAGATGAAGTGTTCCATGATTCATTGTTTGTGCATAACACCCAGTGCTCCATGCAGAATGTGCCCTCCTCAATACCCACCACCAGGCTAACCCATCCTCCCACCCCCCTCCCCTCTAGAACCCTGTTTGTTTTTCAGAGTCCATCGTCTCTCATGGTTCGTCTACCCCTCCGATTTTCCCCGCTTCATTCTTCCCCTCCCGCTACCTTCTTCTTCTTCTTTTTTTTTTTCTTAACATATATTGCATTATTTGTTTCAGAGGTACAGATCTGAGATTCAACAGTCTTGCACAATTCACAGCGCTTACCAGAGCACATACCCCAGTGTCTATCACCCAGTCACCCCATCCTTCCCACCCCACCCCCCACTCCAGCAACCCTCAGTTTGTTTCCTGAGATTAAGAATTCCTCATATCAGTGAGATCATATGATACATATGATACATGTCTTTCTCTGTTTGACTTATTTCACTCAACATAATACCCTCCAGTTCCATCGACATTGTTGCAAATGGCAAGATCTCATTCCTTCTGATGGCTGCATAATATTCCATTGTATATATATACCACATCTTCTTTATCCATTCATCTGTCGATGGACATCTTGGCTCTTTCCACAGTTTGGCTATTGTGGACATTGCTGCTATAAACATCGGGGTGCACGTACCCCTTCGGATCCCTACTTTTGTATCTTTGGGGTAAATACCCAGTAGTGCAATTGCTGGATCATATGGTAGCTCTATTTTCAACTTTTTGAGGAACCTCCATACTGTTTTCCAGAGTGGCAATAGCCTGATTCTTAAGTGATGGTGGGCTTGTCAGTGAAACTCAAACAGTATCACTGATGCTGTATGAAAGGGGCACATAGAGTACAACCTGAAACTCTGCAGTGGCATTAGTTTTTAAGCTGTTTTCAATCTTTTGAAATATAAATCTAGTATTTGTGGATATCAGGAGTATGGAATTGGCGTCTGAAGATTCTAAAAAAAATGGAACTAGCAAAGAAGCCTGTAACCCGAGCTTGGTTTACATGGATGGAAGTAAGGGGGCTCACTTGTTTCCTAAAATTGTGTGTAAAATTTTGTATGTAGCCATGGGCATTTTTTTTCTGGGGAAGAGTATAGGGCAGGGTTGGCAAATATTTTCTGTAAAGGTCCAGACAGTAAACATTTTGGACTTTGTGGGCCACATGGTCTCTTACAAACAATTCAACCCTGTCCATGTAGTGTGAAAGTAGCCATCAATAATATATAAAAGAATGGGCATGGCTATCTTCCAAGAAAAGTTTATCTATTCACAGGAGGTGGGCTAAATTTGGTCCACAAGCCATATTTATTGGCCCATTGTATAGAGCGGTGCTATCTACAAGAATTCTCTGCAATAATGAAAATGTTTATCTGTGCTGTCTAATATGGTAGCCACCAGCCACATATGGCTATTGAGCACTTGAAATGTAGCTAGTATTACTGGATAGTTGAGTTTTTAATTAATTAAAATTTAAATTTAATAGCCACGTGTGGCTACTGGATACCATAGTGGACAGTATAGGTCTAGAACCTTCATCACAGAATTACATTACACGTGTGGCAAAAATCCCCACAGGCTCCCAGAGAAGAGAACCTCACCCTGCAAGGAGAGATGTGACACCCAGGGAGAGCCCCCTAGGGCCTTGCCATCATGACATAGGCAGTCATTCAAAACTTGCCTCAGATAGGGTCTTGATGGACTGAGTGTCAGGGACTGAGGAGGTGTCTGATTCTATAGCAAATGCTCAGCGATCTGTAGTGGATAGATTCTCTGCTTTCTGTCTCTCTCAATTTATCTTCCTGAAATGGTTCGCAAAAAGTGATACTAATGGTCACCCACTTTCCTGATGGTTCCTTGGTTATAGAAACATGCTGCACAGTGTTACTAATCACTTAAAGGGTAAGAAGAAGACTGAATCTAGTGACTGATAATGGATAAGATTGAAAGGCTTTAAGGTACACAGGTTTTCTTTTTCCCCCTATCTTCAGAAAGTCCTGAAATACATCAGAACTGGACTCTAAATTTAAGCTCAGGGCTATAAGCATTTCCCAATAAGACTGATTACCATAGCATCAGAAGGATCCTGCTCTAACATTATTTCATTTACCCACCTCTAGAGAGTGTTCAAGTTGAGGTGGAGATCTCTGATCTCTGTGCTTCACTGTTGGTGTCTCCTGGCTGTATATTCCAACTGTTCCAATTTTCTCTGTTTGGTGATCATATTTATCATCCTTCAGAGCTGGTGGGAATGGATGTGTCAATTCAGATTTGGTTCCTGGATTCCAAGAAGTTCTTCCTTGTCAATTTTTGTCATGGTTATAGCAGGAGTCATAAAGATACTTTTCCAGATATTCAGCATCTCCCTTCAACACAATTACTCCCAGTGGGATCTCAAGCCTATGTTGAATCTACAGCTTCTTCAAATCTCCAAGACATGAGATGATTTTGTGGAGAAACCACTTTCCAAATCTCTTTCATACACTGCCTTTCCTAATATAAGGAGTGGCCATTCCAGTGACAAATTGGATACCTTAGTCTCCTCTTAGGATCCTGACTCATCCAGACAGATCATGATTCAAAGCAAACCTCCTCTTCCTCTGCTGCCAGAAACTGAATTCAAAGTTTCTGAATGTATTTCTGATTTCTATACATTTCTGACACAAATGGACTTCTAGTCTGGTCTGTTGGATCTTGAGACTTCCCCATCCTCTATCACTAGAATTCCTCCGACAAATATCAGTAAGATTGTTTCCTCTGGTTCTTGAGATTTAATTAGGTTTATCCCCAGGGAAGTATGTGCATCATGGAACACAGGGGGTCATGCTTCTGGGGAAACCAGAAGAGAAAGAAATGATAATCCATATGGGTCCTTGGGGGACCCTGTGTATGCAGTCTATAAATGGCACTGATACAGTAGCTAAGAGCAGATTCCATATGTCTTATGCTCCCCAGAGGGTTCTGAAAGATGAAGAAAGGCAATATTTTGGCTATTCAATACACACTGCAGTCTGCATTGGATGTTCTGTTGTTGGTTTTAGGAAACAGAGTCATTTGTCTAGTTTCTCTGCCTCTATTACAATGTCTCATCAGAGAAGTGTTTCATTAGTATGGTAAATTGCCCCATAAAATAATCAGCAATGGAAGAGACCTATTAAGTCTGGATCTAATCCACAACCAGGAGTTTCTTTATTCCAGCCTTTTTACTAATTACCAATGAGACATTTGATGATGGTGAGCATCCCCAAATAAAGCAACCACCCACACTAAATGTCAATATCTTCCTTTAGTAGACAGAAGCCTGATTTATTTTAGATCTACTGTGATTTCTTCCCTCTCTAAGGAATGAAGACATGTGTATAACTCTTTTATTTTTTTATTACAAATGTAAGTCTATATAAAAGTAGGCATGCTAGTATTATGAACCTTACATGTGCCAAGAGTTATCAACTCCTGAACAGTCAGTTTCACCTAAACCCCCAAACACTTCCCTTCATTTCCACATTACTTTGAGGTAAATTCCAGACATTATATAATTATAATGATTACTTAAGGATCCCCTTTATACCCCTTGACTAATATGTTGTCTACTTCCCATCTCTAATGTTTTATTTTGAAGTGAATCTCAAATATCATACTTTTAAGGGACTTTATTCTTCCCCCAGCCTCATATATTTTAAAAAATGATTTGTTCCGGGCATGTGGGTGGCTCATTTGGTTGAGTGTCTGCCTTTGGCTCAGGTCATGATCCTGGGGTCCTGGGATCAAGCGCCACATCAGGCTCCTTGCTCAGTGGGGAGTCTGTTTGTCCCTCTCCCTCTGCCCCTCACCCCTGCTTGTGCTCTCTCTCTCTTTCTCTCTCACTATGCTCTCTCTCAAATAAATAAAAATCTTTAAAAATAATTGTTGATTAATTTTAATAGAATTGAACACATTAAAAAACACAGGTGCAATCTGGTCAGCACAGAAAACATGAGTTAGAATCCAGTAAGGCCAACAAGGCAAGCTCCGTTCTCTAGAAAGGGCTCAATATAGTTGGAAGACACAGTATTTTATTTTCTCAAAAGCAACAAAACAGAGCGAATATACAAGCAGCAGCAACAAAAAAGAAGAAGAAAAACACAAGATACACTCTATCTGATCACTCTCCTGTAAAACCAGTTGGTTTTACTGTGCAAGATTTTCTCCTATGTCATTCTGGAAAAGGACCTTTTCAAGAAAATTAACTATAATCCATATATCAAGCAAAACATATTCCCTCTGTCTCTGTGTGTGAGCGTGCACACACGCCTGTGCAGGAGGAATCTCTGAGACACACACACACACGAATATTGTTTCTCCCTGCTTAACTTTTCCTGCAGAGATTTTAGATTTAGAAGGGAGCTTCCTCCCCACCTCTCTGCCCCCCCACCACCCCCAGAATCTCCTGCCAAAGGTGCTCTCCAAAGTGACAAGTCTCCTCCATGGAGCACAGCCACTGCACCACAGGCTGTCACATGAGACGTGGAGCTGATGAAGAGAAAACTTCTACCTAAAGTTACTTATTTTTAAAAAGTTGTCTTCACGAAGGGAATTGTGTATACCCCAGCCCATTTTGGAGTAGGTAAATAGCTGGAGGTGTTTATGGCATTTTTAATGCTCTTTTTCCTCCTTCACATTATCATGATAGTTTCTTTTCAAAGGCAGAACTGCTAGATGTACAGGATGAAGACAGGAAACTCATTCCTTAGAGAACCCACATTGCATCTTCCTCAGCATCAGTTCATTGATATGGGGAATTTTAGTTTTAATCTTCCCTATGTGGAGAGGAGGTAACCACACACTGTCCTATAACCCTTCTCTCAAAAAATCCTGATCACAGCCTAGAAGCATGTTTAATTTGTGATTAAGCATTCATTCCTGGGATGGTTCTGTGATGGATGCTGCCTATGAGTACAGTTTTGGGTGAAGGCTGAATAGAAGGCTCTGGGCCTTCACTTTTTGCCTGTGAGCTGTGATAAGGATTATTTGAACTTTTTCTTTGCCTTAAAAGAAACCAGTAAATAAAAACGAGGCAAAACAAGCAAAGGAATGGATAAGTAAAATCTCTCCCAAAAGATGTTCCTATGTGATTAGCAAAGCTGCTCAGAGTTAAACCTGCAGTGGAAGGAGGAATTGGAAGTCAGGCTTCTGCCACTTACAGGATTTTCCTACTCCTCACTAGAGCTTTTCTGTCAAGTCTTGGGATCCTGTCTGACAGAGACAAGACCCAGCAAAGCTCTGCCAGTCACAGCCAGGCTGTCACAGGCTCTAGGCATCAATAAACTCATGTTGCAGTGTGTCACCTGCTTGGAGAACAATATTTATCTTTCTCAGCAAAGAGCCTCAATCTCATTTCCCAGATTCCTTCCCTGATTCTAGTGACACAGACCTGGAAAATGTTCCAAGGCATTAGGCAATAGTGGGGATGTTGTTTTTTAAAGCAGATGCTTTCCTTCCCCCTTGCACCTGCCATACACACAGTGTGGCTGAATTGAACAGAGGAATGGGGTTTTTAACAAAATGCTAGTATTGTCACATAAGATCCAAGACTCACTCATTTAATAATTTCTCAAACACTCTTTATCATCTACTATATTCTTGAAACCATACTACATTATAAAAATGCTTAAAATAGTCCTGACATTCTTAGGCAGCTCATAGAGGTTGGGGGGTGATATATAGACAAAACCCCCATAGTATGATAAGAATTAAAACAGAACTGTGGGTTTAACACAAAGGGAGGAATGAATAATTATTCTAACCATCTTCCCCTTCTTTCCTTCCTGCAACCCCTCCCCCCCAAATTATTTGGGGGAACCTGTGGCATAGAACTTCAGAGAGTGTTGTCCAGAGTTCAGTCCTACATTATATTAACCCTACTATAAACTTGGACACTAAAAATAAAAAACATACTGGCTTCCCTGTCTACTGCTGAGGGTGGACTGACCCTGCAGCCATATGATAGTTTGACAGCGGGACATGTAAGAGGGTAGGATGAAGTTAGGAAAAATCCATCTCTGATATCTGCCTGCAAATGTCTGATAACATTGTTCTCACCGTGCTTGAGTAGAAACAACCAAAGAGTCCCTCTGCTTCTCACAGGGTGATAGGGAAAACACTCTGCTGAGCCAGGCTGGGGACTCCACAGACAGTAAGCAGGTCAGTGAGAGCTCATGCAGTGGTGATAATTGTAAAAAAAGGAAAGACTGTTCAAATTATGGGGACTTTCACTGATCTCTACCAGACTTTTAATTATAGGTGACAGGCTTAAAGTTCTTTCCAACATCCCTTTATTTCCTTGTGGTCGGGAGGTCATAGCATAATCTTACACTCTGGCATAAATAATGAATTCCCTATTAGGTGCACACCACTGCCCAAAACAGTTCCTCTGACCTCATGGTGTTAGGTTCCAAAATTCAGAATGACAAAGAGAAGAGTTCCCTGTTTGAAAAAGCACACATCTAGCTTCATTTCTGAATGCAGACCTGAACCCCTTTGGGCTAGTAGCCCTCTTAGATACCAACGTGAGACACTGGCATGAGATCAGAGGCAGATTAATGAAACTAAATAGAAATCCCCCCCAAAGATGAAAAAATTACTCTGTAAAGGTGGTATTGGGAAAGAAGAAAAAGTAGTTTTCAACAAATAGTACTAGGACAACTGGTTAAGCACTTGGATAAAATTTGTCTACTTATGTATTTTACTTTTTACTCTTGTTATGTGTGCCTCCCTCTCCCCTTTCCTTCTTCCTTCACTGAACCTTGCTGCTCTTCTCAAAAATTTCTTGGCTCTTTTCTTGCCTTTGCTTGTCCTGACAGGCTTTAGAATCATTTTGACCTTCACCCCTAAAACATCTACAGAAATGATTCCTTGCTTCTGCTCTTTTCTTTCAGAAAAGTAGAATCACTGAGCCTCTGCAGCCTTGAACTTCTGGGATGAAATAACAAGACTGTGACAGGGACAGAGAAAGTATAAATGCTCACCCCAAGCATAATGATCTTGATGCCACTCTGGAGAGCCAGCACCTCTTCAGATACTTCAAAGGAAGCAACAGTCCTTGGACCTTTCTGCCCATGGATATTTGCCAGAAGGGACTCCTATCACAACTGAAGATTCACCTGACATCAGTAAGAAGCTGGGCTTGCAGAGCTGTGACTTGAGGGTGGCCTGGGGGAAAGGAGTCCTAAATGCAGCCAAGCCCAGGGTGGCCACCTCAGTCAAACAGCCCTTTTAGAAACTGGCATTTTCATACTTTCGTCTTCATAATAACCTTGGTACCATGATGCCTAGGCTAGAGTCCTGAATCAACCAAGAAGAATATGGTCTAAAATGTGGCTTGCTTCCAAGAAGGCCCTGTGCTCTGACAGCATCAATTGGGAGTTATTTTTCCTCTTGACTCTTGGCACTACTGTGAGTCATGCATTATAAAACAAATTCCTTTCTCTAGGTAACTAATTTTTCTTCTGAGCAAGGACACGGATAGCCCATTTGGCACCTTTGCACAAGACAGACAAAGCCACCCTTCTTTTAGGTGAACAGTCCACATTCAGGTGCATAACCTGAGGAGTCCAACCAGGTGCCTTTGTCTAGTGAAAACTTGGTGACTTGTCTCTGAGGCACCCATATTCCAGAGAAACATCTAGTTAAACTCATTCATTCAGCAAGCATCAAGAGAGTACCTGAGGGCAGTGGGAAACTAATACTTTCTGAGCCCCAGCTATAAGCTGGGCACTTGAATGTCTTCTTTCATTAAATCCTCTTAGTGGGCATTATCACTGCCATTTCACAGATAAGGAGGTTAAAACATTTACCAAAGGCTCCACAGTTAGTAAGCAGCACAGTCAGAATTTGAACCCAGGACTCTCTGATTCCGAGTCCATGTTCTTCCTACCTCACTATGATGGGAACACAAAAAAGCACAAGGTATAGTTCCTCCTTTCAGGGTGCCCAGTCCAGTGGAAAAGAGAGATGATCTACAAAAATGTCAGTCACTCTTGCTAACTTCTCCTTCTGATTCATTGCTATATCTCAGCTGACTGGTACATTTAAGAGCCCAGATTCTTGGGAGGGATCTTTAGGGTTTATGGTTTTCCATTAGGTTTATGCTATTCTATTTGTTCACCACAACTCCTTCAGGCTTAGCAAGGTGAACGGTTTTGCTCAATGTTATGCAGCTACTAAAGGATAAGGCCAAACTTCCAATGAAGGACATTCTGATTCTAAAGGTCTTTTTTTTTTTTCATTGTGTCACACTGCCTCCTGGGTTCCTTGGGTGAGATGGTCTATGGGGCTGCTTGCATAAAAGCTGCAGACCCCGACAGGAGAGTCTAGCATGGGCAGGCAGTCCAATAAACCAAGGCAGCAACAGGCAGTGGCATATGTCCTTTGACCATTAGATTTGGTCCTTGTCCCCTGTCTAATGGAGGAGACAGAACCTAAGACAGTGACAGGTAGTCAGTGCAACCAATTCCACATTCACCATCCCAGGATGTTTGGTTTGGTTTTACGTTCTATTTTGGAAAACTTTAAGCATATATAAAGCTGGAGAAAATAGAATAAAAAAGTTCTATGACCCAGGTATAACAGTGATTAACATATGGTCAGTTTTTTTATTTATACTCTCTCCAACACATTATTCTGAAGTTAATCCCAGATGTTGGATCATTTCCTCTGGAAATATGTTAAGTATGAACTTCTAAAATAACTCTTTTTAAGAAACAGAGCCACAATACTTTCACATCTAAAAAAATAAAAATAATTCTTTAATATTATCAAACTCCCTGTTAATGTTAAAATTCCTGAATGTATTTCATATATTAATTTTAAATAGTTTGTTCAAATCAGGATCCAGATAAGGTCTAAACATGGAAACTGGTTGTCTCTTAAATCACTTCTAATTTATAAGTAATTTCCCATGCTCTTTCTTTCTTTTTTTTTTTTTGCAGTTTGTTTCCTGAAAAACCAGGTAGTTTGTCCAGTATAGTGTCTCACATTTTGGGTTTTGTTGAGTGCATCTGTAAATGGGAAAGATTTTTAGGGTAAAGAATGAGGCACTTATAAGAATGTGGCCAGGTGTAGTGGAGATTATAGATCTGGAATCAGAAAAATCTGGGTTTAAATCCTTAAACTGCAACTAACTATATGAATTTGAGCAAGTTACTTAATCTTCATTTCTAAATTTCCTAATCTGTAAAATGCACTTGAAAAATGACAGGGCCTAGCAGGTGGTGAATTCTAAGAAAAAATGTTAAAGACGCCATGAAAAAAGTCTGTATGATCTTAAAGATGCAACCAGTTATCCCCGTTTTTCTCCTCCCAGATACTACCACAGGAGTGGAAAGCACCAGTGACTTCCTGGAGCATTCGCCCCAAAGCAGAAGCCTCCTTCTGGGCAATCTGTGGCTTTGTTTCACTGGTAGAAAAGAATGCTACTTGGTGAATCACTGTCTAAGTCTGAAACCCAATCTATTTCTTAACTTTCCCTTATGTCATCAATCAAACACCACCACTGACCAGACCTGTAAGAGCTTGTTCGTGACATAGATCACAGTCTGTTTTACATGATAGGTGGAGAAATGGTGATTAGAGTGAAATGACTTGCTGGAGTCTCCTGCCTCCCACCCTGGAAACCATTTCTCCCCTTTCCAAGTTGAAGCACCATCCTTCATTTCATCTATTCCCCATTTGGCTTTAGATTGCTTCATTGCATGTACCTCCATCTCATGTACCATGTATTTTGCTTATTCATTCCTGTTTTATTAGTCCTTCCCCACTAGAATGTCAGCTCCATGAGGGCAGGGACTTGATCTGTTTTGTTTGCTGCTATGTCCCTAACTCCTAGAATGGTATCTGGAACGTAGAAGGCACTCAATTCATAGCTGGTATGATTGAACCATGTTGAAAAAAGCCCTTTTCAGTTGTTATTTGGGGCATCCACACCAAATTACATCTTTAACCAAGATGACCTTAAAGGTTACAAATAATTACTATTTGTTAATGCTCTTCAGATTTCTATTCTGCTTATTTTCAAAACTTGGTTTGGTGTTTATGTTCCTGCCTGTAATTTGTTTTGTTTCCGATCTGTTATTCACTAAACCATCTGGGCAATCTGTAAACCCATTGCCCACAGTTTGGAGAATCTAATTTCTTATAAAAATCATAGCATTGATATCTGCCAAGATCTTTAAGATTTGGCAAAAATCTTCCTTTTCCTCCTGCTGAGATAATGTTCTTTAGTAAAGGTGGTAAAGCTCAGCATTTTTACCAGAAGCATGTCAAGCATCTTGTAGCAAGGGAAAGGTATACATTTTAAAAAAGCCATTATAGTAATATGGTAACAGCAATGCACATCTTCCTTGGGGATAGGAATCCCTTTCAATTCCCCTATTGTCAGATTTAGATGGGCAATAATAGGGTTGTAGAAACACAGAGAATGTCTGCCAGTCCAGGAACTTGGAATGCTTTTCAATCACTCACAATGACATAGCTGCAGTTCACATTTGAATAAATTCTCACTCTGAAAAGCTTAAAGGGGTTTACAAACCATCCCATCCAGGCCACACTGGCATTTTTAGTGGCATTCCTCTTCCCATACAGGGAACTTTCTCCTAACCACAACGTGATCCCTGAGGGCCTTAGCTCCCTGGGCTCTGTCTTTTGGCTTGCTACCCAGCTTTTCCTGCACTATGCCCAGCTCACCTGGAAACTCTTCTGGCTTTTGATTTGCATCTCCCCAAGACCCTGTTTTTTGATTTGCTCTTTGGTCTTGCATACTATAAACTGACGGCCAAGTATGCCCACGTTGGGTCTTATTCAGGTCTTTGGGGCATTGTCAGCTGGGCTCTGCTTGGGTAAGAAGAGGAGGGATCTGATACTTGGATTCATTCTCCAAACATTCCAGAGGCACTGGTAAGGTTTATCGATAAAGAAAAGATGTTCACACCTGTTTTTATACCCACACCTGTCCTTGTAATGGCAAAGTCCAGAACTCTACTTGTTGAGTACCAGGCATAGTGGCTGCACTCTTATAGAGCACAGGCTCACTGGGATAGAAAGAAACCTAGTGACCACAGAGCTCCCTAAGTGATGATGCTAGAGATGAATGGCATACCTTTACAACTGGTGCCCAATGGGTACTGATTTTCTTTAAAAAATATTTTTAGGGGCACCTGGGTGGTTCAGTCGTTAAGCATCTGCCTTCGGCTCAGGTCATGATCCCAGGGTACTGGGATCGAGTCCCGCGCATCGGGCTCCCTGCTAAGGTGGGAAGCCTGCTTCTCCCTCTCCCACTCCCTCTGCTTGTGTTCCCTCTCTCACTGTGTCTCTCTCTGTCAAATAAATAAATAAAATCTTAAAAAAAATTTTTTTTAAATGAGCCTCTCTCAATTTCTATCATAAAACACATTCTTATAAATATAGAGGATACCTATAGACAGAAGGAAAACCCAAACTGAACATCCACAATTTCACCACTGAAAGGAATCACTCAACCCTTTAGTACATTTCTTCCAGTCTTCTTCTTTTTTTTTTTTAAGAATGTGAGGAGCACATTTCTTTTATTTTTAAAGTCCTTTTCTCCCCCTCCCTCATATGTGTGTTTCCTTTTATTCTTCCTGTTTTGCATGATTAATGAAATACCTAATGAAACAGGAACTCCAGAATAGTTGATTATTGGAAGCAGTGTTTGCCTTTTTATTATTCTCTCTTTTCTTTTTGTCATTTGTGCATGTTTCAGGAAAAGCTGCAGGGCTTTAAGTTGTCCCTGGATCTTAGTAGTAAGGAGGTCTACTTTGAGAATAGGAGCTAGCTATAACTGTAGAGTATGTGTGTATACTTTTTCTCTATCACTGAATACCAGTGTTCATTCAACTATGGATTCTGCCTTTTTTCTTTTAATGTTAATGTGTAACATAAAAATGAAAATGATTTTGCAAAAAGGTGCTTCTATGATGTCCACTGTCAAAGTAGGATCAAATTTAGTTTTCATTCCCTAGGGATCTGAAGTTATAAAATCCAACTCTCAGATATTTCTTTGGTCTTTATTTCTGAGGGGAACCTAACTCTCTACATTTGCTAATGTCACTGTGGCTACTGGTCTTGGTAGAATTAGCATGTCAGTGAGATTTCCTGCCGGGGTAGCTGAGAGCCTGGAAGGGGCAGGGGCAGTGGGGGTTGTGTTGTTCCTGCCTCCATCTTGACTGGTTCCTCACTGAATCCAAGCTCTGGTGGGCCTGGGGGCTTGGGTGAGGGGCTGAGCATTTCTATGGGTATGCAATCTGGTCCAATTCTTATTCTATACATCCAGGTGAGGTCCTCAGGCTTTCTATGCTTCAAAACCATTTAATGTGGGGCACCTGGTTGGCTCACTCAGGTAAAGCATCTGCCTTCAGCTCAGGTCATGATCCCAGAATCCCGGGATCCAGCCCTGCATAGGGCTCCCTGCTCAGTGGAGAGCCTGCTTCTCCCTCTCCCTTTGCCCCTTCCCCAACTCGTGCTCTCTCCCTTTCTTTTGCTATCTCAAATAAATAAAATTAAAAAAAACCAAAAACAACATTTAATGTGATGAAATGCTTATAAGATTAGAGGGAGAAGAGACCCTCCCTACAGACCTAAGACAGGACTTCAAAGCTTAGCGTGGCTTCTTTTTGTCTTAGGTCCCCCATCAGTTACGGTGTGATCATAGGCAAGTCATTAAAATGCTGGCTTCTGACTCTTCATCCATTAAAACAGGATATTAATCTATGCCTTTACCTTTTTCCGTAGGATATTAGGATGATGATGATAACTTGTATTAAGTATTCCTGTGTGCCAGGCATTGTTCTAAGCACTTGATCAAAATTATCTCATTTAGTTCCTACAACCACCTATGAGTAGGGAACCACCATTACAGATGAAGAAACTGAGACACCACAAGGTTAAACAACTTTAAGATTATACAGTCATGAGATGGTGATGCCAAGATTTAAACCAAGGCATTTTGGTTCTATTGATTCAAAGGAAATATTTTCAGGAGTGCTTTGCAAGGGCAGAGGACTATGCAAATCCAAGATGTCACTGTCGTCATTATTCTCACAGAGAGATGTATTGATAGTAATGAGCTTTGGGGGTTAGGCTGAGCCATTTCTA
The DNA here is from genome assembly GCF_002201575.2 of Neomonachus schauinslandi. NCBI lineage: Eukaryota > Metazoa > Chordata > Mammalia > Carnivora > Phocidae > Neomonachus > Neomonachus schauinslandi. The sequence continues at coordinate 125,524,932 of NC_058403.1, forward strand.
AGAACTGGGCCATTCCAAATCCTAAACTGATGCTATCTGTCCTTGCCTCATAGACTTTCAGGCAAAGTCTAATTCATCCACTAACACCAGGACAGATTCCATGCTATAAGGCACCAGAAGATCCCCACCAAACCTAGACTTCTGTAGGACTAGGTGGAGAAACGGCTTTAGTATGCAGATATAGCTCTCTGGTGACCTTGGCTGTAATACATAATGGGGGGATGCTTACATCTTCAGATGCAAAAGTGACTTTGAGAATGAGGTTCTCCATGAAAACCAGCTGTATAACCATTCCTTCGCAATGCATGCACGTTCCTAGGAGATGTATCAGTTTGAGAATTGGAAATAGGTCTAGAAACTGTGTTACATCACTGACATCACAGCTAATAATCTGAAAGTGTTTTGAAAGCAACTGATCCTCCTATTTGATTGTGCCTTCAATTAGCATCTACATGATTTAATAACAAAGCTGTCATCCTTTCTTATTAACTGAATGCTGAGATACTGATGAGACGTGGCACATGCTTTAGATTTGTCATCATCCTTTTTATTTTCCCAAGCTATTAAATTTTTTTTTTCTCTAAGCATTACTCTTTCCAATAAAGTCTGAGCCATTTCTTTTCTTTTGAGCTGTTCGTTTATCTTGATTTGATGGAATAGAAAAAAAAAAAAACCCTTAAAAATTCCTACAGGAACACAGCTCCATCCATTTATTCATGAACAGGCATGGCAGGGATCAAATCAGGCAAGTCTTTGACTGGAGATATAAATAGAACAGTGGAAAGGAGTTAATCTTGTATTAGATTACAGTGGATAAGAAAACTGTCATATAGTTGGTAGTAGCTTTCTTTAATTTGAATTATCCATGCATTAGAGAAAAGCCTTAAATACACATTAAAAAGGCCCTCATGTTTTAATGCTCGCTTTACAGGAGGTAGCAATTACTTACAGTGTTGCAAGTGGAGGAGCAGTTCCTCTCCATGTCAGGAACACTGAGAAAAATCTAAAATGCTGGTCCAAAATGAAAGGGGACTTAACTAAATGTAAGGCAGGAATGGTAGTTATACAGTGGAGAAACTGGACACCACCTTGATTGGGTGATGAAAATTAATATCAACGAGAGGCAAATGGACATCAGACATCATGTGTTGCTCTGAGGACACGCCATCACCTAAGTGGCATTCCGACTTGGAAAACACAATATGAATGGAATCAGGAGGAAACATTAGGCAAGGAAAAAACAAAGAACACTCATCTTAAAATGTATTTTAGAATAATTTTTAAGTTATTTTCAAAACTATAAACATATTTTATGAAATCTGTGGTTGTTTTTTTGGAAATGTATTTTCAAAACTGTCAATGTTATAAAAGACAAAGAAAGGCTGAGGAAGTGTTCCAGATTAGGGAGAGAAACATGACAACAGGATGAATTATGTGATTCCAGATTGAATTCTGTTCAGGAGAAAAATATGCTATGAAGCACATTCTAATTGGTAAAACTGGAATATGGATAATTCAGAAGAAAGTGCTGTACAATTAAACCTAGTGAAGATGGTATCTTTACTGTGGTTATGCAAGAGAATGCTATTCCTAGGAAATGCACACTAAAGTATTTAGGGGTGAAGGGCATGATATATGCAATTTATTTTCAAACGATAAAGCAAATGGGCAAAATGTTAACATTCAGTGAATGTGAATAATGGATATATGTGTATTTTTTGTACTATTCTTATAACTTTTCTATAAGTTTGAAATTATTTACAAATAAAAAGTTGTTTTGAAAAGTTATTCCATTATGATGAGAGGTCAAGTCTCTCAAAATTGACCAATAAATTTGATAAAATTCCTATCAAAATCCTAATAGGCTTTTTAGTAGAAATTGACAAGTTGATCCCAGAATTTACATGGAAATGCTAAGGACCTAGAAAAGCCAAAACAATTCTGGAAAAGAACAATGTTGGAGGACTTACACTACCTGATTTCAAAATTTACTCTAAATTCACAGTAATTAAGACAATGTGGTACAAAAACACTAATTCAAAGGGATATATGCACCCTTACGCTTATAGCAACATTATTTACAATGGCCAAGATATAGAAGCAGCCCAAGTGCCCATCAACTGATGAATGAATAAAGAAGATGTGGTATGTATGTACAATGGAATATTATTCAGCCATAAAAAAGAAATCTTGCTATTTAAAAAACATAGATGGACTTAGAGAGTATAAAGCTAAGTGAAGTAACACAGTCAGAAAGACAAACTCGTGTGTGGAATTTAAGAAACAAATGAGCAAAGGGAGCAAAAAGAGAGATAAACCAAGAAACAGACATTTAACTATAGAGAACAAACTGATGGTTACCAGAGGGGAAGGGGCTGTGGGGGGAATAGGTGAAATAGGTGATGGGGATTAAGGAGTGCACTTGTGATGAGCACTGGGTGATGTATGGAATTGCTGAATCACTAAATTCTACACCTGAAACTAATATTAAACTGTATGTTAACTAACTGAAATTAAAATAAAAAGCAAAAAAAAAAAAAAGAATGTGGTATGGGCACAAGGATAGATATGTAGATCAATGGAAGAGACCTGAGAGCCCAGAAACAAATCCTTATATTTACCGTAAGTGGATTTTTTTTTTTTTTTGAGAGAGAGCAAGTGGGAGTGGGAAGGGGCAGAGGGAGAGGGACAGAGAGAGAATCTTAAGCATGCTCCATGCCCAGTACAGAGCCCAGTGTGGGGCTCAGTCCCACAACCCTGAGATCATGACCTGAGCCGAAATCAAGAGTTGGACACTTAACAAACTGAGACACCCAGGGCACCCCAGTAAATAGATTTTTGATAAAAGTATCAAGACAATGCAATGGGAGAGGGGAGAGTATTTTCAACAAATGATGCTGGGATAATCGGATACCTACATGCAAATGTAATGAAATTAGATACTTATAGTATATACAAAAATCAACTCACATTACACACAAACCTAAATCTAAGGGTTAAACTATAAGATTTCTAGAAGAAAATTTAGGAGAAAAACTTTATGACTTTGGGTTGGGCAGAGAGTTCTCAAAAATGATACCAAATGCATAACTCATCAAAATTAAAAACATTTGTGCTTCAAAAGATACCATTATGAAAATAAAAGCCATAGACAAAAATATAAGCTGCAGGAGAAAATATGTGCATAATATAGATTTGATAAAGACATATGTAGAATATATAAGGAATTCTTAAAACTCAGTAGGAAGAAAACAATCCAATTTAAAAATGGGCAAAAGATCTGAACAGACATTTCACCAAAGGAGACAGTTCACTTATTATATGGTAAGTAAGGATCTGAAAAGATACAAAATATTATTAGTCATTAGGGAAAGGCAAATTAAAACCATAATGAATATCAGTCCATGTCCACTAGAATGACTATAACAAAAAAGACAATACAAGCATTGGTGAGGATATAGAGAAACTGGAATATTCATATATTGCTAGTGGGAGCATAAAATGGTAGAGACACTTTGGAAAATAACTTGGCAGTTTTAGAGTTAAACACAAACTTACCATATAACCCTGCAATTTCACTCTGAAGAATCTACCCAAGAGAAATGAAAATATATCCATGCACATGAATGTTCAAAGACATGCACATGAATATTCACAGTGTTATTATTCTTAATAGGCAGAAACTAGCACAATCCAAATTTCCATCAACTGGTGAATGGATAAACAAAATGTGGCATATCTATATGATGAAATATTATTCAGCAATGAAATATTGATACAACCTTGTGATAGTTAATTTTATGTGTAAACTTGACTGTGCTAAGGGATGCCCAGATAGCTGGTAAAACATTATTTCTGGATGTGTCAGTGAGGGTATTTCTGGAAGAGATTAGCATTTGAATCAGTAGGCTGAGTAAGGAAGATCACCCTCACCAATTTGGCATGAGCATCATCCAATCCTTTGAGGGCCTGGATAGAACAAAAAGGCAGAAGAAAAGCAAATTTGTTGTCTGATTGACCTGAAATATCCATCTTTTACTGCCTTCAGACATTGGCATTCCCGGTTCTTAGGCCTTTGGACTCAGACCTTGACTTACACCATAGGCTCCCCTGGTTCTCAGGCCTTCAGACTTGTACCAGAATTATACCACAGCTTCCCTGGGCCTTCAGCTTGCACATAATAAGCCAGTGAGCCAATCCCTCTTAATAAATCTCTTTCTAAATATTTTTATCTTATTGGTTCTGCTTCTGTGAGGAACCCCAAAAGAATGCTGCAACATGAATGAACCTCAAAACCATGCATGGTGAAGAAGCCAGATACAAAAGACTATATATATTGGATAATTCCATCTGTAAGAATATCTAGAAAATGTAAATTTATAGAGAAAGAAAGCAGATCAGTGGTGCCTAGGGCTGGAGGTGAAAGTGAGGTGCTGCAAATGGGCATGAGGAAACTTTCTGGGGTGATAGAAAGGTTCTACAACTGTACTAGGTGATGGCTATACAACTGAACACATTTATGAAAATCACTGAACTTCATACCTGCAATGGGTTAATTTTACAGTATGTAATTTACACTTCAATAGAGCGGTTTAAAAAATCAGGATAGCCAAGTTCAGAAGGCAAATATAATATATAAGGCGCTGTCAGACAATTTTTGCGTGATCATGGCAGAATAAGGATGTCAACCAGTGTTTTGGAGTGAGATGATCACAGCCCTTTTATGGCACACACAGAAAAGGTAAAGAATCGGGCACCTGGGTGGCTCAGATGGTTAAGCGTCTGCCTTCGGCTCAGGTCACAATCCCAGCGTCCTGGGATCGAGTCCCACATCGGGCTCCCTGCTAGGCGGGGAGCCTGCTTCTTCCTCTGCCGCTGCCTCTATCTCTCTCTCTGACTCTCATGAATAAATAAAACATTAAAAAAAAAAAAAAAGAAAAAGAAAAGGTGAAGAATTGAGCCAGGAAATATGTACCAGGCATTATGGTGGTTGCTTTCCTTACACGGTTCTTTTTAATCACCATGACAGCCAGTAAAGTTGATAATTATTCCCATTTTGCAGGTTTGGGCTTAGAAGATGTTGGGATGGCAGAGACATGCTAGAATGGTTTAATGAGGCTGGATCTCATATCATGAGACTGAAAATAATAGCTACCACATGGCAATGTTGGCTTACGTAGCAAAGTAAAGCACTGAGCCACAAATAGTCATAAAGTCAGAAACTATATTAACAGAAAGAAACTCCAATTTTCTGCTTAGGCAGAAAGGAAACAGCAACCACATTAGTATATAACCCTTTGTATTTCCAATAGATTAAAAAAACCCACAACGAAGTAATCAATTAAAATTGGATTTCCTTGATATTTCATTATATCAGTCAAGTCTTTCAAAGTGAACTGTCACATAATTACATGTGATTTGATCTTCATAAATCAATTTTGGGTTAGTAAATTAACAGTATTTAATTTAGGGGTATATGTCATTTTTAATGACTAAGGCTTTCATGTTTCATTAAGACTGAATAATGAATGAATAAATAATGAATAAACAATGAACAAATTCCATTAGTGCTTAAGTCTCTTGATTTTAGGAGAGGGATATTAGGAAGTTATTTTCAGAAGTATACTGACTCAGCAAATTAGTTTATATTATACTAATTTTCTATACAGTGAAATGTTTAGGAGACCACTAAAGAAAGAGTTTTTGGCAAATCTTAATAAAGTTCATTGTCTGTAAAATTTGTCACTATTAGGAAACATCTCTTTTGAAAGGTCTAAAACTTGTCCTCTAACCCCATGTGAGTGCCACCTGTTCTCTGACGGGACCCTGACTGACATGGCTGATGCAAGACAGGCAGAATATGTAGCATGTCCATCCTACAAGAATGGTACTTACTATTAAAATGTATCTAAAAGTGTTTTCAAAATGACAACTCCAAATAATGTGTAAATATATACGGTGATTATTCTTGAGATACTTGCCATCACTGTTGGCTGTAAAGAACATCTATTTCTACAATTAAAGTTATATTATAAAATTGAAGATGAGTGTCATGGGAAAATTTCCCATAGAATAGCTTTATTATCAAACTGGCCCCTGGTTCTGATCATATTTCCTGGACTACTTCAGCCTCTACTAGCAGAACTTGTCAAGAGACAGTTAAAAAAACAAGGCAGGAGATTATGAGGTCTGCTGTTCCATCTACAACCTCACTTCAGATTTCAGGGTCCACCAAGGAGTGAAGTAAGAGAAGCATGAGGCTTAGTACTATTCTCGTTCTTGAGGGCAGGCATGACACATGTGTAGGGGTGCTCCAGGATACCCAAATGTCCCAGTATAATGCTGACTTGGAGGGTCAATATTACTTAAAGATTAAAGTAAAAACACCATAACATTTTTTGTTTGTTAACTATAGTTGGCTGATTTTATTTTTTTAATTTAAATTCAATTAATTAACATAGAATGTATTATTAGTTTCAGAGGCAGAGGTCAGTGATTCATCAGTCTTATATAATACCCAGTGAAAACACTATAATATTAAATGTAGCTTAGAGGGGCGCCTGATGGCTTAGTCGGTTAAGCATCTGCCTTTGGCTCAGGTCATGATCCCAGGGTCCTGGGATGGAGTCCTGCATTGGGCTCCCTGCTCAGCGGGGAGTCTGCTTCTCCCTCTCCCTCTGCTGCTTGTGCTCTCTCATTTGCTCACTCGCTTTCTCTCTCAAATGAATAAATAAAATCTTTAAAAAAATAAAAAGATAAATGTAGCTTAGAAAATTCAGAAGGTTCATGAAATACTACATTTTTAATGAGTGGCTTTGGAATATGTCTCCAGTCCAAAAGGATATAAATGTCTCAGTATGTAAAGTTAGGTAAGGTGTTTATGTGTACATCCATGCATGGTCCTGTGGTCCCACTAATGTTTTGAGTTTTAGTAAGCTAATAAACAGAGAGACACCTGAAACCACACATTTAAGTTTCAGACAATGAAAGTGACAAGATCATTGATTCATTGGATGTAATCCCTTGCTTCCATGGTACCTCCCTTCCTCAGCCATTTTACAACTGAGAACACCGAGGCCTAGAAATGCAGTGAAGTTTTTGGGGTCATCCATCACAGCAAAGGCAGGGAGCCAGGTGTCCTGCCCCATGGTGTGTGGGCAGGTGTACTCACAGAGCGCTTCCTCATTTTTGTACCCATGCTCTGTGCAAATCAAGACACAAAAGGGCAATGAGAAAGAGTGGATAATGTAAAGCTTAAAATAAGGTTTCACCATATTTTTGTGTGTGTGTAATTGTGCGGGGCTTCAAATATTAGGAATATGGACCAAATGCAATGAAAATGATGGTTAGTCAGTGCAGGCTTGGAAGAGACTATGGAACTGAAAATAACTGTGCTAAATGCTTTCTATTACATGTCTTTTCCCCTAATCCCATTAGAATCATTACTTTTATCTCCTAAATATGCATTGTTAAGAATCCCCCAAAGTAATTATTAACAAGTGAGCCGGCTGGTGCTTGTAAACCATTTTACAAACACTAAAGGCTCTGCAAATATTTATTCTCATTAATGAAACTAATCAACAATGGCATAATATAGTATTCCCAGATAATGCTTTTTAGCAATGCTCACTGTGCATGATAGGAAATGACATACTTGATGCTTGAACTCTGGTTAAACAAGGCAGGTAAGCTGGGAAAAAATGCATTTTCCACTTTTCTGTGTTGAAACAATCAAAATGACCAGGTATGAGTCTTGTACTACTTGGAGTTATCCTTTTAAGCCTGTTGTCTTGTGGACTGCATGCTGCTATTGCATAAAATATTTGCATGCTGCTATTGCATAAATTATTTCCATGCTTTTTAGGTCCTAAGTGCATATCTTTAAAGAAGAATGGCTTTTCTTGAGGCACCTTGCTTGGCAGTAGAACTGAATGTAGGCTTGCTCACTGTGTACTTGGTCATTAAAGGGACAGGGAACAGGAGATCTTCCTAATGTTGCTCTTTTAAAGTTTCTTACATGCTCTGGGAAAACCAACCCCTAAAACACAGATACCTGTTACGTTATAAAACAGATAAAACAGACCATAGATCCTTTGCTTGTATGTGTTCATTGGGTCTGTATTAACAATATTTTCTTATTTTCTGTATTCTCAGCTATGGCATTTGGAGACTTGCAGACCTGAGAAAGGACTGCCCCTCCCAGGATTAACTAATTCTTAGATATAGTAAACTTGCCTGTGAGTCTGCCTTTGATATGTAGACCAACCAATACTGAATCTGTAACCCCACTAACCTCCCTTTATCAGGCTCTTACAGTACAGGACACTATCCCTCTGCTCCAAGCACCCCAGGGCCAAGTACTAGGCAACTAGGAACCACCCCTACAGGCCAGAGCCCACTAAAATGATTTAAACTAGCCAATCCTAAACTTGTCTATCCTGCTTACCCTGCCTTGTCCATTCTTTCCCATGAAAACCACAATAAAGACTCTCACCCATGTTTCCCCTTGCTCTGTTGCCTGACTGACCCTGGTGTTTCCCTGGGCGGCCCTTTGTGTCATGCCGTGTCTCCTGTTTCTAGGGATCTGTGAGTATAAACTTCTTCTGTCATGACAGTCATTTCTGTATCTTGGGTACATTTTAAAACAGAATCCCTTACCCAATTCTATCCATAGTTAGCAAATGGGTGTGGGGGTGGTAAATTTGCTCTTCTGGACACATCTCCAAATTCCTTCTTTGCCTGGGATTCTGTTGCTCCAGGACCGGCTATAGGTTGCCAGGCAACAGCATCAGGGATGCTGCATACAGCGCTTGGACATTAGTCACTCTTTTTCAGGTCTGATTTACTTAGCTGTTTATGTCCTCAAAATGTCATCAGGACCAACCTTTTACCCCTTCCCCCCCCCTGCCAAAACCCCTCCCACATTCTTTATCTTTTGAACACTTTTGAGGTTTTCAATAGCTTGATATAGTGAGCTATGAAGCAAGGAAAGACCTGGGCCTGTGAGGTAGCCTATGGATTCTTTTTTTTTTTTTTATTCTTATGTTAATCCCCATACATTACATCATTAGTTTTAGATGTAGTGTTCCATGATTCATTGTTTGTGCATAACACCCAGTGCTCCATGCAGAATGTGCCCTCCTCAATACCCACCACCAGGCTAACCCATCCTCCCACCCCCCTCCCCTCTAGAACCCTCAGTTTGTTTTTCAGAGTCCATCGTCTCTCATGGTTCGTCTACCCCTCCGATGTCCCCCCCCTTCATTCTTCCTCTCCTGCTACCTTCTTCTTCTTCTTCTTTTTTTTTTTCTTAACATATATTGCATTATTTGTTTCAGAGGTACAGATCTGAGATTCAATAGTCTTGCACAATTCACAGTGCTTACCAGAGCACATACCCTCCCCAGTGTCTATCACCCAGTCACCCCATCCCTCCCACCCCACCCCCCACTCCAGCAACCCTCAGTTTGTTTCCTGCCATTAAGAATTCCTCATATCAGTGAGGTCATATGATACATGTCTTTCCCTGTTTGACTTATTTCGCTCAACATAATACCCTCCAGTTCCATCCACGTTGTTGCAAAAGGCAAGATCTCATTCCTTTTGATGGCTGCATAATATTCCATTGTGTATATATATATATATATATATATATATATACCACATCTTCTTTATCCATTCATCTGTCAATGGACATCTTGGATCTTTCCACAGTTTGGCTATTGTGGACATTGCTGCTATAAACATCGGGGTGCACATACCCTTTCGGATCCCTACTTTTGTATCTTTGGGGTAAATACCCAGTAGTGCAATTGCTGGATCATATGGTAGTTCTATTTTCAACTTTTTGAGGAACCTCCGTACTTAGCCTATGGATTCTATGACATTGACAGGTTTTACTCAGGCCTCACTGGCTCATTGCAATTTCCCAGGAACTTGGATTGAAAAATCAACTATTCCTATCTTCTTCTCACTCTGACATTCCACCTTTCTTATTTCTGGTTTTCAGATTTGTCACCTCTATGTGATAGGAAGACCATTAATAAAATGTGCTAATGAGATATGATAATTACATTTATAATTGGGGAGAATGGGGAGCAGATGTATGATTGTTAACATTGGGATGGTCCAGGAGAAGTGTGTGTGTGTGTGTGTGTGTCAGGTTGAAGATGTCTGTTGGCCTAGGGGGATGGGAACATTTTCAGTTTCTGCTATTTATGGTATCATCCTAGGCAAAGAAGAACTGTGGGCCTGAGACATAAATGTGAAAAAGAAAAGAAATGCCCTATGATCCACTGAGATCTCTGATGGTTTTAGTCTAATGTCATCCAAAACTTTAAACATAAGTTGACTGACCTATTCTGATTCACTAGTGGTGTGGTCCAGTGGGGAAGGCTTGAGCTTAGAGCATCTTTGCAGGAGGGGGGCATAGTTTCCATGAGCTCATCCACTCCAAGACATTCCCTAAACAAATGTACTGCAGAAGGAAACAGCCACTCTTGCTATGCAAATGTAGCTTCAAGACGAGTCCGCTTAGCACCTCCTTCCGAAAAGACTGCCAACCCCATCTCCATCTATGCAGAAATTCTAGAGAATTGGACTTGACCTCTAACTCAACTTCTGTCTACAGGATGTCAAAACAGCCATATTTAAGAAGAAAGACTAAATCCACCAACTGGTTGGTTAATCTATTTGTTGCTTAAGAGTTATTCCATTTTTATTTTCCTCACTGAACAAAGACAATTTGTTTCTCTTGTTTGGAGAGTGGCTTTATGGATACCAGGTCACCCAGGAGGCACTGAGCAACACCAGGCTGCAGAGCATCATCTAATGTCTGAAGCCTTCACCTTCACTAAACTGAAAGTTTTATAATTTCCCCTTATTGTTCCTAGATTACACTGGCCCATGAACCAAGCACTAATAGCCTTGCAAGAAAGTATCCTTTCTCTCCACAGTTCACTTTTCCTCAGTATGAATTTGTGTAAGATGGCCCTCTGTCCCTCAGGTCAAAACAGGGATTGGAATATGCAGCTCTTCTGGAAATCTATTATTTTTTTTAAAAAAGATATATCTATTTATTTGAGGGGGAGAGAGAGAGAGAGAGAGAAGAGAGAGAGTGAGCAAGGAGGAGGGGCAGAGGGAGAGAATCTCAAGCAGACTCCCTGAGTGTGGAATCCAAGGTGGGGCTCGATTCCATGACCTGGATATCATGACCTGAGCCGAAACCAACTGACTGAGCCACCCAGGTGCCCTTGGAAACCTATTCTAAACAAGTAATCCAAAAGAATGAAGAAACCATGAACGATAGGATGTTCTCTGCAGTTACTTATAATAAAAAACTAAGCAACTTAAATGTTAAACAGTAGAAAAGTAATTAAATAAAATGTCAGGAATACATAGTGGTTACAAGCACAGATGAGCATATGCTTATCTCTCCTGCTCACTTACTGTGGGACCTTGGGCAGGTTATCTAATCTCTCTGAGCCTCAATTTCTTCATCTATAACATGAGCATAATAGAGTTGTTAGGAGTGTGAAGTGAGTATACTTATAAATATCATGAGGATAAGTTAATATTTGTTATAATATTTATGTACATGGGAAACACTATATAAGCATTTGATAAAGTCGTACATTTGCTAGATGAAGAATTTTGCAGCTTTTAAAAAGATCATTATCAAGACTATACAGCAATGAGAAAAATGGTTATAATAGAAAAGGTCCCTCGAAAATCATGTGCTCTATGTAAAATATCAATATGAAAATTCATCAAGAAATTACCTAAAATGGAAATAGTTGTTTTGGGATTGAGGGGAATCTTCTGTTTTCCAGACATTTTGTATAGTTTTTGTAAGTTTTAAGGAAGTCTTGACAAGGTTTAGTAAGGAATGGTGGGAGTGAGAGAAGGGAACATTCTTCCTGGGCCTCTGGTTGGAATGAATTACCTGGTTCTTCTGGCAGACCTGGAGAGTTATCTGCTGACCCCTACTCATAAGAGTATTCTCCAAGAGGGAGATAAATGGGGAAAGAAGTTTCAGTACCCAGGGGCAGAAAAGAGGGACTAAAGCCAGGGGGCTGGCACTTTCTTTCTACCTATTCTGATTCACTAGTGGTGTGGCCAGTGGGGAAGGCTTGGGCTTAGAGCATCTTTGCAGGTTAGACGGACAAAGACAGCAAAGAGATCAAGACATTTGAGACTTACAAGGTGGGGATAAAATACTTTCATTAGTCAGGGATGTGTCACAGTTGGTGAAATAACTCTGACAACAGAAAAGATATTAACACCAACATCAAACATCCTTCCCTCGCCTCCTGTGATCCGATATCTTATCAGCCTTTGCCAGGAGGGCAGCTTTCCCGGGATAAAGCAACATGGATACACCAGTCCTGCCCTGTGTGTCTACATGTACAACTCTTTTTTTTTTTTTCTCTCCCTTCTCATAAGCAAGGATTGTTAAGACTAGAAAGAAACCTTAGAGATTACCTCAACCAGTGCCTCTTGGGGTTGGCCCATGGCCTACTATACCGCTGGGGAGCTTAAAAATATACAGGTTCCTGGGCCTTAAGAAGTAGCGGCTTGGGGTGGGTCTAGAGCCCCAGATTATTTTTAACGTCTCTCCACTCCCCAGGTGAATACCAGGCATGTGTGTCAATCATAAATCACCTAAACCATTTTAGTTATAGGAAATGACTGACCCAAAGCTTTCCCTCTTTCTTCTGACTCTTGATCACTTTCTATTTTCTTCTCCACCTTTACCCTGCTTCTGTCTTCTTCTACCTCTCTCAAAATCCTTCTTTTTCTGAGCTGGGACTGGCATTTTAACTACAAAAATGAAAATCCCGGCTGCGGGAAGGGAGGCTGACAATGTACTGCCACTAATAAACATACTGGCATTTTTCCAGCATGGCCCAATATCCTGACATCTGTCTCATGCAGAGAGAAGTATGCCTAAGCCATGTACACATCTGTCCTTGCAACTATACGGAACACAAATGAAAAACTCTAAATTAAATTCGAGTGAGCTATATGCCTAATGAGCATTATTAGTGTGTCTGCATGCATTTAAGAAAAAGCTACTGCTAGCCTGATATTGTTCTGACCCCCTTTAGAGACCAAGAGGATCTGAGAGTTTTAGCTCGGACTGGGTCTTGTTCTATTGTCTTGATCAAATATCTGAGGACTAGCACCACACTCCCCCCACCAACAAGTAAGTGGGGATGGTAGATATCACCAGGGGTCCATAATTCTTACTGGTTCATATTCTCAATTTTTCTTCCCAAGAAATGAGAAAGCTGTTTGCTTAGAAATGTGACTTCTTTGTGCATCAGATTTTTCATGCACTTTGTATATAAATATAAATCCCCATGAGAGTTCTAAGCACCTTGCTTCCTGTATATAATTTCTGTTTTAACAATGTGATGGTTATCTTACATTTAATGAACTCAAAAAAACCCAAGGGCTTTGGGGGCAGAAATCCCAATTTCACTGTTTTGATGGTTTTAAGGTTTCTTTTATTTCTTTGGCTTAGTTTTTTTTCTTTGCCTGCCTTTAATATTTAGTAAAATTCTTTTGAAAATTTAAACATGACTAAGATAAAGCCAAGAAAAAAAGGGACTTTTGTTAATGTTTGAACCAGAGTGTTAAGGGTGAATAAACACTTGGACATTAGGCATGCTAGGAGCAACAGGAATGAAAATAAGACAAGGGAGAATTTTGAAGAGATAGTTTGGAGAAGAACTCTTCTCAGTCTCAGAACACTCTGTCCTGTTCTTTCACTGTAGTAAGAGAAGTTGTTCCCCTATAGACAGCCTCATTACCCTTTGTTGGCTATGTTTGTATTCAGGGGCCTTGGTGAACTCTGCACTCCACACCATGTGGTCTTCTCTTCTTTAGTGAGCCCAGCTGCACTGCTGGTGTGCTTGTCCAATAGCAATCCTTCTCGCCTATAGTTATTTGTCCCTCTGTAGGGGATGAGGCAAAGTAGTACAAATAAGTTGTCCAGCAGGCAGTGGTGGCCCTAGCATTGAACTCATTACCTCTCTCCTGGTTCTTTCAGTGTTCCTTGGGGATAGGAAGAATGCTCCTGGGCAAGTCACTGCATACTTGTACTCTTCATGGAAAAAGTGGGGGTGTGGGTGGGGTTTCTAGGTAATAGTAATAATAACAATTGACCCTGACACTGGTCTTAATAGTTCATATAATGCTTTCAGGAGATTTCATTTCAGGCTTACAATGTTCCAGACGGGTGTACGTGTTATTACCAACTCCATTACAGATAAGGAAACTGTGGGCCAAGGGGTTAATAATGGGCCCAAGATCACATGACTAGACAATGGCAAGCAGGTACGGAACCAGAGCTCTTGGGGACCACTTCTTCATCCCTCCCTTCTAGGGGACTTGCTCTTAAGAGGCTGCTTCGAGATCTCAAATGCTAGGATTCTCAGGGTAAGGAGCAAACTGTCTAGTTCTTGCATCAAAATTTTCGGATAACTTACACTAATCCCTAAACTTGTCCTTTCTATGAACCAAACATGAGAAAAGTATTTTTGATCTACAGGCCAATATGTGACCTTAGTATCCCAAGTTTTTCTAAATTCATCATTTTCCCATAATTTGTTGTTACAAAAACATATAGTGGGGAGTAGCTGAAAGCACCAGCCTTTAATTAACTTGATAAACCCCAAATGCTTTAGCCCACGGTAATACTGCTAGTATTGGTCAACTGATTTTAGACGAGGAGTGTACACTATTCAGTTGATGGTTCTGCTTTCATTAGAGATGGTACATACATTCATTTCTTTTTAAAAAGAATTCCTCAGGAAACAATAAGGACATATGGATGCTTGAAATCTCATAAATCTGAAATTATCCCAATTGTGAATCTGTCAACAATGTTAAAGGGAATAGACTGGCCTATCATTTCCAGAACCTCACCATCTTGGTAGCAGCCATTTAATAAAAGCTGATGTGCTTTTAATTAGTTTCTATCTATAGTGATAGGAGTTTAAAAAAATCAGCAAACCAATAAGATATATCTCAATACTGCTACATGAGGATTAAATAGATTCTATCCCTCTGCAGATAAAAGAATTATCACAGGAGGCAAATTTCCCATCTCCAGAAATAATCCTTATACCAGTATTTAAATGAAATTGTCCAGAAATAATATTTGAAGGAAGCAGGGAAAATACCCTGAAATGAATCATCATGTAGTGATGGCTCTGTGACATAATGTGTGTGATTTTGTGGTTTCATAGTTTCCCTTGACTTCTCAAACTCTAAATTGGACTTTTAAAAAAAGTAAAACAAATAACACAAAAATGGTGGTTTCACTTTTTATTACCACATTCTTCTGAGAAATTCAAAGAATTTTAGAGCCATGTTGCTATCAGCTCAAAATAGCTCTAGTAGTGGAAGATTTTTACTGGACAGTAAAACTTTCTTCCATACGTTTAATACTATCACTTTCCTTCTGCCTAAAGAAGCCCTATATTTTTATAAAGAGGAGAAATACAAATGCTCATTAGTCAAAAAAGCACTTCTGGGAAATTAAATTCATTCAAGTCACATCAAATAAGGCACAGAGGACTAAACACTTCAGAGAGTAGAACAGTAATATTCAGACATAAGAAATCCAAGATCTTCAGCATACTAGTCTGGTCTATTTTTGCCAAGAGGATGGCAGTGTTCCAATCTGCAGCATCTCCCTTCAGTGCACTGAAGCTGATTTCCATGTTACCAGCTGCTGTTGGAAGTAATTCTAAAATTCAAGTTGACAATTTCTTAGTTCTTCAATTCTACTCTAATTGAGATGATGGCCCCTGCTTCCAACCTAAACTAGACCAGACTCTGTGATACAAGAGGAGTCTTCAATTATGTAAAAAACTCCTATATACTAGATGTGGGCATACTCTACTCCCATTTAAGTGGAGGAAATGGAAATGCACTTTAGCTGCACAAAGGATGCTCATGCTTGATGAGTTAGCCAGTGAACCACTCAAAGTTCTTCTCAAGAAGGAACTAAAAATAAGGGGTCCGAATTTATTAAGTGCTTGAAAGTTTGCTTTGGCCAGCTTCCTTGACAGGAAGTTGGCAAGATGAATCCTTAAAATCCATTCCATTTCAGGAACCTGTATTGTGCTAATCTTTGGCCTGAAGTGCATCTAATTCAAGGCTAGACCGTGTCCAGACTCATTCATTTAATAGCTGACATTTGTTAAGGGCTTACTATGTGCCAGGCCCTGTGTTAGGCTTGAGGGCAGGTATGAAGAAGGTTTCTGCCCTTGAGGAGTATGAGAGACGCTTTCATGGGGGGAAGTACTAATTGCAACAGGAATCCAAAAGAAGGCATGACTGGCTCCATTGATGGATTCAGTGTTGAAGAAAGCTGGGGGCCAGATCCTATGATAAATGGCAGACAGTCTAGGTATAAACACTATCCACGAGAGTTAACATTTCTGAAAGGTGCCTTACTGGTAAATTGATTCTTCTTAGTGTCTCAGAAAAAGCAACTCGTCTTTGAAGGTTGAATTATACAAGGTTCTATCACTTTTGTTCTTAAGAAATAGTGCCACATTTGTATCCCTTTTCTCAAAGCTCCATTCACATAAGATCTCATCGGTAATTCCTGGATGCAAAAAGTAAAGCATGCCAGTTTTATAGAAGAGGAAATGGAGAGGTAGAAAAGTTCTCATTTGGCAAGGTTATTTGGCTGAGGGTAAGCAAGTAAGTGACATATGAACTAGAACTAGAAGTCAAGTGTCACCTATCTCAAATCCAGAGCTCTTCACAAAGCTTTGTTTGATAAAATTGGTAATAAATTTAGAATTCTGTAATAGGGGAACTGTGACTAGAGGGCATCGATCTGAGCAGAGGAAGGAGGACCTTGATGCTTGAGAAAAACTTGATAATGTAACTATCTTCAGGGTTCCCATAATGGGCAGGCTAAAAGCCACACAAAGTTACTGAGAATTGCAGAGCACTTTGGGGTGGGTTGCTCCTGCCTGATGTATTTTATAAGCAGCTGAGTTCCAAGTTCCAGCCATGTTGTTTCTCTCTCTTATGATGACAATTAGTGCCAAAGCAAAGAACAAATAAGAGGTAGCCATGGGAGGATCAAAGGAAAGCCTGAAACCAATCCAAAGCCTCACTGGGCCGAAAGAAGACTGGGCAAGGAACCTACCACCTGGTAAGGCTGAAACAGCAGAGCTGGAGGGTAGCTTAGCAGTGAAACCCTTATTAGAAGAAATCTTACCAGAGCCCTAATATTTATAAAACAGCTTCCTCCCCATCTGAGAACTTTTTTGGGAGCACAGTTTGAAAATCTTACTTCCTTGAACTGCCCCCCGACCCTTCTCCATACTTACAGATTATGGCATTTTATATCCATGTGTAAAAGAATTCTCTTCTTCCCTTTGCCAATCTGATAAACTTCTACTCACCCTTTAAGATTCCCATGAAGTGTTTTCTAACAAAATCATCTGAGGCACTTGTTAAACATACAAATTTGTGGGCTTCATCCCAAAGTACTAAATCCAGATTTATATTGTTATTGAGCTCCTGGGTGGATTCAGATGCACGGTCAGGGTTGGGAACCACTGCAGATCCTGCTTTATGAAATGGTTTTAACAAGAGATGAATTACAGTGGAATTAACTCCAAACTTTTTGGGAAAAGGAGAAGGTGGTAGAGAGATAATCTGAGTCTATACCTTGCCAAGAGTCCGGGACTGATAAAGGCCAAGATGGAAAGCAAAGAAGCTGGAATACCTCCAGATCCCTTCAGGAAACCTACCCTGTGAGTTTGATGGCTTCATTAAGGACACAGAAGTGAGACAATAAGCTCAGGAACAGGACATCCAGAGGGCTTATAATCAACAGATCTGCAATTTTCTCTTGGGAAGGCTCAGGGATATTCCACAGCTCCATGAAGGCTGCAGCTGTCCCATAAAAAAATTCAGTGGTGGTAATTTAAACTTTGTTTCTTCTGATATTTCCATTTACAAGGTTTTTAAAGGGTACCAGAAGGAAAACAACCCACTGCTTGTTTTGACTGATGGTTCTAACTGCTATTAACACTTTCAGTACTGACTTCTGTATGTTACTCATGGTTCAAGAAAAAAATATCCCTTTATGGCCCTCCACTTTCATCTTTGTAAAACATCTCCATACAAAAGCAAAATATTGTTAAGTTGTTATTATATGAACAGCTGGTGTTAGTATAGTGTAGGTCCCATTTAAAACATCTACGCATTTTAGCTAGTGTCACTTAGCATCTCAAGTCATGATAGTATGACTTATTTGCACAAAATCTCTGGGACCTTCTTCATTTCCCATTGTAACTGAGGTACAGTATTGAGCTGGTCTGATTATTACCTTTGCTCCCTCATCTAAGTTTGGGATCCACTGAAAAGAGTGAAGTGAGGTAATGCACAGAGAAGAAAAGTTATACACCATTTTTCTTTTGCTTTTCCATTAATTACTTTATCTGATATAGGCCAGGTTCTCATTTTCTATTTGTTGTACAATGTCAGAGTTGTTTCTGAATTAGTTTACTATTATTATTTTTTTTTGTTAAGAGACAACGAAGTGGCTAATGGTTCTCTTACCTCTTTCAGGTCTTTACCAAACTGTTATCTTAGCAAGGCCTTCCCTGGCCACCTTGTCTAAAATTTTATCTCCTCTGTGCCCTACCACATTTCCTATTCCCCTGGCCTGCTACTGTGCCCTTACACTTAGCACAATCTAATATAATGCATGTTTATTATTTGTTTATTCTGATTATTGTCTTTTTTCCTCATCAGCAGAGTAGGGAGTTTTGTCTGTCTTATTCACTGATGTATCCCCCATGTCTAGAACAGCACCTGGTAAACAGCAGGTATTGGTTGAATGGGTAAGTGAATGCAACTGTCTTGCTTTTAATGAGGAGGCTGAGCTAGCATAGGGGACATTTAGATGCTCCATGTATCAGCTTTTACATCTTAGGCAGTATAGTAGAGTGTAAGGACTCCCCAGACTTGGGTTCACAGAGCACTTTGTAAAAACTTAAGAAGTATTTATTTATTTTTATTTTATTTTATTATGTTATGTTAATCACCATACATCACATCATTAGTTTTGATGTCGTGTTCCATGATTCACTGTTTGTGTATAACACCCAGTGCTCCATGCAGTACGTGCCCTCCTCAATACCCATCACCAGGCTAACCCATCCTCCCACCCCCCTCCCCTCTAGAACCCTCAGAAGTATTTATTTCTTAACAACTCAGTAGCCATTTGAAAAGAAATACACATCCATTGAAAGAAAAATATTTTAATTTTATTCTTTAGTACCAGAATTATTTGCTAATGGGATGTGTACATGTATTAGGGACTGCAATTTTTCAAACCTCAGAATCAGATTGTACACCAGTACCCTCAGTTCTTGTTCTATGTTGATTTTTCACATGGAACTTGCTTTTTACCACAAGTGCTGAAAAACCAGTTTCACAAAGGTATCATCATAGGAATGCAGTGCATTCTAATGTGGAAACTGAATTTGAGCTAGCAGTTCAGATGGTATCTGACAGATGTGGAATATTGCTGTGCTTCCATCCACAATTTTAAATATCCTGTAGTACCCCAGCTAGTTCACTCCTGCATTCTGAGGAGTTTTGGAGCAGTTTCAGAACCACAGGTGGAGCGGCCAGATGCATAGCCTTTGGAGTTGTGTGAACTTGGGCAAAGTTTCCCATCCATAAGAAGAGAAAATAATAGTATCCATATCTCATAGTTTTTGTTTTGCTTTTTATTATGGTGAAATTTTAAAACTTCATAAAAATACATAGAATACAATAATGAACTCTGTATCCCATCACTAAGCCCAAGAACTTCAGTTATGGCCAACCCTGTTCCACCATACGCTGTATACTCTGTTCTCCCTAATCAGGATGTAAATCCCAGATTTCATCTGCAAATGTTTCAGCAACTCTTTGGTTTTTGTGGAAGTTAAATGAGTTAATATATGTAAAGCATTTAGCAGAGTACTGAGCATTCTGAAGTATAAGGTATTATTACTGTCATGTCAGCACCATCTCAGCTCTACTATATGTAAGCACTCAGTGCCTCCTCCCCAGGGATGTGTGATCATACAGTTAGAGACTGGTGTGTTTCATGTGATTTCCCCTAATATAAAGGAATAGCCATGGCCACAGGGATTAGGGCTGCTGCAAATGCACTCACTACAAGTAGATTTTAGCAAAGATTCTTTACACAAAGAACTTCTATGTACCCACCTTGGAGAACACAAGGCATTTGAAGGGCATCAGATTCTTTTTATAAACAACTAAGCCACATCAAATTTAGTCTGATTTCTTGATTCTGGGTAGAAATGTTCTCTGGGTAGGGGAGAGGCTTAAGTTTTTCTTTTATTTTTTCTTTAAATTTTTTACCTCCTGGCACTTCAAATGCAGCAGGGTTTTGCTAAATTAAGTGTATCAGAACGCTGCTAATCTATTATAGCACAGTTTTGGAAGAAGTAGGAATAATCATTTTAGGGAGAGAGGTCCAACCTTCATGAACTGCCCTGCATACACATTTGATTGTGAGGGGCACCACTGCTAATATGGGCGCAAGAAACAATTGCTATTTTCTAATCAACGATTTCACATAATTCTCCCTTCTCTCCTGGGGCTGGAATAAAATGTTACTTAAATTGTTCCCATCTTAGGGCCTCTAGGTCCATCATTCTGAACCCAGCCTAAGCCTCCCCTGTGAGTGAGGGATGATGCCCGGAACATTAAGCACTTTTCTGACTTTTATGCCACAGCAGCAAAATTCTCCATTTAGCTCACCTGAAATTGCTTGCTGTGGAACCTACGTGATTATCTGTGTTCAACAAAGTTCAACAGATTATTGATTTGTACTTTTTGATTTACAGTCTGTTTGGTTTACTGATCTGAGAGAAGCCCTAACTAAAATTCTTTGGATTTCAAGGGCAAAATTTACAACTATAGCCAGAATCTATTTTTTTTTTTTAAAGATTTTGTTTATTTATTTGACAGAGAGAGACACAGCGAGAGAGAGCACACAAGCAGGGGGAGTGGGAGAGGGAGAAGCAGGCCTCCCACGGAGCAGGGAGCCCAATGCGGGGCTCGACCCCTGGACCCCGGGATTATGACCTGAGCCGAAGGCAGACGCCTAATGACTGAGCCATCCAGGCGCCACCCAGAATCTATTTCTTTTAGGCAATGAGCATATCTTAGGCTGGGAAGTTGTTTTGAAATTTTATTAGCATATCTTCTGTCACAGCAATCATTTTATTATAATCTGCTATCAACATTACATCAAGATTTCAATGTAGCTTCTCCCAACGATGATCAGTCATTCCATAAAAGGAGCAAATAAAAATAATTTGGCAAACAGAGTGAACTGGCTAGAAGTAACTCTAATTAACTTCCATGCAACTCAGGGAAGTGGGGATTCAATAAAATCACATTTGTCAGTGGCTTGTTCAGGGAGTAAATACATGTGACATATTGTATTGTATATTGTATTATACACCTGAATACTTCATGGTGTTTTAACAGTTTCTTTATGGGGTTAATGGAATCATTGACTGAAGGTCACTCAAACTCATAAATATACTCAGCTTTGATCTGCTTCTAAAAAGACTTTATAGGGTGCCTGGGTGGCTCAGTCGTTAAGTGTCTGCCTTCGGCCCAGGTCATGATCCCAGGGTCCTGGGATCGAGTCCCTCATCGGGCTCCCTGCTCAGTGGGAAGCCTGCTTCTCCCTCTCCCACTCCCCCTGCATGTGTTCCCTCTCTCGCTGAGTCTGTCTCTGTCAAATAAATAAAAAATATCTTAAAAAAAAAAAGACTTTATAAATAAGGCTTTAGGGCAATTTTAATCCATATTCTTTATCAGTGATCTGCTTATTATCTCCTGAACCTCACTACATAAAACTATCTGGAGGGCGCCTGGGTGGCTCAGTCGTTAAGCATCTGCCTTCGGCTCAGGTCATGATCCCAGGGTCCTGGGATCAAGCCCTGCACCGGGCTCCCTGCTCTGCGGGAAGCCTGCTTCTCCCTCTCCTACTCCCCCTGCTTGTGTTCCCTCTCTTGCTGTGTCTCTCTCTGTCAAATAAATAAATAAAATCTTTAAAAAAAAAAACTATCTGGAACAGGTGAATTATTATTATTTTTTAAAGACAGATTTATTTATTTGAGAGAGAGAGAGAGAAAGAGAAAACACAAAGTAGGGGAGGGGCAGGCGGAGAGAGAGAATCTTCTAGCAGACTCCCTGCTGAGCGTGCAGCCTGAGGAAGATGAAGGGCTTGATCCCATTATCCACTTGATCATGACTTGGGCCAAAACCAAAAGTCAGATGCTCAACTAATTGAGCCACCCAGGCACCCCAGGAACAGATGAATTATTAAAAATACCAAGAACTTTCTTGTCAGTGACACTCAGTTCCAGTGGCAGTGAAGCAGGACTTTTGTGGGATCTGAGTCTCTTACTTGTCCAGCCTCCCTGCTTACTTTAAAGCAAAGAAGTGCATAGAATTCAATGCTAGAACTGAAAAAATAGAGAATACTCAAATGTGGGTACTAACTAGATGAAAATATAATAAAAACACAGGGTCAGAGAAGCAGATAACAGAGTCTACATGAATCAAATGCAATCCTTCTCATATTTATTGTTTCCTCCTTTCCTGAGAAGAGAAACTTTTTTGGTTACTAAGGTAGTGGGGATCTAGTGACCTACGTGTGTTCACTGGATATACAGGTATGTTCAAGACTGTTTAGTGGCCAAGGGTCAGAGGTTTCACTACTGCTTTGTTCTTCTTGCAGCTGTCCTATTGTGGCCCTAGGCTGATAGAGGTAGGAACATGTGGATCACATCTGGGAGTCCCTTTCAGGATCATTAAAAAGCCAAGTGTAGTAAATTCAAGATGACCACAAATTTTCTGCTATTCCTCCCATTGAGGGGGGCGTCTAGTTTCCTTCCCACTTAAATCTGAATCTGCCTTAGTGACTTGCTTAACCAACAGAATGCAATTTAAGTGAGTCCTGGGACCTCCAAGGCTGGGTCATAAGAAGCTTTGCAGCTTTTGCCTTATCTTGGGACAGTCTCACTGGGAAACTTGAGCTTGTATGTAAGAAAACCCCCTGCCCCGAGACTGCTGTGCAAGAGAGAGAGCTTGCGTTGTGGGTACTCCAGTTGACAGGCAGTACCAGTAGAGTTCAGCCTTTCAGCTGTTCCTGCTAAGATATGTAAGCAAAATTGTCCTACATCCTCCAGACCAACTCACCTGCCAGCTGAATCCCACCAAGCTTTCACAGTCAATGTGCCACATGTAGCAGAAGAATCACCCAGCTGATCCCTGCCCTCTATTTCCTGACCTATTAAACCATGAGATATAATAAAATGGTTATTGTTTGAAGCTGCCAAGTTTTAAGCTGGTTTGTTACACAGTATCAGATAACCTCAACACCAGGTATATTGCTTTACAGCACCATAGCTTAACTCCCACTTTTAGAATTAGAGCCAACTGGTCTTGGAGGAGAATGCCTGACATTTTTTTTTTTTAAGATTTTATTTATTTATTTGACAGAGAGAGACACAGCAAGAGAAGGAACACAAGCAGGGGGAGTGGGAGAGGGAGAGGGAGGCCTCCTGCTGAGTAAGGAACCCGATGCAGGGCTCGATCCCAGGACCCTGGGATAATGACCTGAGCCGAAGGCAGACGCTTAAAGACTGAGCCACCCAGGCGCCCCGCCTGACATGTTGTTAAATGACTAAATGAACTAGGTCAGGCAAGCGCTGATCAAAGTCACGGATGGTCTGGAGCAGACCACTGGGAATGATGATGGCTTTGTTGAAAGGAAACCAAGACCCATGAGGGTTGTTAAGGAGAGTGGTTCAAGAGGAATCCGAATATGTGGGGTTTTGTCTGAGTGTTGTATAGAATGAATTACTTCAGTGATTTGGGGGAGTTAGTAAGAGAGGGAGAGATCCAGAAAAATGATTTTAGTTCCCTATTTTGGACACTGAAGTTTTTAAAAGATTGACTCTTTCTGGAGAAGAAGGGAAGAAGGGGGCCAGAGAAAGAGGGTATAAAATCACTGCTGCAGTCCCTCACATGGAATATCAACAGAGAAGTGAGCAAAAGGAAGATGACACTGGACTGTATGTGGGGATCTCATGAAACTAAACACCAATTAGTTAGCCATGGGATAAAGTAACCACTCATTCTGGTTTGCTTGGCATAGTCTCAATTTAAGCCTGCTATTCTGGGGTAATTATTAAGAACATTCTCTTTCACTCTCAAAAGCATCTGGTTTAGGATATAAATTATGTGTTTGCCTTGTTTCTGGGGGCCTGTGTGGCTCAGTAGAAGAGAGTTTGAACACACTGTATCATCTTATTAAGATAACATAGAAGGGGTTTATTGAAAGCTGTGGGATTTTACTAATATTTGTCTTTAGAATTTGATATTTCATATATTCAACAAATATTTAATGAGAGCCTACTATACTGTATTCTTTCATACATGTGACTAAATACTTGGGGAATGTAGGAGTGAAAAAGTCTTGTGTGTTTGGATTAGAAATGTTATCAAAGGAGATCCCACTGGCCAAGACAGCTTTAAGTTTTGATGTATCCCCTTTTTATCTCTTGGCCAAGCACAGAGCAATGCCAGTTATAATACAAAAATAGAAAACTAAAAAGACACAGACTCAAAAACAAGACATAACATATCCATGGGCCAGAAATAGAACAGAAAGGTAAAGCAGAGGAGGGCTGAAGCCACAGTGCAGCTGGGCATCTAGTCTGGAGGCTGGCAGGCAGAGATGGTAGCCTAACTCTGGCAGGAAGAAGGGTCTAATGGCACTCAGAAAAGCTAGGGATGGGAACCAGGCTCATAGCTTGAGGTCAGGGGTTCAGTGGGAAGGGAGGCTCTTCTGCTTGTGAAAGTAGAGTAAAAAAGTGTGTCATTGCTAGCTACTGCTTGGGCTACAGCTTTTAGCAGGTAGAAAGTCCAGGGAAGAAGAACAGTCTTGGCCTAATCAGCAACTGACCAAGCCACCCATAGATCTTTGAACATTCACCATCTCTCTCTTTAGCAAAAGTTTCAATGCACCACTTCAAGGTATAGATCTAGACTAGTGGCCTGGTGGAGAGTACTGAAAACCACTAAATAGGAAAGGAGGAAAACACACAAAGAGAACTATCTCCCACTTAAAATGAGCCGCAAATCAAAATTCCAAAACATATGAGGAAACCAAATACCCAAAACAGCAATTAGATTTTAAATTTATTCTAGATCTATGTTATCTATTATGGTAGCCACTAGCCACATGGATTATTTAAATTTAAATAAAAAGTAACTAAAATCAAATAAAATTCAAGTGCTCAACTCTCATGTGAGTAATGGCTTACCATATGGGACAGTTGAGATACAGATCATTTTCCTCACTGTAGAAAGTTCTATTAGGTAGTGCTGTTCTAGACGAAATATACTTTAGGGGACAGTCTAACAAAGATCTTAAAATAAATATGTTTAGGGGCTGCCTGGGTGGCTCAGTCGGTTAAAGCATCTACTTTTGGCTCAGGGCATGATCCCAGTGTCAGGCTTCCTGCTCAGCAGGGAGTCTGCTTTTCCCTCTGCCTACCCCGCCCCCAACTCATGCTCTCTTTCTCTCTCAAAATCTTAAAAAAAAAATACGTTTAATGATGCTTAGAAGATAAATGTGGTATCTTTCACTTGAAAAACAGGGAAATTATAAGACAAAGAATGCAAAAATGAGACAATAAGAAAATTTACCAATTAAAATATTGGTTATTAAATATATGTTCATTGAAACAAAAAACACACTGAATAAACCTTAGACAGTGATTCAGTAATTAGCAAATTAGAAGACAAAACAGGAATTAAGACAGGTGGAGCATAAAAGACAAAGTGATTTAAATGTTCTTGCAAAAACTAGTAGAAAAGGAGGGTTGTAGATCATTTTTGGCTTGAATAAGTCAGGGTTTTGACATTAATTTGAGATGGTCTGAACATCAAGGGCAGCAATTCAGAAAAATAAAATCTGAAGAAGAGACAAAAGCCATTCTCTGAAAGAGAAAAACTGAAAACAACCAGCCAGTTGCTAGGTGGCTATTGGTGTCAGTAGCCACAGAGGCTGGACTCAGCATTTCTAGGACTGTGAGGGCTGTGACCTTCCCGGCTGCTGAAGCTGAAGCCAGCTACACCTATCCTGGTAAAGGTGCCATTTGAGGGCAGACTAAAGGAAAAAGGAGAATGTATTACTCATGCTGAAAAACCAGTTTGCCTGAGACAGGAAAATGACACTGAGGCAGAAGGCCTCAGCCATGTCAGCCCCTTGAACAAACAGTCTGTTCCATGCATATGCCAGTAGGAGTCTGGGAAGAACTGGGAATCAGACGAGCCACAGTAGGTCGGAGGGTGGAACAAAGGGCTAGCCCTGCAGAGCTGTGCATGCTTCTAACCTGCTGATAGAGACTGAAGGTGCTGCGAGAAGGTGCTGCACCAGCGGGTGCATCAGAACTGGGAAGGATGTGGCATGTGCTGTAGGGGATTAGATGCTGCCTCTCTGGTTGTCTGGGAACTGAGGAGACCAAATGGGAAGATGAGAAAGACATTGCTGGCTGGAGCCAAGTGAGTCCTCCTCTCACCCTTGAGCACCATGCAATCCCTAACAGGCCCCTGGCCAGGACAACTCCTTGTCAGAATGTTCTAGAATCATGCTGCCCAGGATGGTAGTCACTACACATGTGGCTAGTCCACATTTGATATCTGGAAACACTCTGCACAGGTCTTTCCTCCCACAACTTTTGATTTGGAGATGCTATTGCTGATTTTTCTGGGTACCTGAGAGGCATTTGAATTATAATTTTCAAACACACAGTAAACAAGGGGCACCTGGGTGGCTCACTTGGTTGGTTAAGTGTCTGCCTTTGCCTCAGGTCATGATCTCGGGGTCCTGGGATCAAGCCCTGAGTTGCGCTCCCTGCTCAGTGGGGAGTCTGCTTCTTCCTCTCCCTCTGCCCCTCCCCCCACTCATGGTCTCTCTCTCTCTCTCTCTCTCTCTCTCTCTCTCTCTAATAAATAAAATCTTCAAAACACACACACACACAAAAACCACAGTAAGCAACACCACACACCACCTACAATTTTATCTTTCTTTGAAATTTCTAAAGACACATTAGGAACTTGCTTTTGTTATAAACATCAGTTATCAGCATAATAATGGTGTAAGAAATTAAGTGTCATCTGGACTGACCCTATGACAGAACCTGAAAGGTGTTGTTGGAAGAGTTCCCGGATTCCAGCTTCTTATTGGTCTCATTTTCAAAAAGCAGAATAGAGAGGAAAACTGATTATATGAGCTTTCTGATTGCCCAGATTCTGAAGAAATAGTACTCTCCTGTAATTAAATTGTAAGAAGTTAATTGTATTTAAATTGCACAGTATTTGAGAAAATCTGTCACTTCTCAGAATTCACTCTGAGAACAAAATTGAAATGACAGAGTAATTAAAACCTGAAATGTAGACATTTTCAGGTGGTTCTTGTCCAGGTTGGAATATAATGGTTCTTATTTTCTAAAACTTTTGTTGTGTTATTTTCCTTCACGCTGGTGGGTCAGAAATATTATAACATCTCCACTCACAGGGTCCTGGGTTATTAATCTGAGAAAGGGCAAACAATTTTTTCACACTTTTATTTGCTTACATCCAGGGGTGGATATAAACCATCACCACCTACTGCTTTAGAAAAATCCTGTTGTTTTTTTTTTAAATAGTTTTTAATTGAACAAATACTATTTTCTTTTTATTATTTATTTTTTTGAGTATAGTTAACACACAATGTTACATTAGTTTCAGGTGTACAACTTAGTACTTTGACAAGTTTATATGTTATGCTATATTTACTACAAAAATGCAGCTACCATCTGTCCCATTACATTGCTATTATAATATCACTGACTGTATTTCTTATGCTGTGCCTTTTATTCCCGTGACTTATTCATTCCATAACTGGAAGCCTGTGTCTCTCTCTCCCCTTCACCCATTTTGCCCATCCCCACCCTCCTCCCTTCTGGCAACCATTAGTTTGTTCTCCTTATTTATAGGTCTGATATGTTTAGGGGCTGCCTGGGTGGCTCAGTCGGTTAAAGCATCTACTTTTGGCTCAGGGCATGATCCCAGTGTCAGGCTTCCTGCTCAGCAGGGAGTCTGCTTCTCCCTCTGCCTCCCTCCGCCCCCCAAATCATGCTCTCGTTCTCTCTCAAAATCTTAAAAAAAAAAAATATGTTTAATGATGCTTAGAAGATAAATGTAGTATCTTTCACTTGAAAAACAGGGAAATTATAAGACAAAGAATGCAAAAATGAGACAATAAGAAAATTTACCAATTAAAATATTGGTTATTAAATATATGTTCATTGAAACAAAAAACACACTGAATAAACCTTAGACAGTGATTCAGTAATTAGCAAATTAGAAGACAAAACAGGAATTAAGACAGGTGGAGCATAAAAGACAAAGTGATTTAAATGTTCTTGCAAAAAGTAGTAGAAAAGGAGGGTCTGATTTTGCTTTTTACTTATTTTTTTTTTAGATTCCACTTATATTTTAAATGTTAACAATCTAAGTAATGCAGGTAAGGCAAACATTCTTGTTACTCTCCATATCCCTATCTACTCTGCTGCCCAGAGAAAACTGGGTACCTATTTATGTGTCCTTCCTGAGAGACCTTGCCTCATTCACACATATCTACACCTACCTACATAGTTTAGGTTGATCTTTCTAAAAATAACACCACATTATAACATTGTTCAGGCATATCTTTTGGAAAATGTTCCATGTTAATATCAAGGAACCTTGTTCCTTTTAACTGCTGGGTTGCCCTTGAATAGCCGTGCCCTATTTATTAAACCATTCCTCCCTTTATGGGCACTTAAGATGTCCCACTTTTCACTATTACAAATAATGCTACAATACTTCACCCTTTATAAAAAGGCTGAATGGAGATGGAGACAGTAAACACGATCTTTTTTTTTGTTTTTTAAAGGTTTTATTCATTTATTCATGAGAGAGAGAGAGAGAGGCAGAGGGAGAAGCAGGCTCCCAAGGAGCACGGAGCCCGACGTGGGGCTGGATCCCAGGACCCTGGTTTCATGACCTGAGCTGAAGGCAGACGCTTAACCATCTGAGTCACCCAGGCGCCCGACAGTAAACACAATCCTAACTTCACAACCAAGTAGGGAAAAAAATGAAATGATGATGGAAATGCATAATAGTTGAACAAGTGTATATTGGCTAACTGGTGCCAGGTACTGTGTGAAGACTTCTTGGTGACCCAATTTATCAGTGAATTAAAATGCCAAGTCAAAGCACGTTTTTTTAAGCATGTCAGGTAGGAGGAGTTTATGCAAGGATGTAAGCAACAATATGAATGTGTTAACATATATGGATTGCTGCAGGGGTGGGGAAAACATAAACAGGACTGCATATTGAATCTTTGGACTCTAATATGGAGCCCTATGTGGCCTAAAATGCCACTGGGAAACCCAGTGAAGGAAAGACTTCTAAATCTTTGTAGAGTCCCGCGTGATTCTTGTGTAACTACTCCCTTATTTCAAAGAAAGGTTTTAAAATTAGGTTTGGCAGAAAGGCCCACGGCCAGGAAAACTCAGGTAGAGCCCAGGATTAAAATGATCTGAAAACACTCTCTCCACCTCTACAGCTTCTTGGGATGAGCCATTATGTGTTGAGGTAGTCAGCCCAATAATCCTAATCCTAGTATTGGAAGGAACCATAGAGATGACCAAAGGCCACTCTTTATTTGGTGGAGACGGTAACCAAAGCCCAGAAAGGAAAGGTGACTTGGGCAATGTCACAGAGCTAGTTAGTGTCAGAGCCAGGAGCAGAGCTACCCTGAACCAGCCCTCTACTTCTTGTGATAGCAGTCCTCTCCATCACTACCCAGTGTGTCAACTGTTCCTGTGCTTCTGCCTGGAA
Organism: Neomonachus schauinslandi; assembly: GCF_002201575.2. Taxonomy (NCBI): domain Eukaryota; kingdom Metazoa; phylum Chordata; class Mammalia; order Carnivora; family Phocidae; genus Neomonachus; species Neomonachus schauinslandi. Next base: position 125,554,962 of record NC_058403.1, read on the forward strand.
GTGCTATCTCTGCTCACCACTTTCTTAGCCATGTGATTAACAGTTTCCATTTAAGCGAAACCTCTCTGTCCTTGGTTACAGGGCACAGAGAAAGACGCTTAGTCAGCCAGGGTTGTTCCCAGCTTCTGTGGTGTCTACTGCAAGGTTAATTTTTATCTGATGCTATGCCTCTGCACATCTTTGAAGCACAGCTGTTTGGCAAACCACACCACACACACCTTGCTTAAAGTGGTCATTCATTTCCCCATTAAAGTCAATTTTGCAAACTCTAGTGGAATGACCAGGCTTGGGCCCTCATTATTCCCCCCTTTGGTCTGACTACATTTAAATATGGGAATCCTCTGACCCCCATCTTCTCTTCTTTTGCCCTGGCACTCTAACCCTTATACTTACTGATTTCCTTCAGGGCCATATTACTTTTGTTGTGATTCTGATAGACTGTAAAAATGGCTGCAGTTCTTCCCTTCACAGTATTTATGCCCCTTGTATTTGACTTTGAAGTTCTTCTTATCAAGAGGTTACGTTTGTTTTCCCACCCCTTTAATCTGGGCTGGCTGTGTGACTTGCTTTGACCAGCAGAATGTGGTGAAAGTGACAGTATGTCAGCTCTGAGTTTGGACTTCAAAAGGTCTATACATTTCTATATATGTTTGTTCTCTTGGACACCTGCTCAGCCTCCAAGTGAACAAGCTTGATCTAGCCTGCTGAAGCATGAGAGACCATGTGGAGCAAAGATGAGCCGTCCCAGATTAGCCAGACTTCTAAACTCACTTGGAAGCTGAGTACAAAGGCATGAGTCAGTCCAGCCTATAAAGCTGACCTATAGAATTGTGATCTAAATAAATGATGGTTGTTTTAAGCCACTAAGTTCAAGGGGTTTGTTATGCAGCAAAAGCTAACTGATATAGATCCCTTTACTCCTGTCTGCAGGAATGTTTATTAAATTGGGCCTCTCAGGGCAATGAGACTATGTTTCCCACTTAGTTTTGTACATTACCTAGATTAGTAACTTAATAGAAACTTAAAAAAATATATTTTCTTGAGGGGGACAGGGAAATGGTAAAGACTGATAAAAATCTGATTCCCACTTTTCCTCTATAATCAGCCTACCCCAAACTCTACAGCCTGTGATTAAGGAAATAAACGGAAATCACAGTATGTAGGACATGCCATTAATCAATACTAATAAGGACAATAAGACAAGTAGCAGAAAATTATATCCTTACAAAAGATTGTACAAAAATACGCAAGGAACACTTATTAAACTTCTATTGCTTTACTCAAAAAACAAAAACAAATAAAAATACACAAGGAAAATTATCTAGGGACAGGGTAAAAATCTTATAGTTTTTCAAATATCTTGGCTTCCCTGATTTTTGCTGCCATTTCTTTGCCACTGTCATAGATTCTTACCTTTGAGCCTGCCTCAGTTCCTTTAGAAAAGCAGTAGCTCATCTATCCCACTCCAGACTCTCTAGCAGGGGAGGGCTGGGGGTTACACCACCAGATTGCTATGGCCAGGGTTGTTTTAAGTCCTTCTTAGATCCTAGACATGAACTTCTGGAGGCTCTCCCCACACCACATTTAACATGTTAAAATGTACCTATATCCCACAATTTAATATAATTTATACATAACTCTAAGGGTCAAGTTGCACTTGACTAGCTGATACGATATTATTTATTAAATAATTACACATTTTAATGGTTACTTTGTAGTTTTCTTTCTGTATTTTGGAGTCATTAATTCTGCTGTTGATCTTCAGGTCTGAAACATTTTCACAGACCCATGAAGGGCTCACAGGTTCTGGGCTCTGTGCATATAGGTACCTAACAGGAAAGTCATCCTGGCCTAGTCAATCAACCAACAGGTATTTATTGAACACCTAATATCTACAAATCATCACACTAAAGTCTTCATCAGGCAGCAATTTACCATGCCCAGCTACTGAGCTAAGTGCTGAGAACCAGGATAAAGGCCCAGCAGTTCTTACCCTTGAGGGTTCTGACTTAGCTAAACCTTGGCTCAAAGTAAGGCAGATGAAAAGAATTGTGGAGTTTGCATCTTTTCAAACCTCCAGGGCCTTTTCCCTTAATCCACCATAAGGGTGAGCAGAGGTTATTTGAGGTCATCACCACCTTCAACCTCTGGCAGCAAAGGAAGCCTGAACAGATAGTCCTAATTCCTACTTGCAGCTGACCTTGGGTTAAGTTCTTAAATTCCTTCCCTAGCAAAGCCAGGATGGCCTCACAATGGACATGGTGATCTCTAGGCCAAAAGCAGGATTTGGGAATAACAGGTATCCGCAAACTCAAAGCTGACACTTGTCTACTCAGAGGTGATGGTGGGAGTAACATAGAGGACTTCCTCCATGAGCTTAGCCTTTCTGTGCTGTGTCAGAATGCTGTGTTTTTAATTTCACTAGAGAGTATGCTGGTTTGCCAGAAGCTTGCAAGACATACTTTATAGCCTGAATAGGCAAAACACTGAACTATCAAGTGGCTCCTGTGGTTCAGCAATCTTTAGGCCATTGGGAAGGGTCTAGTTTTACAGTAAGCCCCCTCAGGCCTCGTTAAAGGAACCACCTTAAGAATCAACTCAAGGGTGGTGTTTTACCTGGCTTCTCAAACTCTCCTGGGCATACAGATGCCTTGGGAATACTGTTAAAACGTAAATTCTGGGGCACCTGGGTGGCTCAGTCGTTAAGCATCTGCCTTCGGCTCAGGTCATGATCCCAGGGTCCTGGGATCAAGCCCCACATGGGGATCCCTGCTCATCAGGAAGCCTGCTTCTCCCTCTCCCACTCCCCCTGCTTGTGTTACCTCTCTCACTGTGTCTCTCTCTGTCAAATACATAAATCTTAAAAAACAAACAAACAAACAAAAACGTAAATTCTGATTCAGTAGGTCTAGGGGAAGGCCTGAGAGTCTGCGTATCTGTCTCTGGCATCGATGCTGAATGCTGAACTACACTTTGAATAGCAAGCCCTTTACAGTTTACCAAGGGCCTCTCACATACTTTGTCACATTTGATTAATCCACCAACTATGTGAAGCCTTAGCATCCCCATTTCACAAAAAGGCAATAGGCTCAGAGTGGCTTGCTTTAAAACTACCAGCTAGTAAACGGCAGAGCCAGCATTTCTAATCCTAGTCTTTTGATTTCTAGTTCAGCGTCATTGCCATTCACTCACAGCCCCAGACTACTTTTCTTATTACTTTTACCTCCCATGTCTTGTGAGGTCATTTGTCTCGAGGTTAAAGTCCAGAGTTAATTTCATCCTTTTCAAACCTTTAAGATGATAACCTGATCCTGCTTTTCATGCTGTATGGCAGTTGGGAAAGAAAAGATTTTCAAAAGCAAAGTGAAAAGGTTTGCAGTGGTTTTGTATGAAGTGATTATGCCTGCTAGGAAACCAATCATGCTTGGAAACACTGCTCAGAGCAGTTAAATGAATAGGCTTTCCACTGGTGTTTGCAATTAGAGAGTTTCAAATGGGGCAGAGACTGAGTTTCAGGTCCAAAGACTTGGTGACAGACTGCTGTTATCTGTTCCTGATGAAAATAAAGATTGTGGACCCAGGAGGCCATGGTCTCTTCTGTGGAAACAAAGACGTATTTAATTTTGGGGGAGTATCTATTACATGCCAGACACTCAGCCAGGTGCTTTGTAAACATCACCTCCAATCCTAAGAGCAAGGCTGAGAGGTAAGTTATAGTACCCCCCCATTTTACAGATTAAGAAACTGAGGCTCAGCAAAGTTAAACAGTGAGGACACTGCCGTGCCTGACTGAACACAGCAGGGCTGACTGTGTCTGATGTGTGGGTTCTTATCACTATACCACACTGCCTCTGAAACTGAGTATCAGGGAAGTTAAAGGGCAGAGAGTCTAAAGCTAATCTAATTCTGGTAGCTCCTGATTCAGGGAGGCAGGGGCCCTCAACTTCTCCCCTGGTATTCCTTTGGAACATCTGTTGTTGGATTATGTCAGACTGCCATTCTTTTCTCCTTCTTTTATTAAAAAATTCTTACTAAGTTACAAGAATAATATAATGAACTTCTGTACCCCTCCCACAGATTTACCAACAGTTAACTTTTGCCACATTTCTATGTGTACATGTGTACTTTTTTTTCTGAATGATTTGAAACCATAAAAATCACCTTTACCCTTAAAAACTAGAGACAAAGGCATTCTTTTATATATCCACAGTACAATTATGATCAGGAATTTTAACAATGACAAAACTACCATCTAATAAATGACTTATATTTCAAATTTCACCAGTTGTCTCAATAATGTCCTTTATAACTACTTTTTTTTTTTTTTTCTGATCCAGTGTATAATCCAAGATCATGTAGCACATTTCCTTGTCATGTCCCTTTAGTCTCTTTTAATCTGGAACTGTTCCTCCGTCAGGTCACTGCTGTTGATCCAGCACTTTTACAAGTTATTGGAAAGGATGCCACTAAAGTTCGAGGGATCCTGAGTACACCCTGCTGAATCAGTGGATACCATGCTAGCCTCTCCTTAGTCTGTCAAATTTGCCACCTGCTTCTGCTGACTCTCTTTGAGAGACAAAGTACCCAACTTGGCAGGGAGTGCTGGGAATGATGCTGTTTACAGGAGCTGAGGCCCATTTCTGACATAGTCTTTGAGCCTCCCCATCCCTGCACCTGGGCAAGCCAGATGGTTCTTAAAGCAGCACTTCCTCTTGGCACCTCTTCATTTCTGAGGCATTCAGACAGGGAGTTATGCTCTCAACAAATCCCTCCCCCCATTAAAAAAAAAAAAAACACAAACCAGATTGTTCCTAATTTAAAACTCTCCCTGGTTTTCTTTCTGGAATCCTTGGTGGAAATTAAGAAGACCCCAAATCAGGGGTCACATGATTGGCTTGTGGCCTATGATATGACAAGGTTCTTAAGAGTTTTAAGATAGTCAATTAAGAACATTGGTCAGATTAGCCTTTGGCTCATCAAAGTTCCCCCTGCACTGACCTATGCCATGAGGATTGAAAACTCCACATGAATTCTTTGTCATTCTTAATTTTTTGGATTCTGAAATTAAAACACTCATGTTTCCATTCTCCTTACTATCCAAGGCTGCTTTGAATGGTTTCTCTGAGTACATGTGGTGCACGATGAGAAAGTCAGTCTTCCCTCACACTACCTTACATGGTCCATAAGAAGCATTGCTCTACTTGCTGAAGCAGCTTTTAACCTGCCAGAGTTAGTATCAAAGCATATAAGAGGGGCGTCTGGGTGGCTCAGCTGGTAAAGCGTCTGCCTTCGGCTCAGGTCATGATCCTGGGGTCCTGGGTTCGATCCCTGCGTCGGGCTCCCTGCTCAGTGGAAGGCCTGCCTCTCCCTCTGCCTGCTGTTCCCCCTGCTTGTGCTCTCTGTCAAATAAATGAATAAAATCTTAAAAAAAAAAAAAAAAAAGAATGTAGGATGCCCAGGTCAGTTTGTCTGAAATTCAAATATTGTGTGGGACATACTTATACTAAAAAAATTGTTTGATGATTATCTGAAATTCAAATGTAACTGAGCATCCTGTATTTTATCTGGCAATTCTAAGTCTAAGCCCCATGGATCACTTTTTTTTTTTTAATTTTATTTATTTATTTGACAGACAGAGCGAGAGAGGGAACACAAGTAGGGGGAGTGGGAGAGGGAGAAGCAGGCTTCCCGCCGAGCAGAGAGCCCAATGTGGGGCTTGATCCCAGGACCCTGGGATCGTGACCTGAGCCGAAGGCAGAAGCTTAACGACTGAGCCACCCAGGTGCCCCACCATGGATCACTTTTTATGCTTGTTGGAGACAGCTGTCACTAAGGAGATTCAAAACAAGGGAGAAGATTCAAACATCATGCCAAGTCCATGTCCAGCAAATGGACAACTACATTGCCATATTAATGCTGGGCTGCTTTTTGATAAATAAAACTAAATGCTGAACCTAAGTGTACACAGTTTTCATGGTAGAGATGTACAATCCTTTATCTATAATTTCAAAAGGTAAAACCCTGTGAAAATTGAGTTTTTTTATTTAACTCACCAGGCAGCAACATCCAACCCACATGATGCTATTTATTGTCTTTATCTCATTTAGTGTGAACTGTCATACTATAGAAATATTTATTTGATCATGGAGTGCTGCTCTAGAACCCCTAGGGGTATTACATAATATATGATAAATATTGTATTACCTTTTAAAATATGAAAAATTCTGAATTATGCATCTGACCTTGAGAGTTTCAAATAAAGAACTGAGGCAGATTAAAAAATTAACAGCCAGAAAAGACTTTAAAACTGCATTGTCCAATATAGTAGGTACTAGCCACATGTGGCCACATTGAGCATTTGAAATGTGTCTGTCTAGTCTGAACTAAGATGCACTCTTTGTGTAAAATACACATTGGATTTCAAAAACTTAGCATGCGAAAAGAACATGAAATATATAACATAATATTGTTTTGGATACATTAGGTTAAATAAAATATATTATGAAAATTAATTTCATCTGTTTATTTTTCCTAGTTTTAATGCAGCTACTAAAAAATTTAAAATTACTTATGTGGCTCCTATTATATTTCTAGTGGACAGCACTGCTTTAGAGAATATCTAAGTGTAGAACTTCACAGTTGTGGAAACTGGATGAGAAAGTGACACGGGTAATAGGGGCAGTTAAGTTGAGTCTGACTAAGCTTTTGGTCTCCTGACTTGTGGTCTAGTGCTCTTTCCATTTCCCCTTTAAAAGACCTAATTCCAGCATGAAAATCCTCAAATGATAGGACTCTCAACAGTCTTCAGGCTCTATACCTGACACTGGAATTCTAAGACCATTTTCAGAGTCTGACTGAATATTTGTGGTTCTTACTGTTGGAAGTAGGAAAATCAAGCACCAACTTGGAACCAATAGTTTCAGGCATAAGAAGAGGACACTGAGAGAAGCAAATGAAAAAGATTTTTATCTCACTACTTCTCTTTGACGAGATATTTCTCAACAAGTTCAGAACAGGAGAGGCTGTGAATGCCCTGCCTGAAAGGCAGTAGAATTTCACTCAGAGACTGTGGTAGAGGTAAGCTCCTCCATCAACTTTGTTGGAAATGGGTCAGGGGTGGGTAGAAGGGTGGAAACTCACACTTAGCAGAGTATGGGGATGTGTCTTACTCTGGTTGACAAATGGTACCTTCAGAAAGATCACCTCTTAGAAACAAGGTATTCAGTTAATCAGATCCTAGTTACCTGAGGGAACCGTAAGGACTATCGCAGTGGGAAGGGAGTCATTTGTTCAGCATTAATACAACTCCACCACAGGAGGCAGTGGAAAAGGACCTCTTGCCTATCAGTACACACTGTATTTGGCTGAACTCAGGGAAAAACAAATCTCCAAGGGGAGCAGGAAAAGAACTTTGGGGGATAAAACTAAGCCACCAGCTAAGTGGAAGCCCACCCTGTGAAAGTAGATGCAAACTCCAAACCCCTTTTAAAAAAAGATTTAATTTTAAGTAATCTCTACACCCATTGTGGGGCTCAAACTTACAACCCTGAGATCAAAAGTTGCATGCTCCACTGACGGAGCCAGGTAGGTGCCCCTGCAAACTCCCTTTTGATGTGTCCAGGCCAGGTCTGGGGAGTTCTTAGGGGCTGCCATTCCCAGGCACTGTGCGTTTAGCAGAGGCCTTGGTCTCTCCCATCAATTGAGAAGGAAAGATTCAAAGTCACGAGAAAGCCCAGGAGATGTTGTCTTGACAGGATTCCATTTGGTCTTGACAGAAGCACAGACCATCAGAAAAGCTAAATTAACATCTGCAGCCTTGTCCTCAGCATCCTGGAACAACCTAGGGCAACTTGAGAAGGGTTCTGTAGCTGGGGAGGCTGCTATAATTTGACACTATGGAGGCACTTGCTGCACAGATAATTTTAGCTGTTTGAAAGCTTTGTTGGCTGAATAAAAAAGAATGAAATCTTGCCATTTGTAACAGCGTGATTGGAGCCAGAGAGTATTATGTTAAATGAAGTAAGTCAGAGAAAGACAAATACCGTATGATTTCACTCATATGTGGAGTTTAAAAAACGTAACAGATGAACATAGGGGGGAAAAAAGGGAGGCAAACCAAAAAACAGACTCTTGAGATCATACTGAGGGTTGCTGGAAGGGAGGTGGGCCGGGGGGTTGGGGGGATGAGTTAAAAGGGTGATAGGTATTGAGGGCACATGTTATAATGAGCACTGGGTGTTGTATGTAAGTGATGAATTACTAAAGCCTACACCTGAAACCAATACTACACTGTATATTAACTGGAATTTAAATAAAAACTTGGAAGGAAAAAAAAGAAAGCATTGTTGGCTGCATTCACTCATTTACACAAACTAGCTGGGTGTCTGGGAAGCACTGGGGTGGGGAGAACTTGGCCTAGGAGTCACACACGCCTGAGTTTGAATTTTGACTTAACTGAAAAAGTTACTTAATCTCTCTCACTTACTTTCTCAGTTTCTTCATTAGTAAAATGGACAAGAAAATATGCCCCAGGGTTCTGGGGTTCTGTCAGCTATAAATGAGACATAGGTAAAGCTCTTGAAGAGTGTCTGAAATGTCAGTGTGGCCCTTTTACATGTGACTCTAAGTCCTTTCTCACAGAATGGTAGCCAGCTGTCCACCCTTTCTCTCCTCTTCTCAGTCCTCCCCTCCGCCTTCATCCCTGCCCTCCCCTCTGCCTTCATCCCTGCCCTCCTCTCCTCTGTCTGACAGCACCACACAGGGCTCATAATCCACCACCTGTTGCAACTGGAAGGAATACAGCATCCTGAAATGGAACATTTTGCCATTTAGCTGATTTAATGAGTCAGAAATTGCCCACTTAGAAAAATTTTAAAACAGTGTATGATTTATAGCTTGACTAGTATTTAAAACCTGCAGTCTTTTTAACACTCAGCTAGAAGAGACACTTCAGAGCTCAGGGAGAGGAATCCTTTGAAGTATGTGTCCACTCCCACCTCTGTCCTGCTCCTGTAGGGGCAAGAAAGAGGAGGAAATTGTTGGAAGCAGGTTCAGTGTTCAGTTGGCTCTCACTAGGAAATATTAGCTATAATTTTCAAGAGATGGATAAAATCCAAGGCTCCTGATGAATGAACAAAAGACAGTCTAATAGTCTGGATAGCACCGTGCCCACTTGATAGGAAAAAAAAAAAACACATTTATTATTCATTCCATTAGGCAGTTTTATCCTTGAGAAAATATATACATATTTAATTTCTTCTACCTTTATGTCTTTGTAGGCCAGAGTTATTAACCTGGAGTCCATGGATGGGCTTAAATGGGCTCATGGGCCAATCAAAATTAAGTGCAAAGTTCATGTGTATGTGAAGGTTTCCACAAAGAAGTTGTTTTATCAGAGGGGTTTATGACCCACCCCCATACACACACACACACACACACACACAACAGTGAACTACTGCTCTGTAAACTACCACAGAGCCAGTCCCCTCCTAGCTCCTAACAGCCTCTTTTGCTTTAAGCAAAGGCATGTAAATCTCATAATTCTCAATGTGCTATTGACATCTGGGGCTGGGTGAGTCTTCATCAGGTATGGCTGTTCCACTCATTCCAATGTTTAGCATTCCTGGCATCTGCCCATTAAATGCCAGTATCACTCACTAGTCATCGTGACAACCAAAAATGATCACATACATTTACAAGTTACTATAGAAGGTAGTACCTCCTCTGGTTGAAAAAATTAAGTTCCCTGGCTTCTCTTTCTTCATCAAGAAAATGAGGGAGGTAGGCTAGATGACCTCCAGAGTTCCTTCCAGCTCTAGGATTTCAGTAATATCTGAAACATATCACCCCCTTTTTTAGTGTCATGCCCATTCCTATTCACTCCACTACACTGACAGATGTGTGTTCCTTGGAGGGACCCATAAAATACCATTAAAAGTGCAAAACTGTGGCCTGGTCTTAGACTCGGCTCTGCCTATGGTTAGTTGAGTGACTTTGGGCAGTCCTTTAGCCTCCTGAGGATTTGATGCCCATCAACTATAAACAGGATAAGTTGATTTGGAAGGTCAGTTCAGGTCTAAACTTGGATGGTTCTATGTAGTAATGAGAGTAGGGTCTATGGGATTTCCTGCACCTCAAGGGACTTCCCAGAAGTCTCTTTTCAGATATTATAATAAATCCACTTTTAGAAAAATGCGTATAGTGTTCCTACATGGCTAAGTTAGAGTCAGAGGATCCAGCACACTCTTTCTTTCTAAGGAAAAAAAGACAGAAAAAGTCCTCAGTGAGGGAATATCCTATTTGGGCTTATTGATGAGAATCTGGGAATCTGATGGCCTTAAGGGAAATAATAAGGCATGAAGCTCAAATGGTAACTCCTCTCAGAGGCCTGCTTGAGCTCCTAAAGCAGAATTAAGAGCACACAACCTAATGTCAGTGTATTTTTATTATCATGCATTAATTTTGCCATTAGTTGTTGATTACTTGCTTACCTACTTACATCTTTATGAACCATTTGAGGTCTTCAAAGACAGAGGTTGTGTAGGACTCCTCTTTGCCTCCTTGGTGCATACCTAACACAGAGCCTAACACAACAGTGATTCAGATGAATGAATGTAAGGTGGCAGGAATAAGACCAGCCTGTGGGCTAGAGAAGGATGAAATGATAAAAACAAACTTGGTTTGTTTCTAGGTAGGGGCTGGCTCATGATAGTCTGTAAATGTAATCTTTGAGCTTTACCTCCTCTAACTCCCAGGAGAATCAGAGGAGTACCTGGTGTGTTAATCACTCTTTCCCTGCAAATGAGACACTTCCTGAACCCACACACTAGCTGGGTAATCCTGTGAAGCCAACTGAACCATACTGTTAATTCCTGGTCTCTCTCTCTTATGAACAGCATCTAATGGGCAGAAAGACTTATATTTTTCTCTAGAAATCCAACATCATGTAAGAAATCATTTCTAAGCAATGACATTTGAACCACTAAATTTGAGTATTTCTACTGAAAAATGATAGCCCTATAAGAGGGAAGTTTTGGGCCTTGTGAGAGAGGTTTTGAACATAGTACTTGGTGGATAAAAAGTTAATATTTTCTAATGACACTTTAATGTAGTTGATTCAATTCCCTAGACAATTTGCCTCTGCAGGGCAGGCTGTCAAGCCCTGCCTATTTCCTGGTCCTCTTCCTGTTTCCTAGTTCTTCCTTTTATATAGAACTCTTGACTTTCCTCAGTTAGTTTGCTCAATCTTGCCTGGTTTCTCCAATTCTCCTTCTTGGCCCCTCAGAGATGGTGAGGGTGGTACAAGGTAGGGCAAAGCACATGGCACGACTGTCCAGATGCTGGGGTACAGTTTTGGGGTACAGTGCTAGGTTGTGTGATCATCTGAAGTAACTAGGAGTGGCAAGAACCAAAGTCACTAAAAATAGTATCTTGGGATGGTTCAAAGGTCAAAATAATGGTGTGTGTGTGTTTTTTTTTTCCAATGGGATGGCTTAGAAGAGGAGCATTAGCACCTCAATAATTCTATCACCAGTTCCTCTGCCCAAGCTGCACCAAGGAAGGTTGGGGTTGAGGTTATATCTCTTTTCCTGACAGAGCTATGTGCTGATTTAGGGTGGCTGGGGAATTGTGTGTATATATGTGGGGGCATTCTTCAAAAAGGGAGAAAATCCTAGCAGCAAAAATTGGCTAATATGACCAAGAAACAAAAAGCTTCAGCCACATCTAACTGCCAGGGTCTTTTTGAGAGAAGATGTCCATTATACCTGCCTATTTCTGGGCAGGACTCAGAAAGTCCCTTCTTATGGATTAGGACCAATGGCCTCCAGTCCCCAACCCATCTCCACCAGCCAAAAGCAGCAGGGGGTGGTGGAAAGGACACAGGCTTGAGAGGAATATCTAGGTTCGAGTTCTACATTTGCCTCTGCAAACTTGTGTGACCTTCAGCAAGTCACAAACAGCATTCTAATCTCTATCTCTAGATAAAGGCAAAAAATGGGTTTCACGGTCCTTTGGGATCTTTATTCAAATAATATTTATTGAATACCTACAATGTTCTAGATACTTTCTAGGTGTTAGGAGTATAGCAATAAACACAAAAGACTAAAACTCCTGATTTTATGTAGCTTATATTCTAGTGGAGGGAGCTTGATAATAAAGATAAGTAAATTATACTGTAGTTTAGAAGGTGATTAGTACTATGGGATGAAATACAGAAAAGTAGGGTAATGAGGACCAGGAAAGCTGAAGTTGGGAACTGGGGGAGAGGGTAATTTGCAAATTCTGTGATACATGATTATTTGGAATCTCAAAGAATATCTCCAAAAGTAAATCTTCTGAGGAATAGGGATGTGATGCCTGGCATGTTGACATAACCAAAAAGAGGAAAATGAAGTTTATCTTTCACAAAATAGTTGGGAATGATCTTAATTAGCATCTCTTACCTCTTCACTAGCTCATTTCCATGAGGAGAAAGTGGATCTCAATACTCACTTAGGGTTTGGGTTGGGAGTACTGACATGGAAGCCCCTGAAGCTCAGGAGGGGTGCAGTACAATTGAGAAAGTCCTAGTTGCAACTAGGGATGATCCCTGGGAATCCCACAAAAGGAGTTTATAGGAGACAGGCAGCTTTGAGCTTTACAACCTAAGGCAGTATAATTATTGGCAGCCTCAGATTTACTGGTCAGGGACTTGCCTATCACTCTAAATGGCAATGGGTAACTTCATAGCATTGTAAGGAGCCAGTTAAAAATGACTCAATAAATGATCAGTAACTCACTGGAAACTCTTCCTCCTCCATGAATAAAGCACTCTCATTGTGCCAATGCTTGGTTATAAGTATTTTGGAGGTTCTTTCCCTTTCCCTTCTTCTCCTTTCCAGTCATTCATTCATATTCCCTCCCCCTCTCCCTCCTCTTTCTTTGCAGAACTGGCTAGCATATGTATTTAAGTTCTAAGATCCAGAACAAATTCATTTGTATAACTTTCCTAATTGCAAAGAACTGGGTAGAGGAATGAAAGAAAAAAGCCAAGATTGACACACAGCACATGACAATTGGTGCTTGCCAGCCTGCAGACATCACACAACGCACTTGTACTTAACAAGTGCAGAAGCCACTGGGTGGTGGCTCCTGTTGACCATAATGTAAGTAATGGATTTCCTGGCAAACATTTACTGTGTGAGTCCCAGCAGTTAATTGGCTCCCAAATCTGATTCCAGAAAAGACAATGCTTGGAAAGGTCATCTGAAAATCAGGACATTTTCCAGAATGTGCATTATGTCGTAGCTTTCCAAATCCTTGTTATCATATTATTCCATTCCTCATGGCCTCCTTTCTGAGAATTTAGGTACCTGTTCTTCAGACTCTCAGACAAGACAGATAAGCTGGTTGGAAAAATAATATAAAACTTCATAACAGGGAAACATTTTGTAGGTTTCCTTTGTTGGCACCACTTACATGACTACAATTTATAATAAAAGAGAACGTCTTCTTGTTATTAGCTTGTATCACATTAACAGGGACATTGCATATACAAAGCTCTCTGGACTCATTCTGTAGGTTCAGGTAAAAATGTTTACAATGTGCTCTCTAGCTTTGAAGTGGAGCAAATAGGACTTCTGTCCTTTTTTTCCCTCAGCACTCACATTCCCAATTATTTCTACTACATCCTCTATAATAGTACTTCTCAAACTATTAGGTCCATATAAATCAGATTCTGTTCAGTACGTCTAGGGTGATGCCTGGAATCCTGATTTCTACAAGCTCTAAGGTGATGCCATTGCTACTTGGCGTTATGTTCCATAATGGAGCTCACATAGCAAAGGTCTCCATTTCCATACCAAAACTGCCCTGGCCTGGGTCTGCATCATCTCACTGGAATTTATGACAGCTCACTGGCCCTTCTGTTCCAAACTCTTTCTCCACATTTTCCAAGAGCCCTTTCTAAACTGTAAATCTGACACCATCAATTCTCTTTTTATCACTCCTTGAGTGGCTTCACATTGCCTACCAAATAAAGTCTCAGCTTCTTAATGATGGCCTTTGGACTCCTTCATGGTTGGCTGGGTTCAGCACCTTGACAGATTCTTCTGCCACTCCCACATCTTAAGCTTGATGTTCATGTGTGGAAGCCAGCTCCCAAGATGATCTCAACGATCCTTGTCTTCTACCCTTGTATGTAGTCCCTCCCATGTTGCATAAGACTAACCTGTGTAATCACTAGAATTTTGTGTGACTTCCATGATCAGATCATAAAAGAAGTTTTGGCTTCTCCTTTGTCCTCTCTTGGATCATTTACTCTGGGAGAAGCCAGTTGTCTTATCATGAGGACACATGGGCAGGCATATCAAGAAACCCACATGGTAAGGAACTGGGGCTTCTTGCCAACAGCCATGTGAGAGAACCATTCAGAAGCAGATCCTCCAGTCCCAATTAAGCCTTTAGATGACTGCAACCAAATGAGACTCCTATAGCAAGAACCCTTCACCTAAGCTGCTTCCAAATTCCTGACCCATAAGAAATAGTAAGATCAACAGTAAGTTTGTTGTTTAAGTCACTCAGTTTTGGGGAAATTTGTTGTGCAGCAATAGACGACCTATACATAGTGTGCAGTTTCCCACAAACCACTGGTCCCTCTTCTGGGAAAACTTTTCATCTTGATACCTCCTAATCATCCTTTAGGACCCAGATCTCTAGATGTTTCCTTCAGGAAGCCCTCACTGACCTCTTCCCTTAAAGATTTGGCCAGATGCCTTTTCTTTGGGCTTCTCTGATGCTTTGGGCATGTCCCCATATCTGTATTTATTATAATGTCTAGTCATTATCTATATGTCTCATAGCTCACTAGACTGTGAGCTCCTTAGATGCAGGGGACTGTACCATTTTGGTATCCTCAGTGCCAATCATAGTACCTAGCACATAGCTGGAATGAACAAATGAATGAAGTCAACTGCCCTGGAATCATGACTTTACAGCAACTATATCCCTTTATGTTCAAAGTTCTTTAAGCATATGTCACTACTTGCTTGACCCAGCATCTCACACAAGCCAGCCATGACTCAGTTAATTAACTGCTTAATTTCCAGGTTTTATTACACCATTCATTCACTGAGTAAATTCAATGGCTCTTAACTAAAGGAACACATCAGAATTACCTGTTGAGATTTAAAAGAACACATATATACACACACACTCCAGTACTGGCCCCAGAGATTCGGATTCACTAGCTGTGAGGTAAGCTCCAGACATACACATTTTTTTTTTTTTTTTAAGATTTTATTTATTTATTTCAGAGAGAGAGAATGAGAGAGAGCACATGAGAGGGGGGAGGGTCAGAGGGAGAAGCAGACCCCCCGCTGAGCAGGGAGCCTGATGCGGGACTCGATCCAGGGACTCCAGGATCATGACCTGAGCCAAAGGCAGTCGCTTAACCGACTGAGCCACCCAGGCGCCCAGACATACACATTTTAAAAGCCTCCATAGGTGACTACTCATATCCAAGTTGCTATTCACTGGTTTATTGATGTTTAATCTATGTCCAAAGATAATAGGATATTTATAAGAACAAAAAATTACTAAAACCAACAATAACAAAAACTGAAACTCTTAAATATAAGAAGGTATAATAATAGGTAAAAGTGATAAGGCTGGGTGGGGGATATTATACCAGATAATCTAGGCTAGGAGAACTACTGCAAATGAACAAAAAAATTTTTTTAGAACTTCCTTGGAGCCAAGGAAAAAAGATTTGAATGAATTGCACAACTCTTAAACATTTGAAAGAGGTAGCATGTAAGTTCATCTGTAAAGACAACTTTTGCCCTCGTATTGAACTATAAGAGGAATTTGTCTCCCAAGTCTTTCCTCCGCCATCTTGCTCCGCCCCCCTGTCTCCCAAGTCTTTAAGTAAGAGGCCATTAAACAACACAGCAATGGTGTCTTTGATATTTTTTTTTAAAAAGCAGTGCAGGGGAAAAAAAAAAAAAAAAAAAAGCAGTGCAGGACACTTACAGCTACTTTCAAGAAAAGCTAAAAGCGTAATGTAAAATTCTAGGGTGGTGAAGGTACTTCTATGGAGAACCAAATAATAACATATGTAGCTTTGTTGTCATCTGAATTAATATAAGAGAATTACAGAACCTGGAGGAGAAAACAGCATGAATATTTCATTTGTTTTCAATGGTCTCACTTAGACTTTTTGCAGAAGCTCAGTAGATATCTCTCCACTGCAGCTCCTTACTTGGCAGTCCAAACTTGGGATATTCTCCCAACACATCTGTGCTTGCCAAGAATGGAAGGTGGAGAGAGACACCTGTAGTTATAGAATGATTGATAGGGATATTGGCCATAAAGGTTCTTGCACACAGGACTCAGAATCACAGCACCGTAGCCTCAACAAATGATGCAAGGATAGGTGTATTTCATCTGCAAATGAGTGCTGCCCTATAGTGCAGGCTACAATGATCACATCCAATCCAAAATATATGTTTTTGTCTACTAACAGATTGGGAACTAAAGGACAATTTTTAAATTATTTTTTAAAGATTTATTTATTTGAGAGAAAGAGAGAGAGCTGGCGGGGAGGAGGAAGGGCAGAGGGAGAGAGAGTCTCAAGCAGACTCCAGGCCTAGTGCGGAGCCTGACACGGGGCTCGATCTCATGACCCCGAGATCACGACCTGAGCCAAAACCAAGGGTTGGATGCTTAACCAACTGCACCACTCAGGTGCCCCTCAAGGACAAATTTTTAAATGAATTAGTTTAGAGTTTCAAGGTAAAACATCAAACCTCAAAGGCATACAGAATGTTACAAGCAAGAAGAAGCTTCTGTCTGGAGGGAGTTAAATTAAAAAAAAGGACACATAATTAAAGGATCCTGTCTTGCCTATGTCTGGCTTTGATGATTCCTAGTGGATCTATGCCAAACTGGCCCAACCAAGAATAACCAACTTTTTATAACAGTCAACTGGTCACTGAGGTATCAAACAGCCACCACCATACTCCCAGCTTTCCTTGCCAAACACAAAGGACAGCTTTGTGGGTCATGTAAAAGTGCTAGACTATAGGTGCAGACTGGGAATGTATTGGGGTCCTAAAATGATACTTGATACCATTAATATTTAAAAAAAATTATGAAGATTGTACAGTTTAGAGATAGGCTTGCAAATTGTGATTCACATGTGAAGACATATTCTAACTGTGCTGTCCAATAGAACTTTCTGCAATTGATGGAAATATTTTGTATCTGTACCATTCATTATGGTGGCGACTTACTACATGTGGCTAATGAAAATTTCAAATTTTATTTAACTTCAACTTTAATTACTTTTTAAAGATTTATTTATTTATTAGAGAGAGAGAGAGAGAGAACGTGAGCAGTGGGGAGGGGCAGAGAAGACACACAGACTCCCCCTGAGTGGGGAGCCCTACATGGAGCTTGATCCCAGGACCCTTAGATCATGGCCTGAGCCGAAATCAAGAGTCAGATGCTTAGCCAACTGAGTCACCCAGGTGCCCCTAATTTTAATTAATTTGAATCACCACATGTGTTTAGTGGCTATCATATTGGACAGCACAATTCTATAGCATATTGACCAAACTGCTTCTCTCCTGGAACTGCTGAGGCTCTTGATTTTACCTGCTAATGAGAGGTATCCCCAAGTAAAGCTGTATGTTCCATGAACAACCTGGTCCTGACTGTGCCCTGGGAGCTCTGGCAGCAGTCTCAACCAAATCAATAGGGCCTCCCAAGCCAGTAGTGCCAACTTTAAGTCTTGGGGGAGGAACAACCCCTCAGTCATCTGGGTGTCATTAAAAATCAACTTGAGCGCTGTGAATTGTGCAAGAGTGTTGAATCACAGATCTGTACCTCTGAAACAAATAATACATTATATGTTAAAAAAAAAAAAAGAAGATAGCAGGAGGGGGAGAATGAAGGGGGGGAAATTGGAGGGGGAGATGAACCATGAGAGACGATGGACTCTGAAAAACAAACTGAGGGTTCTAGAGGGGAGGGGGTGGGAGGATGTGTTAGCCTGGTGATGGGTATTAAAGAGGGCATGTTCTGCATGGAGCACTGGGTGTAATACGCAAATAATGAATCATGGAACACTACATCAAAAACTAATGATGTAATGTATGGTGATTAACATAACATAAAAAAAAAATCAACTTGTCCAAAGAACTCTAGGAAATGAGGGCAGAGACATCAGGGTTAAAAGTACTATGTTACATCTGAATATCAAAAGCATCAGTAATATAACTAGAATTCAGCAGGTACTGAGTTAAGTACTTTCCTGCTGTGGTAAATAATGTGACTTGATTTTCCCAACCTCCATTCTACCCTCTTTCTAGCTGGAGAGGTTGAAAAGCTTAAAATCCTGTTCTCTAGACTACTGTGTATAGCAATGTTTGAGATGTATACTACATGCTTGTGGGAAACCTGGAAGACAGAAGCAAGCAAGAGGCCACTGTCTTGCTTCTACAGATGCTGGCACATCTGTAAAACAGGTCCTGCTCAGAATGAGAAGCAGTGAGGCAGCTGTATGCAGCATTTCAGTATCCTGGTTATGGCTTTGTTGGTGCTTACACATGATTGCAGTGGTTTCTGGAGTCCAAAAGGAGTAGTTCCTGACCCCTGAATTGCTGCTACAGTGGTGTGTCCTTGAACCTAATAATTCCTGATTTTTGTTCTCTTAGATTTCCAGTGGTTTCATAAGCACCTAACTCCTATGTGCAATCCCTTTCTGCTTGAACTATCATCTAGCATGATTTCTGCTTCCTGTTTTCCTGATTGGCATACCTGCATTCTCTCATTTAGTTCCCTCAGCAACTCTGTAAGCTAGGTAATTTCTCCCTTGCCTGTTTTACAGATAATCATCAAGTCCAGTTCTGTTTGTGGTAAGTACTTTGCACACTCGTGGTCTCATCTTTTTCTCCAAACAGATTTAGACCCATATCATGGACTGTTTTAAAAGCCAGGATATGTGCTTAGAACACCACTACTGCATCTCTTTGTGATGATTTGTACCCAAAGCAGAAAGGAACAGAATGTAATGACAACTTGGGAGAGGAGAAGATGTTATCTTTGCTAGAAAATGGTGTTGTCATCTGTGGACATAAGTTCAGTCTCAGCTGGCTTCCCCCTGAGAAAGTCATAGTTCCAACTTCATAGAATCAATACCTAGTCACAGACAAGCAGCTATAAATGAGGTTCTTGCTCATGAGCAATCTGGACAAGAGAATGGGATAGCTGAAGTAATCTATTACCAACAGGGAAAACAGTCTAAAGGATAGCCTTTTTTGGGTGAATCAATACCGTTATCTATTTCTCTAAAGTCGAGTATCTAAACTCCAAGAATTTTCACCTCCAGAATCCCAATACTCCACAAATCACCGATTATCCTCTTTGTAGCATGAGATACTGACCACACCATGAACATATCAAACAAATGCTCTGAAACAGCAGAGCTAACTTCTCTTATCTCAGGCTTGAGAGGAAGAAAAAAATCATTTCCAAACTGGATGTGACTTTGGCAGCAGATGTCCTATCCTTTGCCTTCTAGCAGGGGTTGCGTGGTCTGGAGAAGGGCAGCATGACTGACTAACTTTTCCACTTTATTCAAATGCTGCCTGCAGGCTTAGATTTACTCAGGCTGGAGATCATCTGTGTGTTCTCACTCTTCCCTTGCTAACTTTGGGCTACTTGCTGTTTGAAAGTCCATACTTCCAGAAGCTGGCATGAATGATGTAATTCAAACTCAAACTAGTGAATATTATTTTTTAGTATCAATGGAATCTCTAAGTATTACCACTCAGAATTTTTCACCCTTCCAATGAGTCAAAAGTAAGGATGCAGTGTTCAGGGATTTGAGGGAGGTCAAATTTTAAGAATTTCTAACACTCTATTTTTGTAAGGATTTTTCTTATTCACCACAAAAATACTATATAAAATGAATCATTTTTGAATTTAAGTGAAAGGAACTATTTCACAGAAATCCTTTGGGAGACATAAACACAAGATTATAACCTACTCATTAAACCAACAAATCTGTTTTTCATTTCAGTGAATACTCTTTAATGTTTATCTTAATAACTCAGAAAAATCATGAGCTCATCTATGAGCCAGAAGATTTCTTCAGATCCATGAAGAAATCTCACTGTTACACTTATAAGGCAGATTCTCCAAGCACTAAACAGATTTACTCTAACTATAATTAGGATAGACTAATAATGTAGTAAACAGTAGCATATGTAGCATACCAAAAGAACGGATACAACTTTCAAAGGTGGCACACATTTAAGCAATAACTTAGCTTCAGATGATACAAATGCTCCTTGCTACTTAATTGTTTATGCAGAAAAATATAATTCAGCTAATTTCTCACTTGTCACTCCAATTTATTCCCTTTAAATTACCACATGGTATTTTGATTATTTTTCTCCAAGAAACTACAAGCATTTCCAGTTCACCACTGCCTGAAGTTCTTTTTGGTGCTCTCCACTTTACCTGGGGGGTATCCTCAAGGGGTCAGGACAAAGCAATTGGCTTGCAAAGTTTTATACACCATCTCTATGACCTATAGCAGCAGAGAACTTCCAAAACTTTGGAAGGCTTAAGTATCTCAAATGGTGGTTCTCACTGTCATTACATTAGCAGGGTATTTGGAATGAAAATTTGTTTTATAATAATAAGCCAAGAGCCCATTCTCAGGAGATTTGGAAAAAAGATGCCTGGCAGAAAAGGGATTCTATTTGGAATTTTTGTCAAGATTTTTGCAAAACAACTCTGTTATGTGAAAGGGGTAGGATTACTGGACCACAGTTATTTAAGACAGGAACCACATCTCCTCCTGCTTGCATCCTCAGCAGGCAGTGGGGCTTGACACTCAGTAGGCACTTACTAGATAGATACCTGAGGAACCAAATACTCAAAATCCACAGATATCACAACACTCATTTCTAATGATAGAAATGGGGATAGGGTTCCCTGCTTTCCCCAGACCCTCTGTCTTCGTTGGTGGGCTCACAGAAACTTAAAGCAGTAGAGATGAAAGCTCAGTGCTGTTTTTCTTTCTCCCCGCCCCCTTTTTTTTTGAACAATTTTTCTATATTACTATGGGAATACCTGGTACCAGGATGCTCTGTATATGAAAGTAGGAAGGAGGAAAAGCTCATGAGTTATGTAGTTCATAAGAAAATCTGCCCAGAGGGCAACCTTTTTGGCAATCTGCAAAGCTTGTGCATGTCCCATTTTATAATAAATGCATTTAAATAATACATGACACTATATAGAACAGATATAATATGTTGAAAGAGATCCACTGAGCCCAAGGAAACTGCGTAAGTATGAGATTATTAAATAAGGGAATATTTTCAGACAGTTGAAAAAATATTAGGAAGAATTTAGTCCATAAATAGGACACTTTCTCATTTCAACACATAAAGGTAATAGCTGCAGAATTCCAAAGATGAGTATATGAGGCAATGCAGAGTGAAGGCTGGATATTAACCTGGGACCTGATCTGAATGGTAGGTACATTGGTTACTGCATTTACAAAGGGCAGGGATAAACTAATGAAACAAAGACATCTGTTAGTGATGCTCACCCTCTGATATGTGCAACTTTAGGGCCAGGTATGACCAAAGTTAGAATCTGAGGAGAGAAGTGCATGCAGCGACTGACACTTTGAACTACAGAGTTAAGTTTCTCCATATCACTTTTGCACTTCAACGACCATAGCTTACTAAAACCCAAGCTGGGAATGTTTCTGTCCGCCCAAAGCAGTCGCTGTAACACTGTGGGAAACCTTCTATCCAGTAGATTAATTTTGTGTGAGGACATGTGAAGAAAGCTTCTTTAGCTTCTTGATTTATGACTTTATTAAAATGTTTGGGCTTCAAATCTCCATCAACATTTATTAGAATTAACAGCTTCTTAAAATGGAAATATTCAATGATAAATTAATGCAGCTTGGATCTTGTGTGAGGGAAAAGCAAGGCACTCTAGGCACCCTTTATATACTTCCAGGAAAAGAGTAATACTTTCTGCCCCTGTATACAAGTCAGTCTCAGGAATAAGAAGAGGTAAGTGAGAGTGTGAAGAGAACAATCATGGATTCTCAGTCAGGAAGAGTAGAGATTCCAGCATTCTTTTCAGAAGTGCATTAAGAAGGTCTAAATTGTTCCGGCTGTAGAAAGACCACAACCAACTCAGAAACCAAAGGGCTGCTATATCTGTTGCAAATATTAATCGGGTTGGTGTCCACAGAAATCCCAATCCAAATATGTAACTTCCAGGTGTACTGTTTGAGAAGATTCCTACAAGGACACAAGAGTGCAAGCTTCCTAGTAGCTCTCACTTTTTTTTATATTTAAGCCCTCAGCTACACCTAACAGATATTAAATATTTGATGAATGAATGAATGAATGAATGAAACAAAACAGCTACCACTTCCAAAGAGAGTCCCAATTTTTCCCTTGTTGTTTCTCGCTGTCCATTTGTTTAAACTATTCCAGGATCTAGAGATGATGCAGTTATTGCCATCAGCACCCAAATTCAACAAAGACTCACAGATCCATTTTCTTTACCAACTCAAGTGTGGACAAGCAGCTTATACAATTAATGGTTAGGACATGTTTTACCTTGTTGCCTGCCAGGGTTGATTAAATGTGACCCCCTCACTCTGTATCATCCAATCCATGAGCAAGTCCTATTGCCTCACTTCCAAGATGTGTCCTGACTTTGTTTCCCCATTTCTGTGACTACCACCCTTGTTCAAGCTATCACCATCTCTGGCCTGACTACTATAATCACCTTCTAATTGGTCACCCTGCCTCCACTTCCACTCCCAATAATCAATTATCCACAAAGCAGATAGCTATCTTTTCAAAACAAAGCATATCATGTTATTTCTGTTTCGAATTCTCCAATGGCTCCTCATTACACTAAAAATAAAACACAAATTTGTTGCTCTTGCTCACCCCCCTCTATACCTCATCTTATTCCACTGGTCTACTCCCTCACTACACTCTAGCCACATTGGCCCTTTAGCTGTTCGTCAACAATCCTGAACATGTTCCCACCTCAGGGTCCTTGCCCCTTTAGTCCTTCTACCAAGAATGTCCCTTTTTATTCACTTGGGCAGAGCAGGCTTTTTATTGTCATTCAGGTTTTTTTTTGGGGGGGGAGAGTACACGACTAGGGGGAAAGAGGGAGAGAATCTTAAGCAGGCTCCACGCCCAGTGCAGAGCTTGACGCAGGGCTTGATCTCACCGAAATCATGACCGGAGCCGAAATCAAGAGTTGGATGCTCAACAGACTGAGCCACCCAGGCACCCCTGTCATTCAGATTTTAGCCTAATGTCACCTACTGAGATGCCTTTCTTCACCACTCAAACTAGCTACCCAGTCACACCTATCACAATAATCTTGTTGGATCTCTGCATTGTAAGGTTCTTTCTAAGGTTTAATTTCCATATTGTATGGGTTCCCCAATTAGCATGTAAGTTCCAAGAGGGCAGAGATCTTAATGATCTTATTCACTTCGAAGAATGATCCCTGGCACATAGATCTCAATATTCTTACTAAAAATTAGAAAGTCTAAAACAGTCACATGTTAGTGGCTTGGCAAGCAAGAAAATACTTTATTGAATGTGGGTTCCTGAACTAAGCTAGGTGTTAAGCAAAGACACTTAACAGCTGGTTCAAGGTATACATTGAGTTGGTGAGTTGGTGAGTTGGTTTAGTGGCTTCCACATATGGTGAGTCTCATTCATCCCTTGTATCCACAAAACCAACTCTTAGTCTCCTTGGCTCTGGGCTCTATTTCCACAAGGCATTCCCCTATTTGTGCCCTGGAGAGTCTGCTGTGGGCATCCACATGCACTGTGCCAATTCAGGAACTGTCTCCTTGACCACTTGGGCCATTCAAAGAACTGATGTGCCAGATCCATTTTTCCAAGGCCTGTCCTATATATAAGAATCACATCTATTCTCTAGGTATTGGAAAACGTTCTTTGCCCCTTGTGCTAAATTGTCAATACTAGTAGCCACTGTGTACTGTATTAGGGCTCAAATACACTCTTTCTCCTCCAGTTGCAAAACTCATTGTTTCCTTTTTGGTAACCCATATTTTCCCTAACTAATAATGTGAAATAGCTGAATGAACACTGGGCTTGAAGTCAGAGTCCGGGGATTAAAATTCTATTATTTAGTTGTAGCCAATTCAATCCTGGATATATGATTTAACCTCACCGAGCCTCAGTTTTCTCATCTGCATAATGGGAATTATACTATCTGCCTCTTAAATAAATAGGTGAAAGCTCTGGGGCTTGCATTCTGTAGGCAATATATAGCTGAGCCAAGGAGGGTGGCAAGTCCAGAACTCACAGACTTATCCACTTCTCAGTGGCTTCCTCTAGTAGCTCCTCAAGTATTCATAAGGGAGAGAGAGATTCTTCCAGAAGTCCTTCAAAAGAGTTTTAGAAGAACAAAAACACTTCTTTGTCATCAAAACACAGCTATCATAAAGGATGACATCTCACCACAGACTACAGAAGCTTTAGAAGCAAATGGAACTAATCAGACCATGTTTATTGATGTGCCAAGTCAGATGACAACACTAAATTATGTAAGACTTTGACTATTATTAATAATGTTAAGTGCCATGACGGTCTCATTGGTGAGTGGGAGGAATGTTAGTGAACATTACTATTCTCTATTAAAAAGCTACCTATCAGGACAGCCTGGTACTGAAAATTAAACCAAGGGAAAATGTGAGGATTCCTGCATTACTATGGGCCTGTAAAGACTAGCTTAACAAAGCTAGTCTAACTTAAAAAGGAATTATCCTCAAATCATTAACAAGAGCCTGCTCAATATTATATATGTGTGTGCAAATTTTTCTTCTCTCAATTTTACATTTAAATTTTTCTATATTTTGTCAGTGAATTGTAAGCCACTTGAAGCAGAGATCAGCCCACTGTTTCCTAAGCAACAACTAAGAATAAACATTTTCTCTTGGAAAACTTCCTCCAGGCTCTCAGATGGGCTCATCAGGTCCTCCAGAAGGCACATCTGTGATTGGCAGAGCTTTCTGCTCCAGGGTTGCTCCATAAACATGCCTTGACACCACAAAGAATCTACTCGAAAGTGAGAGATGACCTGCTAGAAAACAGCAGATTTTTCAACACGAAAGGGGAGCCAGAGGTGAGTGTGGGAGGTGGGGTGGGTGAGAACAAGGAACACAGGCACGAGGCACTGTGAATCAGTCACTATGCTACCATTTTTACGTACACTACCTCATTGGACCTTGGAGGAGGAGTTATACTTTTTTTTTCCAATTTAATAAGTGAGGAGGTAAACCAAAGTCCCTCAAACTGGAGAGCCAGGATTAGAAAATTCATGATCTTTTCGTATATCCACTGGCCTTAAAAGGTTTGCATTATTGACATTCCAATTCAATTTATGAGATTTAGGAGTCCTTAGAAGGAAAAAAAAGGAACAGAGTTTAATTCTCAGGTAGTTCTCACTGGCAGCTGCAAAGCTCACAGACCGCTGGCTGGGCATTGACCTCACCAGGGTACCACCTGGACTTCTGTCTGAATGAGAATTATGCTCTCTTTTTCTTCAAGGTTTCTCATCCAACCTTAAACCATAGTCAATTTCAGATCCCTTACTAGACAGCTACACGAATAATTAATAATTTCCACTATTTATTTGGTATCTATTAGGTACCACGTGTTGTGTTTGGAGCTTATCATAAATAATCCCATTTAATCCTCACAAACCCCTACATGGTAGGTTATATTATTCCTTCTATACAGATGAGGAAATGAGACAGCTAATAAATGGCAGGACCAAGATTTAAATCAAAACACAAACGGCAAGCTCTTTTCATTTTATACAGTTCACAATCACCCCATAGAAAACCAAAATAAAACTGGCATCTTGAATACTTGAAAATAAAGCATAAACAGCAATATTAAAGGTCAAATTAATTTAGCACATTAGAGTTTGGTTTTGCTCCTCACCTACTCTAGTCATGCTAAACACGAGCAACATAGATTGATGTATAGAATATAATGTTTGCTAGAAAAATTTCAAGACAATTCTTTTGTAAAAATGCAATCTCTGCTTCTAACCAGCAGCATCTGTGGCACTTGCAATCTAAAAATCAGGCAGAGGAATTCCGAAAACAGCAAATGAATAATTATTTCCTATTTTCTTGTAATTCAAAAGACAATAAAAAAGTTACAATCTCTATTTCCTGACATGTCCACAGGACTGTTGGCACAGAAAGAGTGTGTTTTAGTGCTTTCTCAGCTGTACTAACAATCAGCTAATCCTGAAACTGATTTCCTATTTCCTTTCTCTGTATACTCCAAATTTAGTCCAAGAGACGTAAATGATACCATCTCTTTTTTTCTAAATAGACATCATTTTAAGATAAAAAAAACTCTACCCCTCCTCCAAAAAAAAAAAAAAATCACTGCACAATGCTTTGCCCTGTGTTCATAGCATGAAAAGATGTTTTATAGTCCCTTGCTCTCTCCATTTCTCTCTTTTCTTGGCCCCTGGCCTGATTCCCTTCCCACTCTAGATGAGGAGATCATTTTGCTCTCCCCAAAGTCTTGAAGACAGGTACCGCAGAAGGAGAGGTTCTGCAGAGGATGAAGAAGAGCAGCAGCAGTGATGCTGGAGAAGGCAGAGTGCTCTTGGGGTGCTGGGGCTGCACCTCTGCCCCTGGGTTGCAGGGACTGGGAGGTGAGATGGCAGCAGCTGCCTCAGAGACAAGAAAGCGACGCATGAATACCTGAGGAACTGCTCTGGACTTCCATCACTTTGGCACTTGTCTTCCTCATCACCAGGAATCAGCCAAAGTTTATAACTAGGCAACATCTACTCTGCCCAGTTCAGATATACAACTTAATCATAATCCTAAACCTAAATCTAATGGGATGAAGGATTTTCATCCCATTTCTTTTTTCCTTTACTCAATAACAGTTCTCATAGAGAAGGAAAAGATGAGAGGCAAATCTAAGCTTTTTAACTTTAACCTAATTGGCCAACTCAAGCTTTAAGATACTAGTGAATAGATGACAGGTAGATCTGCTGTATTCAAAGCGGGAAACATAATATTGCTTTAGATTTTGTTTTGGGAGGGTCAAGTTTTATGAGGTCAGATCTGATTTTTGAAAATTTCTGGACATGAGCAAGGCTTAACCCATGCAAAAATAAATTGCTTTTCTAAGGCTTATTAAAAATACATTTTTAACTACTCAGAGAGTAGTCATAAACTATCAGAGACAGAATTAGAGTGTAATCTGTCCATAGCAACAGAGAAGAATCACTTTAATTCTTTATGATGGCGCCTCATGTCCTGCAAATTGTGGATTGGTTAAGAGTCTACATTCAATCCCTCAATAACTCCCACCAGCACCTCATTACTCATGAGACTGACATCTTAGGTCATAAAAAAGGTGCTGTTATATAACACAGGTGCTATGTAGCAGCCTCAGGTCATGAATATTAACAGACAGCCTCAAATGGGATGATATCAACGAAGACCTCCTGCCAACCTCTATCCAAGAAATAAACCAGAAGGCAGCACAATGTGTCCTTGTAGGCATTCTGAAATCAGGGGTGATGGATGTAGGCACCATATCCTTTGTAGGTCTGATGATTGCCATGATCCCTCCTACCAATTCATGACTACAATCATTTTCTTGGGCAAGAATGACCCATAATTTTCCTTTCTCCTATTATCTTTTTCTGGGGATTTTCACATTAAACATATAGTAATCTCTTAAAGTAAGTTGTGAAGCACTTAACTGGTTAGTTTATCCCACTGCTACTTACTAATATTCATACTTCTATCTTGTCCTATTTATCTAACTTTATGCCTATTTCCCCCTCTTTATTGTCTTCCTTTGGACTGTATTTTTTTTCTTATTCCAATAGTTTTTTTGCTCTACTTGTTTGGAGTTTATTTCTATTTTTTTTAGTGGTTTCCTTAAAATTCTTTCATGACTACTTGACAATGTATTTTCCATCTTCTCAAACACTATAAGAATTTAAGACTTTGATTCCGTTCAACCCCTTCCAATTTATGTGCTACTATTGTATAGTATATTTTAGTTTTTTCTTTAACCCTACAATTAGACATTATTTTGTTTAATATAGAAAATTACTAATTTCTTTGATGACCTTCCCTCTGAGAAGAATTTCCTTCTTCCTGAAGCACATTTTTCAGAAGTTCTTTAAATGAGGGTCCATCTGTGAAATGTTCTATTAAAAAAAAAACAAACAGAAAACATCTGAACATTATTTTGCTCTCATGCTTTAAAGATAGTTTTATTAGATCCATAATTCTAAGTTGACAGTACCAACTATAAGCATTTTATTTTTTTATTTTTTATTTTTTTTTAACTACCAGCATTTTAAAGGTATTATTTCACAGTCTCCTGGATACTATAGTGGTTGCAAAGTCAACTGTCAGTTTAAATGTTATTTCTTTCTTTTTTTTTTTTTTTTTTTTTAAATTTTATTTATTTATTTGAGAGAGTGAGAATCAGAGAGAGAGAGTACATGAGAGGGGGGAGGGTCAGGGGGAGAAGCAGGCTCCTCGCGGAGCAGGGAGCCCGATGCGGGACTCGATCCAGGGACTTCAGGATCATGACCTGAGCCGAAGGCAGTTGCTTAACCAACTGAGCCACCCAGGCGCCCCTAAATGTTATTTCTTTCTAAGTAACTTTTTCCACTGGCTGCTTTTAAGACATCTTTTTATCTGTAATTTCATTATTTATCCAGGCATGGAATTTTTTATTTTTTCTTAAGATTCACAGTATTGCCAGAATCTGAGCATTCATATCTTTCATACATCCTAGCAAATATTCTGCATTACATCTTCAAATATTTCTTCTGCCTTACTTTCTCTATCCTTTTCTTCTTGAACCCCATATATTAGGCCTTCTCTTACTGTCTTACATATCTCAATCACTCATATTTTTTACCTTCTATTTCTCCATAATATATTCCAGGTAATTTCTTTTTTTTTTCCTCAAAGATTTTATTTATTTATTTGAGGGAGAGAGGGAGAGACAGAGATAGCCAGAGAGCATAAGCAGGGAGGAGAGGAAGGAACAGGCTCTCTGCTGAGCAGGGAGCCCAACACGGGGCTCGATCCCAGGACCCTGGGATTGTGACCCTAGCCAAAGGCAGATGCTTAACCAATTGAGCCACCCAGGCACCCCTATTCCAGGTAATTTCTTAAAATCTGTGTTCCAGCACATTAAGTATTTTTTAAAGATATTTAATCTGCTATTTAATCCATCCACTGAGTTTCAAATTCTAAATCACACATTTTTTAGTTCTGTAAGATCTAGCTAGTTTTTTTCAAATCTAACTGGTTAATTTTAATAGTTTATTATCTCAAGATTCCTCTCCCCCATTTCTATCTTCTATTTGTTCAAATGTTTTTACCTATTGTAACAGACTGTCTTTCTAAGATGGCTACAACAATGTTTCTGGTTCCAAATTCCCTCTCAGAACCTTGACAGCAGCCCTTATCAAGAGGTGAAGTCTCTTTTCCCTTCTTCCAAACCTGGCTAGGCCTTTGTGATTGATTTTTTTTTTTTGCCACGAGGTGTGTTTTATTTTCATTAAACATACAAATAATTTGCTATAATATCCCAGGGCAAACCGGAGATTTTGGCAGTCCGATTGGGGGGGGGGGGTCCCCTCAGAGACCTGCAGGCCGGTGGCGTCGGCATGGAGTGCCCGGGTTCACAGTGCAGCTTGTCGCTCGTGTCCATCTTGCAGGTGGCTCTTCTTCCTCCACATCACGACTGGGGTGTCTCGAAGATGACGGGCGTGGGGAATCCTCTAGGTTCTTAGGAAATTTCACTCCACTTCTCCTGCTCAATGTCTCTTTGGTTGGCAGGGTGTTCTCCTGCGTCTCCGTTTCCTTCAACTTGGCCTTATGGAAGCTGGCGATTTCCCCCATGTCCAGCTTGTCTGCCATTTTCTTAAAGCGATTCGTGGAGTTCCGCTCCGAGCCCGGCGCCTGGTGCTCCCACTCACGTTGCTGCAGCAAGAGACCGACTGATTTCTTTTTTGAATAGAATCCTGTAGGAGTCATGCTGCATGATTCTGAGGCTAGGTTAGAAAAGGTGATAGAGCTTCTGCCTGTCTCCGCAGACGCACTGGGAACCAGCCACAATGCTGTGAGGGAGTCCAGGCCACATGGAGAGGCCACATTTGGATGTTCTGACTGATAACTCCAGCTAGGGCCTCAATCACAGCCAGCATGAACCACCAGAAATATGAGTGAACGAACCTTCAGAGTATTGCAGCAGCCAGCTGTTGAGTTGCTCCAGCCTTCCAGTCATCCAGCTGTGGACCCAGGCAACATGGAGCAAGGAAAACCATTCCCCAAATCCAGAGTTCCTGACCCACAGACTCCATGAGCATAACTACTGGTTGTTTTATGTCACTGAGTTCTGGGGTTATTAAACATCGATAGATAATGAGACTACTACCATAGTTCATATTCAGTACCTGATAATTCCAATATCTAAAGTTCTTGGCAATCTAAATCAATCTCTCTCCCTAGCCTCCCTCTTCTCTTTCCTTTCTCTCCTCTTTCTTTTGCTGACTCTCGCTATCAGTTTGTTTCCTTATGCATTTGGCAATCTCTTATTAAAATCTCATATCTGACTGAAGTTAATCTCTAGGTATCCTGAGCCCCCTTGGTTGAGGATGCTTTCCTACCAAGAGAATTTCCATTTAGCTGGCCCCCAGAGGTGCTTGTTACCCACACGAAATATTTTTATTTATATCTCCTCTTAGAGTTACTTATATTACATATATAATATGGATTCAAAATCCAAACTGCAAGAGCAGGGATATGGTTAGAAATTCTCAAGGGGGCTAGCGTTATTACTATTTTTTCCCACTAATACCCATAACAGTGACTGACAGCTTTGTTCACTAGCCGCTTTTGTTGCAGGTGGATTTTGTTTTCCCAGGCACATTCATTCAACCTACAAATATTTAATGAGTATCTTTTATATGTTCTTTAATAGGAATATGACTCATGTTCCTTCACATGACATGTTTAGGACCTTCAGGTGTGCTGAAGCCAGGTTTACAATTTAGTTTTTAAAATTACCTTTCCAATTAGCTACTTCCCTCACCTATTGGAAGTACCCAAAGCTCTATGAGATCAGGCCTATTTTTCTTTTACTTTTGTTAATGCTTAAAATGACTACAATAGTAGTCATTATATCTCCTGAATATCAGGAGATATTCAGAACACATTTTTTGTTTATTTAGCCTCTTCTCCCCAGTTTTATTGAGGTATAACTGACAAACACTGCACATATTTAAGGTATACATGGTGATATTTTACAATACAAATATAGTAAAATAATTACCACAATCAAGCTAATTAACCTATTCATAACCTCACATTTACCTTTTTTTTGTGGTGAGAACATTTAAGTTTTCTTCTTTTAGCAAATTTCAAGAATACAGAACACATTTTTGAAGATGATTATCAGCCAACCAAGGAAAGCTTGGTAAACAATGAAACCAGGTGAAACTAAATTAATCATCGGCAAAAGAAATCTTTCTACAGATTTAGAATTCAAAAAACCTATCAGAAGGGTGGTATGCATTTCAGTTTTCTGTACTGACTTGATCATACCTAAAGAATTTAATACAATTTTATAAGCAGTGACACCTAGGATGGAGTAACTGAAAAGATCATCTTGTGCTCTCACTTATATTTCTTCTTTGGTGAGCTTTTCTCAGCCTATCTGACTCCAATGCAGATTCAATGACACTCAGGACCTTTTTGTTTGTTTTAGGCCAAAAACATCCATCCATTCTTAATTCTACAATACTAAGAGTAGGAATAAACTTATAGACCATTTTTTATTTTAATGTTATTTTTACAGGTGGATAAGCTGAGACTCAGAAATGGATAAAATGATGGATAAAAGTCAGTTAAGCATCTGCCTTCGGCTCATGTCATGGTCTCAGAGTCCTGGGATTGAACTCAGCAGGGAGCCTACTTCTTCCTCTCTCTCTGCTGCTCCCCTTGCTTGTGCTCTCTCTCTGGCTCTCTCTCAAATAAATAAATAATAAATAAATAAATCTTAAAAAAGAAAAAAAGAAATGGATAAAATGAGGCTCAGATAGGTGAAATAACTGATAGGAAGTTAGCAGCAGAGCCAGCATTATAATCTAGCTTTTCTGACTCCCAGAAAAATGTTTTCTGCCACAGAACTACTCTTCTTGTTTTATGGGATATTTCTTGGGTAAAACAGCAACTCCTGCAATAGGTTGCTCTACATTCTATGGTTTTTTTTGAACACTGTACACAAGAATGAATGTCAAAGACCTCCTAGCCCAAGCCTCCCATTTTATAGATGAGTGATCAGAGGCTTAGAGAGGTTTCTTCATCTACTCATTTAGTTCTCAAAATGTCATAGCTTCTTCACCCTTCCATTTTCTGTTTCTTTACCTTTCATTATACACTCAACTCTCTTCTTTGATTTTACTTTCCACTTCCCCATAGGAACATGAAATGCAAGACTTCCTTACATACTGTATGAAGAAAATTCAAGAAAACTTGTATTAAAAAAATCTAAAAGGAAAGTTATCTGCTGGGTCCCAGTGTGAATTTATAATTACAGCATCATAAATTGTGTTTAAACATTGTTGTCCTAATGACTCCACTGCTAAAATTTTCATTCAGGTCCTCTGAATAGCCACATAACTTTAGGAGGACACTGTCAACAAAGTCTATAATGTGAATGGTGTCCCTACTATCTGCAGTTCACAACCTGAATAACCTTAAATGATAGTCCTGTTTTCATTCATCTCACATATCTAGACCTGTATAGCTCTTTTAATACTACCACAGCAAGAAGTTGAAATGAATCATGTTTTACTTTCCTGTCATCCTTTTTTTTTTTTTTTTAAAGATTTTATTTATTTATTCATGACAGAGAGAGAGAGAGAGAGAGGCAGAAGGAGAAGCAGGCTCCCAAGGAGCAGGGAGCCCGATGCGGGACTCGATCCCAGGACCCTGAGATCATGACCTGAGCCGAAGGCAGACGCTTAACCATCTGAGCCACCCAGGCGCCCTCCTGTCATCCTTTTAAATCTGTGAACAGCAATATTTAGCCCCATGAGTCTATCAAAACTTGAAATTAGTGTGGTTTTGGTCACTCATTTATTTCAAGGGCACTCACATCAACAGATGTGGTAATGATGACAGTGATAATAGAACTCCATAACAGAAAACTATCTGTGAAATAATGCTGTAGGAGTTTCAAAGCAACAGTGGTTAGAACTAGTTATTTCTAAGAACCATGCCTGTTGCCTTTATTTTATTCTATACTACAAGCTTTCAGAAGAATTGAATGCTTGAAAGCCTGTCTTGTTTTATTAGTTATCCTTCCACCTAGAGTTTTAAACTTAGAGCCAAGAACATAGAAATGACTAGTTGACTATTCAAGATTTATATTTCCCTCCCATAGTATAGATTTGTTGCTGAGAAGTGTCTGCATAGCCACAGACTATTCCCAGGCCCCTTGCATTCAGATGGGACCATATGACTAGATCTAGCTAATGAGATGGAAACAGACATTTATGTATATTACTTCTAAGCAAAAAAAAAAAAAAAAAGGTTAAGTATCCAATATTTTCTCCCCTTTCGGTGATGATCTTGTGGGGGGCAGCACTAAAGATTGTGGGATCTTAAGATAGAAGAATCCTGGATCCTGATCACATCATAATAAGTACTTAATGAATGCCCATGAAAATTTGCTTTGGAAAAGAATAATCTTCAGCTATCTTTCTCTGAGATTTTTAAGATTTTGTTTCTTAAGGGATCTTAACCAGGATCTAACACAATGACTTGCACATAGCAGACACTCAAATATTTGTTGAATGAATAAAATTAGTGCATATCTTTGTCTATTAATCTCATTCAGTGCCTGTTTGGGTTATAGAATGGTAGGCTATGGACTGACTGCAGTCCTAGGGAAGCTTACCAATCCACCAGACATGGTAGCAAGACTATATAAATCGAAGACTAGACTTCAAAAGAAGTAACACAAAGAAACAAAATCCATGGGATTCTTGTTTCAGTGATTTATGATATGATTTTAGGCAAGTGGCTCAATGCCAGAGAACTCTACTTTGAGAAATGAGAGAGTGAAGAGGAAGAAATACAGGAGACAAATAAAATTAGAGTTGAGAGAATTGAGGATTTTTAAAAGCCTACACTCCTACAGTTAGAGATCATAATAATGTTTTAAATCACTATATTTATTATTCAGTACAATTTCCATAATAGAATAAAATTCCCCAAAAGCACTGGATCTGAAAATCCCAACTATTTGACATTTGGTTTGTACATATCCTAGAAAATTCTGTTGATCAACTACTGAGGCTGTCTCTGCTAACTGCACATGTAGAACTTGTAATATCGAGAATATAACACAGAAGTCTATCATCTGGCATAGTCCTGTCCAGAACTCAGCCAGAGTACTACATTTCTAGATTATTGGGTGTTACTCTACAGATAACCCCAACACCATAATTTTTGAAGCTTAAAAATATATATTTACAAAAATCCTCAACAAAATATTAGCAAACTGAATTCAACAATACATTTAAAGGATCATACACCATGATCAAGTGAGATTTATTCGAGGGATGCAAGGATGGCTCAACATCCATAAATCTGCATGATATACCACATAAACAAAATGAAAGCTAAAAACCATATGATCTCAATAGTAGCAGAAAAAGCATTTGATAAAATTCAACATCCATTTATGATAACAACTTTCAACAAAGTGGGTATAGATGGAATGTACTCAACCTAATAAGGACCACATATAACAAGCTCAC
The DNA here is from genome assembly GCF_002201575.2 of Neomonachus schauinslandi. Lineage (NCBI taxonomy): Eukaryota > Metazoa > Chordata > Mammalia > Carnivora > Phocidae > Neomonachus > Neomonachus schauinslandi. The sequence continues at coordinate 125,589,897 of NC_058403.1, forward strand.
AGTTAACATTATACCCAATGGTGAAAAGCTGAAAGCTTTTCCTCTAAGATCAGGAACAAGACAAAGATGCCTACTCTCACAACTTATATTTAGTATAGTATTGGAAGTCCTAGCCAGACCAATTAGTCAGGAAAAAGAAATAAAAGGCATCCAATTACTTAAAAAAAAGTACAACTGTCACTGTTTGTAGATGACATGATTTTATGTGTAGAAAAGCCAAGAGACTCCACCAAAAAACTGTTAGAATAAATGAATTCAGTGAAGTTGCAGGATACGAAAATCAATATACAAAAATCTGCTGTGTTTCTATACACTAAGAATGAACTATCAAAAAAGAAAAATTAAGAAAATAATCACAATTATAACTGCATCAACAAGAATAAAATACCTAGGAATAAATTTAACCAAGGAGGTGAAGGACCTGTACACTGAAAACTATGCCATAGACTAAAGAAAATGAACAATACACAAATAAATGGAAAGATATTCCATGCCCAAGGATTAGAAGAATATTGTTAAAATGTCCATACTCCCCAAAGCAATCTACAGATTCAATGCAATCCCTATCAAAATTCCAATGACGAGTAACAGCCTTTTCCCAGGCCCCTGGGTCTTCATCTGCTCGCCAGAAACATATTATGTTTTTGGAGGAGCAAGATGGCAGAGGAGTAGGAGACCTAGTTTCGTCTGGTCCCAGGAATTCAGCTAGATAGGGATCAAACCATTCTGAACACCGACGAACTCAAAAGGAGATCAAAGAAAAGAATAGCAGCAACTCTCTGAACAGAAAAGCAACCACTTTCTGGAAGCAGGGACCCAACAAGCGGCAGATCTGTGGAGACTCCCCTTCCTCCCTTGGGAGGAGTGGCACGGGAGCGCACCACAGGGATCTGCTGGGTTTGGAGACTCCACACGGGGTTGTGTGCCAGAGACAGAAACGCTTGGTCACAGGCTAGGAGAGCACGGAGTGCGGCTGGAGACTGGGGAGATGGGAGTGACTGACTTTTCTCTGGGGGCTCACTGAGGAGTGGGGCCCTGAGTTCTCAGCTCCTCCAGGGCAGAGATTGGGAGGCTGCCATTTTCACTCTCGTCCTCCAAAGCTGTATGGAAAGCTTGCAGGGAACAAAAGCTCCCGAGAGCAAACCCAAGCAGATTACTTAGCCCAGCCCGGCAAGGGCGGGGCAATTCCGCCTCCGGCAAAGACATTTGGGAACCACGGCAACAGGCCCCTCCCCCAGAAGATCAGCGAGAACCGCCAGCCAAGACCAAGTTTACCGATCAATGAGAATGGCAGAACTCTAGCACTAGGGGGATACTGCACATAGAATCCATAGCTTTTTTCCCATGATTCTTTAGTCTTTCAAAGTTAATTTTTAAATTTTTTTTTCTTTTTCTTTTTGAATTTTTCTTTTCCCCTTTTTCAACCAACATGGTATCCATCCCTTTTTTTAAAAAAAATCTTATTTTTCATTTTTAGAGTCATATTCTATTCCTTCATAGTAGTTAACCTTATTTTTGGTATATATATTATACTATATATATACCAAAACTTATATATATATAAGTTGTTCTCTCTTTAAAATTTTGGGATACAGATTCTTCTAACAGACCAAAATATACCCTAAATCTCTAGTGTATGACTTGTCCTAGTCTCCTGCCTGATCACATTCTCCCCCTTTCTTTTTTTAAATCCTCTTCTTTCTTTTTTCAACCAACTTATCTTATCAATCCCTTTTATAAAAACCTTTATAATTTTCATCTTTACAGTCATATTCCATCCCTTCAGTGTATTTACCCTTATTTTTGTACATATATAAGCTTTTCTTTGTTTAAAATTTTGGGAGGCACTTTCTTCTAACAGACCAAACTACACCTAAAATCTAGTGTGTGGCACTGATCTATGCACCAGTCTGATCATATTTGATCATAGTCTGTTTTTTTTGTTTGTTTGTTTTTTTATCTTTTTCTTTTTTCTTTCTTTTCCCCCAGTTTCAGGTCTCTTCTGATTTGTTTAGTGTATATTTTTCTGGGGTCATTGTTACCCTGTTAGCATTTTGTTCTCTCAGTCATCTATTCTCCTCTGGACAAAATGACAAGATGGAAAAAATCACCTCAACAAAAAGAACAAGAGGCAGTACTGACTGCCAGGGACCTGATCAATATGCACATTAGTAAGACGTCGGAACTAGAGTTCAGAATGACGATTTTAAAGATACTAACTGCGCTTGAAAAGAGCATGGAAGATATTAGAGAAACCCTTTCTGGAGAAATAAAAGAACTAAAATCTAACCAAGTAGAAAACAAAAAGGCTATTAATGAGGTGCAATCAAAAATGGAGGCTCTAACTGCTAGGATAAATGAGGCAGAAGAGAGAATTAGCGATATAGAAGACCAAATGATGGAAAATAAAGAAGCTGAGGAAAAGAGAGATAAACAACTACTGGATCACGAGGGCAGAATTTGAGAGATAAGTGATAACATAAGACGAAACAATATTAGAATAATTGGGATCCCAGAAGAAGAAAGAGAGAGAGGGGCAGAAGGTATATTGGAGCAAATTATAGCAGAGAACTTCCCTAATTTGGGGAAGGAAACAGGCATCAAAATCCAGGAGGCACAGAGAACCCCCCTCAAAATCAGTAAAAATAGGTCAACACCCCGACATCTAATAGTAAAACTTATGAGTCTTAGAGACAAAGAGAAAGTCCTGAAAGTAGCTCGGGAGAAGAGATCTGTAACCTACAATGGTAGAAACATTAGATTGGCAACAGACCTATCCACAGAGACCAGGCAGGCCAGAAAGGACTGGCATGATATATTCAGAGCACTAAATGAGAAAAATATGCAGCCAAGAATACTCTATCCAGCTAGGCTGTCATTGAAAATAGAAGGAGAGAGAAAAAGCTTCCAGGACAAACAAAAACTAAAGGAATCTGCAAACATGAAACCAGCCCTACAAGAAATATTGAAAGGGTCCTCTAAGCAAAGAGAGAGCCTAAAAGTAACATAGACCGGAAAGGAACACAGACAATATACAGTAACAGTCACCTTATAGGCAATAAAATGGCACTAAATTCCTATCTTTCAATAGTTACCCCGAATGTAAATGGGCTAAATGCCCCAATCAAAAGATACAGGGTATCTGAGTGGATAAAAAAACAAGACCCAGCGATACGCTGTCTGCAAGAGACTCAGTTTAGACCCAAAGACACACCCAGATTGAAAGTGAGGGGGTGGAAAACCATTTACCATGCTAATGGACACCAAAAGAAAGCTGGGGTGGCAATCCTTATATCAGACAAATTAGATTTTAAACCAAAGACTATCATAAGAGATGAGGAAGGACACTATATCCTACTTATAGGGTCTATCCAACAAGAAGATCTAACAATTATAAATATCGATGCCCCTAACATGGGAGCAGCCAATTAGATAACCCAATTAATATCAAAAGCAAAGAAACACATCAACAACAATACAATAATAGTGGGGGACTTTAACATCCCCCTCACTGAAATGGACAGATCATCTAAACAAAAGATCAACAAGGAAATAAAGACTTTAAATGACACACTGGACCAAATGGACTTCACAGATATATTCAGAACATTCCATCCCAAAGCAACAGAATACACATTCTTCTCTAGTGCCCATGGACCATTCTCCAGAATAGATCACATCCTAGGTCACAAATCAGGTCTTAACCAGTACCAAAAGATTGGGATCATTCCCTGCATATTTTCAGGCCACAATGCTTTGAAACTAGAACTCAATCACAAGAAGAAAGTCGGAAAGAACTCAAATACATGGAGGGTAAAGAGCATCCTACTAAAGAATGAATGGGTCAACCAGGAAATTAAAGAAGAATGAAAAAAATTCACGGGAACAAATAAAAATGAAAACACAACTGTTCAGAATCTTTGGGATGCAGCAAAGGCAGTCCTAAGAGGAAAGTATGTAGCAATACAAGCCTTTCTCAAGAAACAAGAAAGGTCTCAAATACACAACCTAACCCTACACCTAAAGGAGCTGGAGAAAGAACAGCAAATAAAGCCTAAACCCAGCAGGAGAAGAGAAATAATAAAGATCAGAGCAGAAATCAATGAAACAGAACACTAGAACAGATCAACAAAACTAGGAGCTGGTTCTTTGAAAGAATTAACAAGATTGATAAACCTCTGGCCAGACTTATCAAAAAGAAAAGAGAAATGACCCAAATAAATAAAATCATGAATTAAAGAGGAGAGATCACAACCAACACCAAAGAAATACAAACAATTAAAAGAACATATTACGAGCAACTATATGCCAGCAAATTAGATAATCTGGAAGAAATGGATGCATTCCTAGAGATGTATCAACTATCAAAACTGAACCAGGAAGAAAAAGAAAACCTGAATAGACCTATAACCACTAAGGAAATTGAAGCAGTCATCAAAAATCTCCCAACAAACAAAAGCCCAGGGCCAGATGGCTTCCCAGGGGAATTCTACCAAACATTTCAAGAAGAATTAATACCTATTCTTCTGAAACTGTTCCAAAAAATAGAAATGGAAGGAAAACTTCCAAACTCGTTTTATGAGGCCACCATTACTTTGATCCCCAAACCAGACAAAGACCCCATCAAAAAGGAGAATTACAGACCAATATCCTTGATGAACATAGATGCAAATTCTCACCAAAATACTAGCCAATAGGATCCAACAGTACATTAAAAGGATTATTAATCATGACCAAGTGGGATTTATTCCTGGGCTGCAAGTTTGGTTCGACATCTGCAAATCAATGTGATACAAAACATTAGTAAAAGAAAGAACAAGAACCATATGATCCTCTCAATAGATGCAGAAAAAGCTTTTGACAAAGTACAGCATCCTTTCTTGATCAAAACTCTTCAGAGTATAGGGATAGAAGGTACATACCTCAATATCATAAAAGCCATCTATGAAAAACCCACAGCGAATATCATTCTCAATGGGGAAAACTGAGAACTTTCCCCCTAAGGTCAGGAACATGGCAGGGATGTCCACTATCACCACTGCTATTCAACATAGTACTAGAAGTCCTAGTCACAGCAATCAGACAACAAAAAGAAATCAAAGGCATCCGAATTGGCAAAGAAGAAGTCAAACTCCCACTCTTTGCATATGATATGATACTTGATGTGGAAAACCCAAAAGACTCCACCCCAAAACCGCTAGAACTCACACAGGAATTCAGTAAAGTGGCAGGATATAAAATCAATGCACAGAAAGCAGTGGCATTCCTATACACCAACAACAAGACAGAAGAAAGAGAAATTAAGGAGTCGATCCCATTTACAATTGCACCCAAAACCATAAGATACCTAGGAATAATTCTAACCGAACAGGGAAAGACTCTGTACTCAGAAAACTATAAAATACTCATGAAAGAAATTGAGGAAGACACAAAGAAATGGAAAAACATTCCATGCTCATGGATTGGAAGAACAAATATTGTGAAGATGTCAATGCTACCTAGAGCAATCTACACATTTAATGCAATACCTATCAAAATACCATCCACTTTATTCAAAGAAATGGAACAAATAATCCTAAAATTTGTATGGAACCAGAAAAGACCCCGAATAGCCAGAGGAATGTTGAAAAAGAAAAGCAAAGCTGGTGGCATCACAATTCCGGACTTCAAGCTCTATTACAAAGCTGTCATCGTCAAGACAGTATGGTACTAACACAAAAACAGACACATTGATCAATGGAACAGAATAGAGAGCCCAGAAATGGACCCTCAACTCTGTGGTCAACTAATCTTCGACAAAGCAGGAAACAATGTCCAATGGAAAAAAGACAGTCTCTTTAACAAATGGGGTTGGGAAAATAGGACAGCCAATGCAGAAGAATGAAACTGGACCATTTCCTTACACCACACACAAAAATAGACTCAAAATGGTTGAAAGACCTAAATGTGAGACAGGAGTCCATCAAAATCCTAGAGGAGAACACAGGCAGCAACCTCTTTGACCTCAGCCGCAGCAACTTCTTCCTAGAAACATCGCCAAAGGCAAGGGAAGCAAGGGCAAAAATGAACTATTGGGACTTCATCAAGATAAAAAGCTTTTGCAAAGCAAAGGAAACAGTCAACAAAACCAAAAGACAACTAAAAGAATGGGAGAAGATATTTGCAAATGACATATCAGATAAAGGGCTAGTATCCAAAATCTATAAAGAACTTATCAAATTCAACACCCAAAGAACAAACGATCCAATCAAGATATGGGCAGAAGACATGAACAGACATTTTTCCAAAGAAGACATCCAAATGGCCAACAGACACATGAAAAAGTGCTCAACATCGCTCGGCATCAGGGAAATCCAAATCAAAACCGCAATGAGATACCACCTCACACCATTCAGAATGGCTAAAATTAACAAGTCAGGAAATGACAGATGTTGGTGGGGATGTGGAGAAAGGGGAACCCTCCTCCACTGTTGGTGGGAATGCAAGCTGGTGCAGCCACTCTGGAAAACAGTATGGAGGTTCCTCAAAAAGTTGGAAATAGAGCTGCCCTATGACCCAGCAATTGCACTACTGGGTATTTACCCCAAAGACACAAATGTAGGGATCCGAAGGAGTACATGTACCCTGATGTTTATAGCAGCAATGTCCACAATAGCCACTCTTTTCTCTTGGAAAGAGCCAAGATGTCCATCGACAGATGAATGGATAAAGAAGATGTGGTATATATATATAGAATGGAATATTATGCAGCCATCAAAAGGAATGAGTCTTGCCATTTGCAACGATGTGGATGGAACTGGAGGGTGTTATACTGAGGGAAATAAGTCAATCAGAGAAAGACATGTATCGTATGATCTCACTGATATGATGAATTCTTAATCTCAGGAAACAAACTGAGGGTTGCTGGAGTGGTGGGGGGTGGGAGGGATGGGGTGGCTGGGTGATAGACATTGGGGAGGGTGTGTGCTATGGTGAGCGCTGTGAATTTTGTAAGACTGTTGCATCATAGACCTGTACCTCTGAAACAAATAATACATTATATGTTAAAAAAAAAAAAAAAAGAAGAAGAAGAAGATAGCAGGAAGGGAAAAATGAATAGGGGGAAATTGGAGGGGGAGATGAACCATGAGAGACTATGGACTCTGAGAAACAAACTGAGGGTTCTTGAGGGGAGGGTAGTGGGGGGATGGGTTAGCCTGGTGATGGGTATTAAAGACGGCACATACTGAATGGAGCACTGGGTGTTACACACAAACAATGAATCATGGAACACTACATCAAAAACTAATGATGTAGGGACGCCTGGGTGGCTCAGTCGGTTAAGCGGCTGCCTTCGGCCCAGGTCACGATCCCAGGGTCCTGGGATCGAGTCCCATATCGGGCTCCTTGCTCAGCAGGGAACCTGCTTCTCCCTCTCTCTCCCTCTGCTTGTGCTCTGTCAAATAAATAAAATCTTTAAAAAAAACAAAAAAACAAAACAAAAAAAAACTAATGATGTAATGTATGGTGATTAACATAATAAAATAAAAAAATTAAAAAAATAAAATATTATATTAAGAAAAATTCCAATGACATTTTTTATAGAAAACCTAAATTTTGTATAGAACCACAAAATACCTCAAATAATCTTGAGAAAGAACAAAACTGGAGGCATCATGCTCCCTGATTTCAAACTATGTCACAAACCTATCATCATCAAAATCGTATGGTATTGGCATAAAAACAGACATATAGATTAACGGAACAGAATAGGAAGCCCAGAAGTAAACCCACACCCATATGGTCATTTAATTTATGACCAAGGAACCAAGAACATACAGTGGGGAAAGGACACTCTCTTCAATAAATGGTGTTGGGAAAATGAAGCAGCCACATACAAAAGAATGAAATTAGACTACTATCTTACACCATACACAAAAATTAACTCAAAATGGATTAAGGACTTGCATGTAAGACCTAAAACCATAAAACTCATAGAAGGAAACATAGGTGGTAAGCTCCTTGATGTTGATCTTGGCAGTGTTATTTTGGATCTGACTCTAAAAGCAACGGCAACACAGCAAAAATAAACAAGTGGAACACCACCAAACCAAAAAGCTTCTGCACAGCAAAGGAAATCATCAACAAAATGAAGACAACATATGGAATAGAGAAAAAAACCCCTGCAAACCATGTATAAGGGGTTAATATCCAAAATATATAAAGAGCTCACAAAAGAGCAAAAACCAATCTGATTGGGGTGCCTGGGTGGTTCAGTCAGTTAAGTGTCTGCCTTCAGCTTAGGTCATGATCCCAGGGTTCTGGGATCAAGTCCTGCATCAGGCTCCCTGCTCAGCAGGGAGTCTGCTTCTCCCTCTCCCTCTGCCCCTCCCCTCTGCTCATGTTCTCTCTCACTCTCTTTCTCTCAAAATAAATAAAATCTTTTAAAAAATCTGATTAAAAAATAGGCAGATCTGAATAGACATTTTTCCAAAGAACACATAAAGAGGTCAACAAGCACATGAAAAATGTTCAACATCACTAATCACTGGGAAAATGCAAATCAAAACAACAATGAGAGATAACCTCACACCTGTTAGAATGGCTATTACCAAAAAGACAAGAAATAACAAATGTTGGCAAGGATATGCAGAACAGGGAACCCTGTATATTGCCAGTGGCAATGTCAATTGGTGCAGTTACTATGGAAGACAGTAGGGGGCTTTTCAAAAAATTAAAAATAGAACTACCATATGATCCAGCAATTCCACTTCTAGGTGTTTACCTAAAGAAATGAAAACAATAATTTGAAAAGATATATGCTGACCCATCTTCATGGTAGCATTATTTATAATAGCCAAGATATGGAAATGACCTAAGTGTCCATCAATGAATAAATGGATTAAGAAGATACACCACACACACACACACACACACAAACACACACACACACACACAGAGGAATACTATACAGCCATAAAAATGAATGGAATCTTGCCATTTGCCACGAATAGACCTTGAGGGCATTATGCTAGGTGAAATATGTCAAACAGAGAAAGATAAATACTCTATGATATCTCTTACATGTGGAATCTAAAAAAACAAAAGAAACAAAACCAAACAAAAACCAAGCCCATTGATAGAACAGACTGATGGTTGCCAGAGAGGAGCAGGGGTGGAGGGTAAGCAAAATGGGTGAAGGGGATGAAAAGGTACAAACTTCTAAAGTATAAAGTAAGTCATGGAGATGTAATGTACAGCATGGTGACTATGTTACTAATACTGTATTGCATATTTAAAAGTTGCTAAGAGATAAGTCTTAGAAGTCCTCATCACAAGAAAAAAAATTTTGCAAGTATGTATGGTAACTAGATTATTGTGATACTTTTACAATGTATACAAATATTGACTCATTATGTTGTACAACTAAAACTAACATAATGTTATATATTAATTACAAAAAAAAAAAAAAGACAAAAAGGGAAAACGACAGGGACAAGACAAAAAAACAAAGACAAGCCGGCAAAGCAGCTAGAACTGGAGCCAGAAAGACTTTCCTGAGGAATGGACAAGGACAGTCAGTCAGATTAAGAGATACCATGGGATCAGTAGTGGTGATGTGGGTCAGCAAGAAGTTATGGCAATCACTGCAACACCAAACAGTACCAACAGCACCAACCAACAAACTGCTGCCAAGGGCTCTTCCTCATTTAGGAGAGCGCATCTGGAGGACTTCCCTTTTGAACTATGATTAACTCCTAAGTTTCTAATACATAAGAGACAGGAAGCTCAAGGAGTATGATGCTAGACTTGATTCAATTAAGCATATGGAAGAATAAAATAACTAACTTACACTCAAAAGTATTATGGAAGAATACGTACCTATAATACATAAGGAGAAAGATGATGTCTTTTCCTGCCACTTTCTAGCTGTGTGACCTTAAGTATTATAACCTTTCTGAGTTTCAGTCCTCTCTTTTGCAAAACTGGGTTATCCAGATAGTTATGGGGATTAAATAAAACGGTGAATGTGAAAAAATACATGTAACTCTTACCTGACATCATACACAAAAATCAACTCAAAATGGATTAAAGCCTTAAACATAAGACCTGAAACCATAAAAATTCTAGAAGGAAACACAGGGAAAAACTCACTGACATCTATCTTAGCAATGATTTTTTTTTTTAATTTGACACCAAAACTAAAGGCAACAAAAGCAAAAATAAACAAATGGGACTACATCACGTTTAAAAGCTTCTGCACAGTAAAGGAAACCATCAACAAAATGAAAAGGCAACCTACAGAATGGGAAAAAATGTTTGTGAACCATATATCTGATAAGGGGTTAATATCCAAGATATATAAATAACTCCAACTACTCAAAAGGAAAAAAATACAATTAAAAATGAAAGAGGAATTGAAAGACATTTTTATTTTTTTAAAAATATTTTATTTATTTATTTGACACAGAGAGCAAGAGAGAACACAAGTAGGCAGAGCAGCAGACAGAGAGAGGGAGAAGCAGACTCCCCGCCGAGCAGGGAGCCTGATGCGGGGCTCGATCCCAGGATCATGACCTGAGCCGAAGGCAGACGCTTAACGACTGAGCCACCCAGGTGCCCCTGAATAGACATTTTTCTAAAGAAAATATACAATGGACAATAGGTAAATGAGAAGGTCCTCAAGATTACTATCCTTAGAGAACTGCAAATCAAAACTGTAATGAGATATTACCACATGCCTGTTAGAATGGCTAACATCAAAAAGATGAGATAACAAGTGTTGGCAAGGATGTAGAGAAAAGGGAACCTTGGTGCACTGCTGGGGGGACGGCAAATTAGTACAGCCACTGGACAACAATATAGAGGCTCCCCAAAAAGTTTAAAATAGAACTACCATACGATTCAGCAATCCCACTCCTATGTATCTACCAAAGGAAACAAAATTACTCTGTCAAAGAGAGCTCTGTATCTTCATGTTCATAGGAGCATTATTTACAATAGCCAAGACATGGAAACAACCTAAGTGTCCACTGATAGATGAATGGATAAAGAAAATGTAGTGTGTGTGTGTGTGTGTGTGTGTGTGTGTGTGTGTGTGTAATGGAATACTATTCAACCATAAAAAAAGGAAATCTTGCCATTTGCAAAAACATGGATGAAATAGGGCATTATGCTAAGTGAAATAAGTGATACAGAAAAAGAAAAATACTGTATGATCTCACTTGTATGTGGAATCTAAAAAAAACCCAAAATAACTAAACTCATAGTAAAAGAGATCAGATTTATGGTTACCAGAGGTAGGGGTGGGGGAATTGGATATATGTGGTGAAAGGTACAAACTTCCAGTTATAAGAGAAATAAGTAGGGGGGATGTAATGCACATGATGACTATAATTATCCCTTCTGTATAATATATTTGAAAGTCACTAAGACAATAAACCCTAAAAGTTCTCATCACAAGGAAAAAAACTTTTTTCTTTTGTATCTATATGAGATGATGGAGGTTAAATAAACTTATTATGGTAATTATTTTGCAATATATGAAAGTCATTATATTGTACACCTTAAACTTACACAGAGTTATATGTCAATTATATCTCAATAAACTAAAAGTTAAAAAATAGGCAGAGGAACTGATAGACATTTTTCCAAAGATGACATACAGATAGCCAATAGGTACATGAAAAGATGGTCAATATCACTAATCATCAGGGAAATACAAATCAAAATCATAATGAAATAACATCTCACACCCGTTAGATTGGCTATCATCAAAAAGACAAGAGATAACAAGTGTTGGCAAGGATGCAGAAGAAAGGGAACCCTTGTGCACTGATGGTAAGAATGTACATTGATATAACCATGATGAAAAACAGTATGGAGATTCCTCGAAAAATTAAAAATAGTATTATCATGTGATTGATGCAGCAACCCCACTTTTGGGTATATATCCAAAGAAAATGAAAATAGGATCTCAAAGAGATATCTGCGCTCACATGGTCACTGCAGCATTATTCACAATAGCCACATTATGGAAACAACCTGTCAATGGATAAATGGATAAAGAAGGTGTGGTATTATTCCTTGGATTATTATTCAGTCACAAGAAAGGACATCCTATTCTTTGTAACAACATGGTATTTTGCTAAGTGAAATAGGTCAGACAAAGAATGATAAATACTGTATGATCTCACGTACTTGTAGAATCTAAAAAAGCTGAACTCATAGAAACAGATTAGAATGATGGTTACCAGGGTCAGAGGGTGGGGTGGGGGAAATGAGGAGATGTTGGTCCGAGACTACAAACTATAAAAGTGTGAAATCAATACACTGTACACCTTAAACTCATACAATGGTATATGCCAATTATATCTCAATAAAGCTGGAAAAAATACATGTAACTACTATATTTTTCATAAATAAAATGTTTTTTTACTATACACATGATAGTCACTTAAATTACCATATTCAGACAATTTTAAATCTCTTTATTCCTTAATGTGAAGAAAATTTATTCACTTACAAAATTTAAATTAAAATGATGGTGCTTCCTATAGTTGGGTTCCTAATCAAATGAACAGACCTCTCAAATGTCATCAGTTATGGGATAAAGATGATCAGGGTTATCCTAGTGGCATCTAAGTAACCATGGCAACAGCTAAGACCCAATAGTTGATGTCATTATTGTAGGAGTCCCTGATGAACTTGAAAACTCATCACTAAGGTCTGGCTGCACCCTTAACCCTGCCTTTTTTAATATAAATAATTCAGTATTAATGGATAGATCCATTGTACCATAGTGTTTTGACTTTTAGATTCAGAAAATTTAACAAACTTTGTTATTCAACCAGTGGCCTACTGGCCACTTGATTCAATTTAAGCTTTTCATCTTCTTCCTCTTCCATTTCTTTTTTAAAGATTTTATTTATTTATTTGACAGAGAGAGAGAGAGCAGGAGAGCACTAGCAGTGGAAGGGGCAGAGGGAGAGGGAGAAGAAGGCCCCCTGCCGAGCAGGGAGCCCAATGTGGGGCTCGATCCCAGGACCCTGGGATCATGACCTGAGCCGAAGGCAGTCGCTTAAACAACTGAGCCACCCAGGTGCCCCTTCCTCTTCCATTTCTTAAGACACCTTTGGTTTCTGATGCACTCACTGCCCCAAACCTCCTGTTAAAATTCACCCAAAATGTCCACTTGTGCAGTTAGCACATGGCCTCAGTGATTGAACAACACAATTTTACGAGATATATCAAATCATCATTTGCCAAACCACTGGAATTTTAAGACTACCACATGCTGGGCTTGTGGGGACTTTTATTCTATTATGGAAATTGTACTGAATAGGATATATAACAACTTAAAACTGTCCACATCATTATGATCTCTAATTATAGAATTAGGGGTCACTTAAAAAAATCCTTCTTCTTCTCAGCCCTAATTTTCTCTTTCTCATTTTCCTCCTCTTTCTATGACCTTCTACTACCCTGATCTCATTTCATTTCTTCATAATAATTCTAGACACACTTATGATCCCTTTTCTAATTCCTTGTATTCCTTTATCTGTATTCTTAATTCTTTGTTACTCTGGGACCCTAAGCTTACGCAAAATATTTTTGTCTCTTCCATGTTGGACTCCCCCACTGGATCATATCCTTCTGAGGAAACAAAGAGCAAAACAGATTTCTTCACCAGTCCCATGACCATATTTTGCATTTTTTCCCCTCTTGAAATACTGTAAATACTGAAGGAAAATGAGCTGTGTTGGATGAGCTTGGCAGTAAGGCAATGATAGCCCCTTGGCAATGAACCTGTGATGATGTGAAAGAAGAACCAACACCGGGCTGGAGAATAGGAGCTGGAGACAAATACTCAGCTATAGACAATGCTGCTGTTGAGAACCTGGGAAGTCCAATAGGCTGTGTAGTATCTGCCTTAGTCTGGATAGGTGAAGAGAGCTCAGTTGTGGGGTTGAACCAATACCCCAAATTTAAGGCCAAGTCAGCTTCCCTGTCACAGCTCTGGGTGATCAGTCTGTTGAGGCAAGGCCCACAGTGCTTAGGATTTATGGAAAAGAGAATTCAGTTCCCTAATGGAAAACGCTGATAGGAGCTTAGTGGGCAATCCTACTATATATATAGTAGGGGTGTGTGTGTGTATGGTATATATATGGAGGCAGGGTTCTAGTGTCCAAGGAAACTGGAGTGCCAGATAGAGAAACAAAGGCAGAAGTCCAAGGTTGGGCAAGGAAGGAGACAACAGGTGAGGCCCTCAGAAACAGCAGCAGGGCATGTGGGGGAGGAACGCTGTGGTAAGGACCCAGGAAGTGACAGTAAAAATTTCAGTTCATATCCTTCATGCTCAGAGTATTCCCTAGTTTTTTTTTTTTTTTTTCCTACAACTTCCTCAAAGCTTTTCTATAATTAACCATAGCATGAGTGAAACAGTTTAAGAGTTGCCATCCCCTGCCCTTTTGCTGCTCTGATGTAGCCCAATAGTTTGCCATCTCTATTTACTTCCTGAGCTCCTTGTCACTCTTTGATGAACAATGGGGCTGTCCCATTACTGTCTCTTCCTCCTGTCACATCAGCTGTTGAACAAGACATAAGTGCCATGACTAGAACATCAGACTCAACACAAATTGTTAATGTTTCATTTGGCACCGTGAAGGAGATGTCACAGTTATCCATGCTTCCTATCTGGTCTTTTCCACCTCTATCTACTCTCACATATCCAGATGGTACCCAGAATAAACAACTGGATGAGGAGGAGGACTGGCAGCACCCTGAAACATCTCTATCATTTGAGAGCCCCATCAGCAACCATGTGATGGTAGCAGCTTTCAATCAGTAGCACGGGTCGATGCAACATCCTCTGAGGGGTAGATGATGGCAAATTTAATTCAAGAAACAAGTGGGATGTATACTGGGAGCCAGATTTCATTTCCCATCCTTTTTCACAGTTGCTATGATAATCTAAGACTTCTAAAAATAAAGCCATAAGGATGGCACAACCAGAGCTTGCTAACTAAGAAATAATGAGGCTAAATGAACTACAGATTCATCAGCTTATAAAAGGAATGGCCCAGTGCCTCAATGGGTTGCAACATTTCTTTCCCCAATATTACCCAGCCAATATCTGACTTGGGAGCCAATACTTTTATCCTGCTACAGTTTATTTCTTTAAGCAGACCCAGAAATGGGTGTTGGTGGACAAAAAAACAAAAACAAAAACACCCAACCACCAAAGCTGCTAAAACAAAATGAGGCATACTGCAAGGGAAAGGCTGGAGTTCACTGACTGAAGTTGAAAAACTCCAAGAAGAAACACACACTCAGATGGAAAAACTACCCTCACTGGGTCTCACAGTTTTCCCATTGCAAGGACTGTGACTTAGGTAAAATGGGAGGCTGTGGCATTCTGGAAAAGATATGAACTTGGAGTAAGTACATTTGGGTCCAAGTTCCTTGTAGGATCTTGAACACAACACTTGGCTTCCTTGGGTTTCCATTTCCTTCATGGCAACACGGCGACACAAATGCCTATCAATAGGGTTGCCAGGATGATGAAAGGCATTTGGGATAGGAAAACACTTTATGAAGTATAAAAGGCTTGTTTTCATCACCTCCTTTGAATATAGTGCTGGTTATGGGGACTAATCATTGTCTCTCTCCATGTCTGGAACCAATTAAAACATATATAGAGGAGTCAGAAGTTAGATCAAAAGTCATCTTTATTACTAGTCAAGCTGGATTTATTACTAGTTAAGCTGGCTTCTTACTATATCTTATAACACACTATCTTCTTTACATCTTCTGTACTGTCTTGGTCATACTATAAGCTTCTGAGATTATGCCTCATATCTCTATATCCCCAGAATTTTCCACAGAGCCATACATGTAGCAGACACTCTGATAAAGGATCACATTAATCATGTTTGTACTACAGTTTCTGGGTGAAGCCTCTCTCTCTACTAGCCTGGGAGTTCTTGGAGGGAAGGGTTCATGTCCTTTCATTTCCTGTGCCTAGCATGATTCCTGGCATATAGTAGGTTCTTTATAAAAATGACTTGAAAGAAAATGAAAAACAGAAGGGTACCAAATGTTCTAGTGCCACCCAGGGGTTGTACATAAGGAATTAAAGTAGGAAAGTATCCTAAGGATTCTTTTCATATAGCTTGTTCATTTGGGAAGATCTCTACCAGCAAACTGTGATTTGAGGATTTGAGATCGTTTTCCCCGTGACAAACTTTAGCTTTTGTCTACTCATCAGGCACCCTGGCTATCTGGGAATCTGCACCCTGGATATTTCAATTAGAGTTACTCTGCTAATGTTCTTAGCAGAGAAAAACTGTCACTTGGTAATTAACTTAGAGCCATGACCAAAGACTGTGACATCTGATGTTTCAGTGTATAACACTGACCCTTGTTCTTCTCCCAAGAGATCCACACACCATGAAGTAGTTTCCTTTCGGGTTGCTGCTGGAATCAGTTCACAGCACAATATCCAGGCCTCCTAGACAAATATAGGAAGACTGTGAGAAATAACATCTCTACCTCCTGCATCATTAAACTTCCTTGTAACTAAGGGAGATGCAGTGCTGCCAGGCTAGGATTGAAGCAGAGGTCAGAGTGTGATGGCATACAGAAGGAGTAGGGAATCTCAAAACACTATTCTTTTTTTTTTTTTTTTTAAGATTTTATTTTATTTATTTGACAGAGAGAGAGAGAGACAGCTAGAGAGGGAACACAAGCAGGGGGAGTGGGAGAGGGAGAAGCAGGCTCCTGGCCGAGCAGGGAGCCCGATGCGGGGCTCGATCCCAGGACCCTGGGATCATGACCTGAGCCGAAGGCAGACGCTTAACAACTGAGCCACCCAGGCGCCCCTCAAAACACTATTCTAAGGAGTGATGATCCTTATTTCAGGGCCTTGCAGAGAATGAGGAAAAAAAAAAAAAGCCTTCCTGTACAGATAAACTTTGGATGCCTCCAGGGGCATAGGTGCAACTTGCAGCTCACTTAATAGCAGCTACCTGGGTGGGGCTGCTCTGGAGTCACACCCTCTGCTCTGTGTGATTCTCTTTGAGCTTTGAGAGAGGTACACATATGTGCACTCTGCTGTGTTCAACCCTGGACTACATGGTCTCTGTGGACACTGGGAGAATCCCCTGATTTTGCCCTTCTAGAACAAATCAGAATAAAACAACTTTAATTTCAAAGTCTTAAAAGGATTCAGCAAGTCCTATTTCTTAACATGATGGTCAAGAAATTGGTGGTCTAGAAGCAATCCTTTATCCTGGCACAAGGCCCTGATGTTCTGCCTCAGTGGGCCTCACATGCCAGGTTCTGTACCACAGGGCTGATGCAGGGCAGGAAGGGCTAAACAACTTCAAAACTAGTCGCCTGGTACAGCAAATATAAACCTCTGCAGCCACTAGCATCTGTGGCATTGAGCAGTTGACATGTTGTTAGTGTAACTGAGGAACTGAATTTTAAAATTTAATTTTAACTAATTTAAATGTAAAAACTGACAAATAATTCAGTTATTAGAAAAATTTTAAGTATTGAATCTAATTTTTTAACTGTAAATTTTGTGAAATAAAAATGCAAATCAAGTACTTCTGACAAAATGCAGTGTCCAAATTGAGATGTGCTGTAAGTGCAAATTATACACAGGAAAAAAAGACCTTTGAAAAAAAGACCTGGTATGAAAAAAAAAAAGAAAGCAAATACTTCATTAATAATTTTTTATACTGACTACATGTTGAAATGAAAACGTTTTGGATATATTGGGTTAAATAAAGTGTATTATTAAAATTAATTTCACCAACTTCGTTTTACTTTTGGAAAAATCTACTAGAAAATCTAAAATTGTGGCTTGTGTTCTAGGTCTAGGGAACAGTGCTGATCTAGACCACAATTTCAATCCTCTCTACATGGAGTCTCACTTGACAATATAAACCACCCATGAAACCTACCCATTGTTCCTCTGTCCAGTCCATTCTATTTTAATGGCATGTTTGCTGGGGGTCTTCCATGTGATCGGCACTGTTCTATGCTGGGAATACAGCATGTTGGCTCTTAGCGGATATTCCAAATAGAGATGTAAACAATAACAAATAAAGTGCAAAAAGCCCCATCAGCCAACTCCATTGCTATGCAGAACTTAAACTAGGATAATGTAACGGAGAGAGACAGGTTATGAGGAAGCTGCTGCTGGGAGGAAGTCTGAACAGCAAGGAGCCAGGCATGACAGGGGAGGGGAATGGCCCATTAAAGGCCCCAAGCAAGGAATAAGTTGGAATACTCGAGGAAGGAAAACAAAATTAGTGGGACTGGAGTACGGGGGTGGAAGGTGGTAAGAAAGGAGATCCTAGAATGAGCACTGCACCAGGAGTCTGTGAAGCCATGTTAAAGCCTCTGCCCTCACATCAACTAGGTTTAGATCTTGGACAAGTTATCCTCTTAAGATAGCACTAGTTTCCTCATCTGTTAAATGGAGTGGCAATTACTAAAGGAACTTGCTTTCAATTCTGAAAACATATGATTTTATGATTTTTCCATATATCCTATTTTTTAAAAAAGATTTATTTATTCGAGAGAGAGAGTGCGAGAGAGCACAAGCAGGGTGGAGAGGTAGAGGGAGAAGCAGACTCCCCGTTTAGCAGGGAGCCTGATGTGGGGCTCAATCCCAGGACTCTGGGATCTTGACCTGAGCCAAAGGCAGATGCTTAACCAAGAGAGCCACCCAGGCGCACCTTTCCATATATTCTAAAGAATAAAAATCCTGTCTTGGAAAAATGAAAGAAAGGAAGCAAATGGAAATATCCTGACCTTTAATTCCTTTCACGATTTAGCAATTGCTTATATGATGCCTTCCCTTCTTCTTCCCCTTCCCGTTCTATTTTTTTTTATTTTAAAGAAAATGAAAATCATTTGATATTTACCCAACTCATTCTCATACAGTATCAAAGGGTAAACTCCTTGTCTAAGGGCTCCTTGTCTAAGAACTCCTTGTCTAAAGGCTCAAGGTCTGCTTCTAAGGAGCCCAATCCAAGGCACTCAACAAAAGATAAATGAATGTCCTGACAGTATCAGATAAACTTTTTGAGTGAAATACGGACATTTTTCCCCCTATGGAATTTTTATAGCTAAGCTATTTAAATAAGAATTAGGTTTTATTTTTTTAGCTCAATTGTTTTACGTTTACTACAGGTTAAAATAACAATAAGATATCAATGAAATAATGTGACTGTATTTGTCTGAGCCTCCTTTTCTACTTTCAGGGCTTCTCCTATGCCATGGTGAGTTGCTTAGATGAGACCTCATGTGTTCAGACAAGAAAGCTGTCCAGCCACTCAAACTTCCTTTTAAGCTGGAACCTACCAACCGTGGGGGGCTGTCCATGCCTCCAGGCCAGAGTTGGAATCTTAATAATTACCATTCCAGCCCAACCTGGAGCTTCCAACCCTCCCCATTTTTATTCATCTCTTGCTGCAACCTGGGAAACCAGGGATGACTTAGCAGGTACTCAGGTCATGGTCCTTTATCTAGGTCACTCTTGGACCCTTGTTTCTCTACCTTTAGGGGAAAGTGGGCACATTCTCATTTCTTCAGCTAAGCAAGGAATTTCTAAGTAAACTATAGCATCTTTCTTTCTTTCTTTCTTTTTTTTTTTTTTTTAAGTCTCAGAGGGCTCTGGTACTCTCTCCAATGTCCTCCTATAATTAGCAAGCCTCACAGCAGCTTGCACGTACCCTGAGCTCTATCCTGTGGGGAGACAGTTGTTTGACTTTGAGAGAACATCTCAGGGAAATCATTAAAGCACTTATACTCATTGTTAAACAGACTTACTGAAGATAGGACACAGGAATCTCATTCTTGCCTCTTCTCATCAAACACAGCACAATTATGTACCCAGCACTAGCATTCACTGGCAAGGTCAGAAGCATACCCTGTGCAGCAACTACATATGGACATGGGAATCACATCTAGAGCTGTTCCTGCCCTGAGGGCTCACCATCAATGTGCACCTCATGTCCTCAGAAGCATACAGCCCTACAGTAAGTGGTCCATGCAAAACTGTCTTGGGAGGTTTTACAACAGCTCAAACCACTGTGGGGGTGTGTGTGTGTGTATGTGTGTGTGTGTAGGGGGCTTTTATACCAGCTCAAACCACTGTGTGTGTGTGTGTGTGTGTGTGTGTGTGTGTGTGTGTGTGTTTTAAACACTCAGCCCTTTACTACCAACTACAGTCCTCTCTTGCCCTCACATTATGGTAAAACTTCTCCAAAAAGCTGTATAAACACAATAGTTCATTTCTTCATACCTTACTCGCTCCTGGACCCACAACCACCACCTACTGAGTACCTGTTTTGAACTGGGCAATTTGTTAAGTGCTCCATATACTTAAATTAACAACTCTATGAAGTATAGCAATTATTACGGTATAGTCTGTTGAATGATGGTCTCTCAGAAGTTATGCCTATATCTTAGCCCTGAAACCTGTGAATAGGACCTTATATGGAAAAAAAGGGTCATTTGCAGATATAATTAAGTCAAGGATCTTGAGAAGAGATCATGCTGGATTATCCAGGTGGGCCTTGAATCCAATGACAAGTGTCCTTTTAAGAGACACAAGGAAGAGGGGAAGGCCATGAGAAGACAGAAGCAGAGTTTGCAGTGACACAGTCACAAACCAAAGAACATCTTGGAGCCACCAGAATGGAAGCGTCAAGGAAGTGTTCTCCCTTGGAGCCTCTGAAGGAATTATGGCTCTGCTGACACCTTGATCTCTAACTTCTGGCCTCCAGAACTCTGAGAGAAAAAAAAATCTGTTGTTTTAGGCCACCAAGTTTGTGGTAACTTGTTATGGCAGTCACAGTTTCATAGATGGGAAAACTGATGAAGATGCTCAGGAAGCAAATGAATAGTGAGACTGGCCACAGCTCACAGGGTGCCCTGAATGGTACTGTGCTACAGTCAGAGCAAAGGCAAGGAACTTACTTTGTGAGGAGCTGTTAGGATGCCTGCAACAGATAAAGGATTTATCCTCTTGAGAAGAAAGGCTCAAAAACTTCTGAGGGAGAAGAACAAAGAGAAGAGAGTCTGTCTGGTGACGGAAACAACCCAAAGAAAAGGAAGGGGAAGGGGTGAACAGGAGGGGGAGATATGAAAGACAGCACTGCAAGGGCAATGTGTCTTAGGTTTTGGGAGCTTCTTGGATTCTAGCCTGAGAGTCTCTAGTATCCATCACATTTGTAAAGGCAATGGTTACACGTTTCAGAAAACTTTCAGATTAGATTTGCTACAAAGCAAACATAAAGTTGCTAAAAAAAAAAAATCCCTTTTCTTCATTTAAAAAATTCTGCTCAAACTTCTCTTATTCAGAACAATTTTCCAGAATTTTGCCAGATCCTGATAAGCTAGAAAATCCCCTGTTAAAACAGCCCCCACTAATGAGGCTATGTGCATTAACGAAAATTCCACTGAGTTGGAATCCGGGTGAGGACATGCTAGACTGTCTTTCACATTTCTTTTTTAAAAATTTTAAACAGGATTTGCTAAACAATGGTACAATATAACAACAAAAGAAACAAGTTATTTAAAGACAGTACTAACACGGCAACCCACATTTAGAAATTTTGCAATTTATGAAATGTTTTTATACCTTTCTCATTTAGCTCTCACAATAATCATCAAGGTAGATATTATTATACTCATCATCTGTGTATTACAGTTAAGGAAAGTGAAGTGGCTCTGGAAGGTTAAGTACTCTATGCAAAGTCCCATAATTAGTAAGACAATTGAGAGCTCAAAGTATATCCTTTAAATCCAAATCTTATGCTCTCTCCCACCATATGTTTTAGCAAAACTGTTTCCATATAGAAAGCTGAATTTACTCATGAAGAGTTAACATTTAAATTTGCATAAAGCAAGAGTTGTTTTAAGTGTGAGCATGACTTCCCTCATCTACATTCCTGCCAGCCATGTAATAGAAAGTACTTGGAAAAAAAATAAAAATAAAGTACTCAAAAGTCATAAAATTGTCTCTTTAAAATATTTTATTCCTCAGTCTTCACTGGAATTGCTTCCAATGAGAAGGTTTTAGTAAGGTATGTTTAATCTGCATAAGAGAGTTTGTTGACTTACAGAAATTTAAAAATCACAACTTAAAATAAAAAAGACATTAAATCAACATGACACCTATAAGGACCCAGTATGCCTAACTTCCTGGGTTAATGTCACATTTGAAAATGTCACTTCTTCAATTTTTCTGTGTGAATGACGTTTCCTTCAGAACCAAAGAAACCAGTTCTCCCTAGGGAACATTTGCAAATTTTTTCATAATGAAAAAAAAAATCCAACCTCAAATTCTTGATTTGCAAAAGAATTATCCAGCATGAAGTGGGGAAGAAACAGTCTTATAAAATCAAGTTCTAAAATGGACTCACTGTAGTAAATAGAGCCAAGGGCCACTCTTGTGTTTTTCCTTTGCTTTATTTCTAATCCTAGCTAGTCCATTCTTTGTGCCCTTGTTATTGCTAAAACAGAGTAAAAACTAACTTCCAGTGTATCCTGAAGAGTAACACAAAACTTCAAATTCTAACACTTTCTAATTTTACAACACTGTGATTCTGCTTGTTCCCTCCCTGACATCTCTCTTGCTCTTCCTTCCTAACTCACCCTGGTTTTGTTCCAAGATCTATTTCACCACTATGCAGCTCAAGGGATAACAGGGAAGCTGAAAGCTTCTTTCTGCTCCAAGATAGGCTTTCGTAAGTCTAAGACGATGATTTTCAAAGTGTGGTCCCAGGACCAAAGTTTTGGCATCACTGGAAATTTAGAAATGCAAATTACTGTCCCTACCCCACATCCACTGAATTGGAAACTCTGGGGGTGGGGCCCAGCAATCTCTGTTTAAACAAGTCTTCAGGTGATGCTGTTGCATGACTAAGTTTAAAACCATTGCTCTAAGCCAGTGATTCTCAACCCTGGTTGTGTATTAGAATTGTCTAATGCCCAGTCACCACACTCCCCACTCCCCCCTCTAAAGATTCTGATTTAAGTGATGTAGGGTAGGGTTTGGGAAAGGGGATTTGTTAAAAGCTTTCTAGGTGATTCTAATGTAAAGTCAGGTTTGAGAAACACTGATGAAAGCCAATCAGAATAATCCAGCCTAAAATACTGTACTGCAGTTTTGATGAAACGGATTCCTCCATTTCCGTAACGCTGACTGAACACCAAATACGTCATTACCATTATTACAGCCTCTGGTGGTAGCATGAGAGAAATGCAGGCTGATAAACTGCTCTTAGTTACTAAATAGGACATGCTCTTATTTCCTCAAGAGCAAAGTCTTTAGTAGCCTCAAGAGTGAGATTTGCAAGGGGTGGTGGACAGACAATCCAACAGCTATTGGCAGTGCAGACACACTCAACTACTATGTTTTGTAAGGGAAGGGGTGAAAATCATTTGGAAAAGAATTTGTGGTAAACCAGGATCTCAAGCCAAGCAGTCTTAATCCAGAATCCAAGCCCTTAACCATGGCTGCCACACTGTTACTCTCTGTGGAGGTTATGAACAAGCAGTGTAAAAGGCAAGGGAAGACACCTTCAATGGCGTGGAGGAGACGAAGATTCATTTCATATGCATTCATAATGCAATATGTTTCTAACATCTAGAAGAGCCTAAGTTTCTGGAGTCAATACTTGTTTGGACCTACACTGACCTGAATTTATTATTTATATCAACTCTCCCTCCTCAATCTCAGGGAAAAATTTCCTCTTACTTATCAGGAGAAACAAACCATGAAGACAGAATACATGAGCCAACTTCAGTTAGTCCAGTATATGCAGAGCATGCAACAGCAAGCAAGATGCATTAATAATAATACAGAGCATGATTTAAGAAATATAAATGCCTGAGCATAAAGCAACACTTAACTAGCTAAATAATCACTCCTTAACTCTAAGTATCCAAACAACTTTGGTTTGAATAGATATTAATATATATAAAAACTTACTTTCATAAGCTGATAATAATTATTTTAGTCTTCTTAACGATAAAGTAGCACAGTCCATAGCACCTAGGAAGAGATCAAATCTGCTAATTTAGGACTCAGTGCCTCCCTGCAGTGTCATGTTCTTAAAGGTTTGTGATGATGCTTCTTACCTTCCATTATTATTTCTTTTAATTAAAAAACTGTGATACAGCTTGGGAAAAGCAGTCTTGATCATGTCAACTCCTTCCTCTGTAGAATGGGATTAATGATAATTAATGTCCCACTTGCTTTGATATTCTGAGGTATTCCGAGGATCAAATTCTGTGAAAATGTTTTGTGAACCAGAAAGTCCTATGTAAATGTTACAGTAGAGCTCCTGGTTAGGTTGTACCCCTCTCTTCTAGACAGAAGGCCCAATAAGAAAACTTCTATGTGCTGTGTTATCTCACTCAACACTATCTTATGATAGTGGGTGGTCATATCCCATTTTACATATGAGGTGCATGGAGGTAAAGTAATTTATCTAATGTAAGCCACATACTCAGTGGTAGGGCTAGGATTTGAACCCAGGTCTGCAGCTCAGAAACCCAGGTATTCTTTGCACTAGCTTCACACCTATTTTATGGTGTAAAAAAAGAAAAATGAATGCAGTATTTGTTTTTTTTACAGAACTGTGAAGGTTTTCATCACCACCCTCATCCTCGTTTTCATTTGTTCCAAAGTATCATATAAAATATGTTAAACTTTCCCAAAGGGCTAAAACTGGCAGGATGAAACACTCAGTACTATACTGTGGAATGGAGCCCAAGAAATAAAACAAATTAGACACAGTCAATTGTTATAAAAGTAAAATAAAACCTCAATTTCCCTGCCTGCCAAAGACTGCATCCCTTACCCCCATCAGACACAAATAGCCCCAGTGACAACTGGTTGTGATGCAGTAATCCAGAGAGAGAGAGCCTGGATTTCTTGATTTCTTTCTCTCTCTCTCTCTTTCTTTCTTTTTCTTTCTTTCCTCCCTCTCTCCCTCCCTTCCTTCCTTTTAGCTTCACCTGACATCACTAATAGGATGCAAACTTTATCAATCATGGGGTTAGAACCACTCATAACTAGCCACAGGGACAGCAGAAGTGCCACACACTGATTTTTTCTGTGTGTGGTGGAGGCACCAGGCAGGATGGAAAAAATGGGCATGAACAAAGAGGTCAGAGAGACCTGGGTATGAATTTCAACTCCATCACTCACTACGTAGTCACCATGGGCCAGTCCTTAACTTACTCATCCGTTAACACTTCTTCATTTGCCTCTGGAATGAATGAGATGATATAGGTAAGCTGATAAGCAGATGTCTGTGAACACAGTTGGCACTCAAGAGTGAGCAGACTCTCTGATGATAAAGACAACTCATGAACTCACTCATGTCCATTAGTAAGTGCTTTTTCATTTTTTTTTTTTTTTAACAAATTCTGTAGTAGACTAAAGAGGACTATAAATTCTTACTATTCTTCCCTTTGAGAGTTGGAGTCCAATACCTCTCCCCTTGAATAAGGGATGGTCTTAATGACTCCTTTGGCCAATACAGTGTGATTGAAGTATTGCTCTTGGGTTTCCCAGCCTAATTCATAACAAGACTTGTAGGTTTTGCCCTGGCCTCATAGCTGTGAGCTGCCATGTAATAAGTCTGACCACCCTGAAGCCACTACGCTGTGAAGAAGAAGCCCTACTTAGTCACGTGAAAAGGCCTCAGGGAAAAAAGATGTTGGGTGGGCCCCAGGCTAGTCCAGCCTCCAGGACACTTTACCAGGTTTTCCCCCCAAATTAAAAACATAAATTTTCTGAGTTACATAAGGTAACATAGTAAGTTTATATTGACCCTGTAGTTCTCAAGTCTGTTTCAGACACTGAAAAAATAACATATTGTTTGTGGACACCTTTAATCCAACTGTAACTTAATAATAATTGGCTGAGGAAAGACATATACCAGCTCTTGAGTGCCTATGTGTGCCAGAATTTAAGTTAGCTTGGGTTTTACCAAATATCCAATTCTCTTAAGAAAAAAATGCTATACATAACAAGCCCTCATCTCTATGAAATTGTGAAAAACATTCTCTGAAGTCAGACTAATTGACCCAGTGTCCCAGTGCTTGACCCTCCCAGCTCTACAAATCTGGACTCCCACAGCCAGCTACCTTGTAACCAGGGTTGTTTATTAAGAGCCACCACCACCTACCTCCTAACTAGCTGGAATCTACCTACACTGGGCTGCTTGCATTTCCAGGCAAGCCTGAAAACAATGAAACTGTTAAGACAAAGTTGATTTCTGCAGATATCTAGTTAATGTTTGAGGAGAACCCCTTCAGTTTTCACACATGCTCCACTTGGGAGGATGGGCCTCATTAGCATAAGACTTGATCTCTGACTCATGGAATACTTAACTGAAGCCTTTCAAATCATATACGACCTTATAACATTACGCAAACTTCAGGGCATACAATCAGCATAGGTGAACTCAACATTTTGCTGCTTTCCAAATCTACTAAGCTCTCTTTCATTTCCTGTTTCTTCCTCCTGCAAAACCTGCTTCCCCTTCTGGGGTGGGGTGGGTGGGGTGGGGTGGGGTGTGTGTGTGTGTGTGTGTGTGTGTAATCCTATTTAACTTTCAAATGTCCACTCTCCCATCAAGGCAGAGTTAATTATTCTGTGATGACATTGCTTCTTCAATCTATAAAATCTTTTTTCTAACAAGCAAGTTTACCATTTAAAAAAAGGCAACAGATACAGATGTAGTGAAAAGAAGGGCCACATGCACCCCAATGTTCATAGCAGCAACATCCACAATAGCCAAACTGTGAAAGGAGCTGAGATGCCCTTCAACAGATGAATGGATAAAGAAGATGTGGTCCATATATACAATGGAATATTACTCAGCCATCAGAAAGGATGAATACCCAACTTTTACATCAACATGGATGGGACTGGAGGAGATTATGCTAAGTGAAATAAGTCAAGCAGAGAAAGTCAATTATCATATGGTTTCACTTATTTGTGGAACATAAGGAATAGCAAGGAGGACATTAGGAAAAGGAAGGGGAAAATGAAGGGGGGGAAACCAGAGCGGGAGATGAACCATGAGAGACTATGGACTCCAGGAAACAAACTGAGGGTTTCAGAGGGGAGGGGGATGGGGGGATGGGTTAGCCCAGTGATGGGTATTAAGAAGGGCACATATTGCATGGAGCACTGGGTGTTATACACAAACAATGAATCATGGAACACTACATCAAAAACTAATGATGTACTGTATGGTGACTAAAAAAGGCAACAAACCCACAGTTCTACAGGATGCATGGAGAAAGAACATGAGAGAGTCCATATAAGTTGGCAATATTTCACCAGGCTGAAAACAGGGTGATGTGATCTGTGTTTCAGGGATTAGAATTCAGTGGCAGAATAAGTTAATTAAAACACCTAACCAAAATGCCTTCTATATGTAAAGTGCTTTGCACTGGGGGTGCAACATAACCTGAACTGATAAATTCTAAGGGGGAACTGGTGATTTGCATCTCAATCTCTTATGTTATTTTCTTGGCAAAAAGTTAAAAAGGAACCATCCAGTCTAGGAAAGATAGATCTTCTGTGTACTTCAGCAAGAACCAGACAAGCAGAATGAACTCCAGGTTTTTCCAACTCAATGGCTTTGGTTTAATCTGGAGTGGGCAGTGTCTATTGTCCTAAATGGATCAACCTGAACATCAAACCCACCAACTGGTATTGGCTTTTACATTCATTCAGTAACAACTGCAATTCCAAAGGCTATACAGTCACTCTGGGGCACCTGGAGATTTGTGGCACAACCCCCAAAACACATGAGCAACATGCATAAAATCATAATCACTCTTCATTCTACCATCAAACCTAAAGAAATCACATTTTTATCACTTGTTATTTAAGGACACACATAACTAAGCAAAACATTCCAAGCCAAAGGCTGTATAGTCACCAAATGGTAATGGGTTCTATGTGACAATACCCATAAAACACAGTCTACCATTCCTTCTCCATGAGGAACCTACAGAAGCTCATACTGGAACCCTTTATTCTGCCACAAAACCAAGAGCAATAATGTTTTTGACACTCATTCTTGAATTAACTATCCTTAACATGCCAATTTAGATTATTATAACAGTCTACATTACAACTGAGGCCCAAACAACAGGATGACTTAATGCTTGATACTTTAAGTACCTAGACGAAGCAGAGGGAAAATTTTCTATTGAGCAAACCCTGGTCTTCCTCCAGAAAATGTTTAAGTTTCTGGCGCTGGACAAATAACAACAAAGGTATAGTCTAAAAGAAATGCGATATCAACTTACTTAACGGTTGGCAATAGAGGGCCTGTAAACTTCTCTTCATGGTATCATCTGGTCCTGCTTGTCCTCCAGTTTATTCATGATTCTGTCTAGGAAATTGGGAAAAGAAAATTGTCACACCTGGCGAACGTAAGTCAATTCAACAATCAGAAAGAATTCCACTCAACATGATCCTGGTTGTAAAGCCTAAAATCCCTGACTTTGAAGAGGAAAATCCTTGGAATGGATATACCACAGTCTAATTAGATGTTATATAAATACTAATTGATCAATTGGTTAAAACCTGAAACTATACATATCACTAAAGGAAACTCATGGGCAATCAGACAATGAGTGTCTGACTTAGGAACTTTTGAGGACTTCAAATTAACCTCCCCCTGAATCTCTAGTTTTTAAACAGGAGAAACAAAAAATTTCTAATCTTATTCCCGTTATGGTGTTCAACCAAACAAAACAACCCAAAAAGCTTCACCACACTTGAAGTTGTATTATGTTAAATAACTTTTCCATTATTTTCTCGTTATAAAGCATAATCCAGTATAGAATGTTTGGAAAATGTAACTAAACGAAATAGAGATAATATATAAGAAAATACAAAATTACCTCTCTCTGCAGCCTTTCAATGTGCACTTCTATTGGTCTATCTCATTTTATTATATTTTTTGTTTGCTTTTAAGTAGGCTCTATGCTCAATGTGGGGCTTGAACTCACCACCCTGAGATCAAAAGTCATATGCTCTACTGGACTGAGCCAGCTAGGCACCCTCTCTATTGTACATTCTAATTTTTCTTCCTAGCAGAAAAATATTCTTGTGTTTATTTTAAGTGGCACACAGTATTTCCTTAAGGTAACTTCTCATTAGACTACAACTTACTCAATGATGGAAATTTATAGTTTCTTTACATCCTTGCCAATAAATAGCAAATATTTCATCTCATTGTTCTAATTTGCATTTTATAAGTCTATTAATCATTTGTCTTTTTAAAATTTTTAGTTCACATTTGACAAAGATTCCTTTTTTTTGGTCAAAGATTCTTTAGTAAGGCTCCTGAACCTTTTAGTAAGGCTCCTGAACCTTCTCCTAGGTCCATCCATGAACTTCCTTAAAAAGCCTAGTTTTAGCAAGAATTAGATTAGCAAACTGCTAAGTCAGTTTGACCAGAACCCTCTACTCTCAATATCTGATCAGGTTCCTTATCCTCCATCAATCCCCAGGTGATAATTACCCTGGCCTGTCTTTAGCAAGAATCTTATTAGGTTAGTTTAGCCAGAATCCTTTACCCCTGATGTTTCCTCTCAGTAATTTTCTATCCACTGACCACCCCCCCACCATCCTTGGCTATAAATGGCCACCTGCCCAAGTTGTATTTGGAGTTGAGCTCAATCTCCCCCACTGTAAAATCCCACTGCATTGTTCCCTATACCTATCCTGATGGTCCTGAATAGAGCCTGACTCACCATCTTTAACAAATGTCACTGAATATCTTCTTCTTTAACACTTTAATGATTCTCTACTGGCATGCTGGGTTATTTTCTCATAATACCTCAAGTGAAACTAATTTATCTTTCAAATGTTTTTATTGAGATATAATTCATGTATTATAAAATTCAGCCTTTGAAGTATACAATTCAGTGGTCACTAGTATTATTCAAGTTGTGTAACCATCATCAGTACCTAATTCCAGAACATTTTTCATCACTCTAAAAAAAAACAAAAACAGAAACAAAAAACTCCCCCAAAACAAAAAACCAACCAAACTAAAAAAACAAAACCCCAAAACTGCTATGTTTATTAGCAGTCATTTCCCTTCTCCCCTCCTCCCAGTCCCTGGCAACCACTGATCAACTATAGATTTGCCCATTCTGTACATTTCACATAAATAATATATAATGCATAGTTTTTCTATATGGCTCTCTTACTTAGCATAATGTTTCTTAGAACCATCCATGTTGTAAATCATGCTTTTCCCCCCTTTTTGTAAGAATTAGAAATACAAACACACACACTCACACACAGCCATGGTTAGAGAGGCCTTCCTTAGTCCAGGATTACATAAATAGTTGCCTGTATTTTCTTTTGGTATTTCTGGATTTCCTTTAGATTTGTTTCTGGACTTTGTGTTATATTTTACATCTGTTTGCTCATTCTTCCACTATAACAAAAAGAGTTTGATTAAATTAAACTCTTGGTAAAGTTAATCCCCCCATTATTACTCTTTTTAAGATTTATCTTGTTCTCTGAATGTTTTTCCCTTAAATTAACTTTATCATTTTATTAAATTCCAGAAAAAATATCATTGGTATTAGAGTTGTACTTATCTTCTACTTGCTTTAAAGACTTGATCTCTTCAAAACCAAGTGTGGTGAGGAGAAAGAATATTTTAAAAGTTGTAGCTCTGAAGATCAGAAGAATTTAGAGAGAGAGAAGCACTTTTTTGGGGTGTATGCACAATAACTCAATGACTATGTAAAGCCCCACCCACCACCCTAAGTGTGATCTGGATGAGGAAGAGGTCGAGAAAGACATAAATTTTTCTCCGTTATAAAATAACAGGAGATTTCAGTTCTGACAGGCTAGGAAAGAGGGGGTTAGCAGTCCAGAAATCAGAGGCTGAAGAGATGATACACAAGACATGCTGAGAGACGGAAAAAGAGCAATTCCAAAAGACAGAAATAGGTGGGACCTAAGAATAAAAGATAAAATGAGAAATTCCCCAGGGAGGAATGTATAAACTTTAAACTTTAAAATGTATCAAATTTTTCATTGCTTGTTTTATGCTGTTGTTTTTACTTATACACTACATTTATTCTCCCCTACAATGCTTATCTACCACTAGTACCCTCAAAATCTCAGCAAAAGTCTTATACAAAATAGTCTAATAAGTGGTGCTCAGCTGGGCAATGACAGAACAGAGACTACGTCTTAAGACAAGGGTGACCAGGAACAGGAAGGGGCCACAGGAGTCATAAGCAATGGTTAGTGGGCATCTGTGGAGGACTGAGGACATTGTAAGTGCTCAATTATAAAGCAAGTAAATATATGAATGAATAAATGATTAAGTAACAGGAGAGCAGAGAAACAGTTGTTTATATTGATCAAGGCAAATGTAAGCCCCTTTGTCATCTCTAGAAATGCTTAGAGGTTTCTGAAGAAGTCAGATTTTTGACAATACATGCAACAGAACCATTTTATTCACATATCAAAGAAACAACTGAGCTTATAAATCCAGGACACTTGGTATATCTGGCTTACACAGGATTATCCCAACTACAAGCACCATATGGCTTGTATTTATTCAAAATTAATCTTTATTTAGATCTTTTTTGTGGATTTTATAGTTTTGTACTGCTTTTCCTTTACTTGAGTTCTATAGTCTAGTCAGATTCATTCCTAGGCATTTATATATATATACTTGCCACTGTGATGGAATTTCTGCTTCCATTGTATCTTCGAATTACCTCTATATGAAAATGACTCAGTTTTGTATATTCATTTTGTGACCTAACCAAACTCACTTAGTTCTAATGATGGTTTCTCACCTGAGTCTCTCGGGTCAGTTGTTCTGCTTTGGATAGACACAATGGAGAGGCACAATGAGATTCCATCTAAAGCCATTTTTTAACCAGATAGTAGGAAACATTCATTGTAATCTGGTCCCTCAGGGAATAACTTAGGACCTCCAAGGATGACAACGAATTTCTGGGATGAAATTCTAAGAAAGTACAGTTTACAGTCAAGAGGTTGAAGAAAAGAAAAATAAGAGAGGATGATGATGCAAATATTTGCCCAAACATGCAGATACAGCGGCATAGATGGGGCCCTCACTGATAACTAGTTCAGAGTAAACAAAGAGGTGCAAGTAACCTGAACCACTCCTTGAAGAAGGTGAGCCTAACAGAATCCTGCCTCTCCCCTCTTTGGCTTAAATGGAACACTTATATCTAGTCCATTGATACAGGAAGGGACATTTTTCTCTTTCATAGATCACTTAAAATGTTTCAATTAGAAATGTCCATGTAGCAGGGAAAAAGTAATAAAGAGGCAAATGAAAAGCTCTTATGTGAACTTGAAATGACAAGTTCATAGAGAAAAGGACTAGCCAGGAAATCCTGGAAAACAACATAAAAACATACTCTGAAGCCTCTACATAATCAAAAACTATTTGCTATTAATACATGAATAGACCAAATTATATATGGAAATTTATACGGTAAAGGCAGCATATTAAATCAATAGGCAAAAAAGATGAACTTTTGAGATAATAGCAGAGTATACAGGAAAAGACAAAATTGTACTAATTCCAAATATGATACACCAGCATAAATTCCAAAGGACCAGACCTTTAAAGGTAAAAAAAAAAAAAAAAAAAAAAAAAGTATACAAATACTACAGTAAAGGGTAAATTCTTCTACTGGGAGTAGAGAAGCTTTGTTAAATCTAAATCAAAGTTTGAAGCAATAAGGAAAATATAAACTTTATTACATAAAAAATTACAAAGTAAAAACTATAATACAAATGAAAACACAAATAATATACAAATAAATGAAAAAAATACAAATGAAAACCTAGAAAAAATGTTCAGCTTATAAAAAGCAAAGAGTTAATATCCCTAAAATTTATTTGTAACCCCCAAATCAATTCTCACAGTGCCTTAGCAATCATTTGCATACATACTCAGAGTGGGGAAAATTTGAATTGCTCAACACACATGTTCCCAGTTGAGGTCAAACAAGGCAGTGCTCTGTCATCACCATCTTCTCCCTCTTCTTGTTTTAGCTCTCATACTGTGAACAAGTGTCCTTTCCATAGGCTATTTAGTACCATGTTTTTAGCATTTTTTGTACTTTTTTTCTTGTTATCTTTGTTTGAAATGGTCCCCAAGCATTGTGCTGAAGCACTGTCTAGTGCTAAGTGCAAAAAGGCATGAGTTATGGTGCTGTTGGCTATAAGTTAAAAACTAATGAATTAATAGTATATATTACATAAGGTATCTAGAAACACTGTTTCTATAAACAAAAACACATAACCTAAGGTTATTTATGGATCAATTGACAAAAATATGACCTGAGGCTCACAGAAACCTAACCCTTTATTTCCCCTGAGAGCAACAGCTTAGTATTTGTGAAAACTTTACAGAATATAACTACCATGAATCACGAGAATCAACTGAATTTGAGATGAGCTTTAAAATATTTTGTGAGGCAAAGAATGAAGATGACCAACAATTCAGGTGAATAATAGAGCTGGCACAAAACAGAACAATGGCTCTCCAACGCTTTAGGACCCAGGAAGAGCTGATTAAACTGATGGCCAACACACATTATGGTGCCTTTGGAAAATGAGGGGAGAGAAGAACAGGAGAGTTGACAATATCAACTAACCTCACAGGCCTCCAAAAAAGTTTGGTAAGGAGCACACATTTCCATTTTATAGGCAAGGACACAGATACCAAAAATTCTGTCTTTGCTCGAGATCACGCCTATCAGCTGTGAGGACCTTGAATTAGTTTCTAGACTCCTCTGATCAGTGGATTTCTTGTTTGTAAATGGGTAAGAACAGTACTTAATATGCTTGCTGCAAAGACTAGACAATGCATGCAAAGCACTTGTCCCTGTGCCTGGCACACAACGAGGGCTCAAAGCAAATACCTAATAGCAGAAGGCAGGATAATGACACATTAGGCCACAGCTCACCAACCATCTCTTAATTGTGCTTTCCCTAAACTAGATATGAAGCAAAGACTTTGGAATATCAACCAAACAGTCCCTTTTGTTAGATCCAGTGTCTTATCTAAATTGAATTTAGAATTTACTTTTATGGTGTAAGTTAGACTTTAAGTTGTTATTCATAATTTATACCTTTGTCTTCCTTACAAAGGATCTAAGGAGGCTTACTAATAGATGCAAGTTGTATAACAGAATTAACATATCAACGCACATTAATAATATCAGAAAGGGAGATCCAAAATTATGTGGAGAAAGGGGGGATTAATTTTACTACAGGGGCGCCTGGGTGGCTCAGTCAGTTAAGTGTCTGCCTTCAGCTCAGGTGATGATCCCAGGGTCCTGGGATCGAGACCTGAGGGCTCCCTGCTCAGTGGGGAGTCTGCTTGTCCCTTTCCCTCTGCCTCTCCCCACTGCTGGTGCTCTTTCTCTTTCTCTGAAATAAATAAAATCTTTAAAAAATTTTTTTACCATAAAATGTAATTGGACAATACATTTCTCTCAGAGGTTCCTAAAAATAAAGGCAAAAAAGATAGCATTATTTTTTTTTTCTGGCTGCATAAATAGAGGCACAGTTTGTATTCTGTTCAGAAATACTACCCTTAAAAAAAAAATACTACCCTTTTCTGACACTAACTTCTAAGATAAGATCGTTAGACAATTTTTGATAAGCATTAGCATCCTCAATAGCAGTTTTATAGAATATGAACAGAATATTCTTGGCATGGCTGCTCCTTATCAACCCACAATAAAAGCTAAAGTCATGTGGTAAGTAGTGATTCAGGGAAAGCATTTCATGAGCCAGGCACACCATGCTGTAGGGGAAAAAATCAGATCACTGAGTAGCTTTGCCATGTGCCCTTGATCAAGTTACTTAACTTCTCTGAGCATCAGCTCCCTCATCTGTAAATGAGGCTGACTCCTAAATCAGAAGATTGCTGAGAGAATTAAATGAAGTAAAGCACCTCCTGTGTATCTAGTACATTGCATGGTGTCTCTCCCTTTTTCCCAAGCGAATGGTATATAGACATGCTGCTTTTGATCTTGTGAAGATAGAGAAAACTAGGAAAATGAAAGGAACTGATATTCAGCAAGTCACCCCAGGGCCTGAGAATCACGACCACTGGATTACTTCAGGAAAGCAAATATGAAGGTTTCTTGGCTCACTTACATCATATGTCATAAATGGATGCATGTAACCAGAGGGCTAAGTTTGGGTTATAATATGTTTTTAGTCAAATTCTTTTGATACAGATGATTTGCATATTAAACAGGAATATCCTTTACTTCCATAAAGAGATGTTATCATTTTCCTGAAACTTGTGGCCCTCCTAATCTTTCTTCCAAATTTTCTCGTTTTGAGCAAGAAATATTTCACTTTTCTCTGAACCTATGATCAACAGTGTGAGCCTGATTACAGTCTGTCATTTTGCCTCAATCCTGGGAGTTTATAGGAAATAGTGGTGACTATGGTGAACTTGAAAGCATGAGGGAATGGTATTTTTAGGCTGCAGCCAATTGTGAGCAGGAAAAGTCTTTTCTCCCTTAAGCTGAAAATCTTCACAAAAATTTTCCCCCTAAATTTTCAAGAGAAGCCATATATTTAGATGTCTCTCCCTATTTTAAAATACTAGCAATTAATTCACATGGGGCAAGACTATAAGCCAAAAAAAAAAAAAAATAGAGGACAGTGTGATTTCTGATTAATAAAGGCTTTCCTGGGGGCGCCCGGATGGTTCAGTTGGTTAAGCGTCTGCCTTCGGCTCAGGTCATGATCCCAGGGTCCTGGGATCGAGCCTCACCTTGGGCTCTCTGCTCAGGGGAGCCTGCTTCTCCCTCTCCCTGCCCCTAGCTCCCCTTGCTTGTGCTCTCTCTCTGTGTCAAATAAATAAAATCTTTAAAAAAAACATAAAGGCTTTCCTGGTGCAGAAGCTGCATGAGCACTTTTCTACAAACTGAGGAGAATGATGTCTATATGAGGATCCTACTGATGGAGGAAGCAGTGCAGATCTAACCTCCACCCAGGCTAGTCCTCCAGCAACCCTGGGAGCCAGGATCTCACTCAGTAAACTCTGAAGGATAAAAACCACTTCCGTAGTGCTCCTTTCTCCTTTCCTCTCTCCCCCTTCATATTTTCTTCTCTGAAAAATAAAATACTGGAGGCTGTCAGATCCATGAGATGCTGAATTCCAAACCCAAAGGCAAAAACTGTTCACCTTCTACTAAGGAAAAGCCTACAAAAAGGAATCAATTAATGTGGATTCTGCTTGGAGGACTGAGAAGTAACTGCCTGAGTGTTCCTCAAGACCAGCTGGAGTTTATTTGCATGTGCTGGGGGAGAGGGTTCTGCTGTCCAGGGCCACTGAAGTCAGCAATGGGGTAAAAATAGGACCAGGAGCTTGAGGCTTATTGGAATTACACAGGCTTCTTTCTTCTAGCATTACAGTGTATTAAGGCCATTTATCTCATTTGAGGAGACAGAAAGGTGCTTCTGTAAGGTGAAGAATACATACCACACTTTCCCTTTTCTGGTTTTGGTATTAAAGACTGTACAGTGAGGTCAGGGAATTAAATGATATTGTAGCAATGCCAAGTACTAAAGGAGGACGTTTCATCATTTTGACTGCACTGCTTATAAAAAAGATTATTTCCTCTCCACAGCAAACACATTCATTTTTCTTTTTTCTTTTGCACTGCCTGAAAAACATCTCCAGAGATTGAATTTTGGGTCCTAAAAATATATGTATTTCCTTTGGGAAGCAGGCATTTGTCCTAAAAGATGTGCCAAGTTTTTACAATGGAAACGGAGGGAAAGCCATATGAAATAGGCAAAATTCTCATCAGAATGTTTTACATGTGGAAAGAACATTTAAATCATGATGTATACTTTGAACATGCAACACACTTCAGTATGTGAAATTAGTCATAATATCATACTCCTTGCTAAATTTTAATTTTGATCTCAAAAACACTTCTTTTTCTTCCATTCCTTGTGCTTAGCTTCTCCCATCCCACTTCAATCCACATAAAGACTTCTGTAATTTTTGAGCTAGTGTGAAGACAGTTTTAGTTTGTGGTTTTGGTTTAATCTTTCAAAATATCTAATTTATGACAGGTGATTCCATAGGATAGGTAGTCCGTTCAATGCACAGCTGGGATAAAAATTCAAATGAAATGAAAAATTACATGGGCAAGAATGAGGTGGGCCAGTATAAAACAGATATAGCCTGAGGTTTGAGGTTCTATGGGTTCTACCTCAGTCTGCAGGCAAGGCCATCAGAGGAGGGCAGTGCTGTCTGCTACCAATTCAAAGATGTCCTGCAGCTCAGTGTCTGTAGTGTGCAAAGTCACTCCCTATGTGGTCACCCCTATGCCACCCACAACACCCAGGGAAGGGAGGAACAGATACAGCCATTCCCTGAAGAGCATGGATTAAGAGCACAGGTAAGATCAGTGTGGGCAAGTTCAGTCCCACAGTGAAGTCACAATATTCCCAGCATTTCTGATGATTCTCAACGTTATGCTCTGCTCCAGGACGCTTGAAGAAAATAATACATTTCATCTCATCTGTGAGGGACTTAAACAGCTTATTTAACTACATTGATAATTAGACTTTGCTTTAATAACTGGATGGGCTAGAATAAATATCTAGAACTACCAAAATTAGTATTTCCAAAACTAGCTGATGGTCAAAATCTATTTTTAAAATAGATTCCTAAGTCTTTCCCTCAGGAATTCCAATCCCAGGTTCTTAGATGGAGCAATTATGAAAGGCTTCTAAGATGGCTCTTCTGATCAGCCAAGGTTGGAAATCAAGAACCTAATCTAGTACTTCTTAATCCTGACTGTACATTAAGAATCCTGGAGACATGTACTGGATCAATTAAATCAGACTTCCCTGGGCTTCTAATGTGTAGTCAGTCAAGAACCAGGGACGCTTACCCCAGCCTAAAAGAGCACTAGAGCCACAGTGAGGCCAGTCCTGCTTGTTCTCATTCCTGAGACTGGCATTTTACGAGAGATGGAGGAAGTGGGATGATTGATGAAACCACATTTGCAAGTTATGTTTAAAACAGAAAATGACTGATTCAGTGTTTCTTAAATATTTAGATCCACAGCCTCTCATGCAATTTAAGTTTTATGCAACATGAGTTCTTTGTGATATTTTACCCACTCTATCTCTGATACACCTCTCACTTTTTCTTGCTACTTGGCTTCATAGGGATGTCAGGAAGATTAAGGAGATAATGACTAAAAAGGGAGAGAGAATGAGGTTCAGTGAAGTAAAGAGGGTGTGGAAGCTACATGCAGACTAAGAGACTTGGCATAAAGCTGAAACCACCCTTATCGTCAAATCACTTGTTCCCAAGGTAGACTGATGTTCCTTTTCCTGAAGACTGCATTTACAGGGGAAACAGTGGTGAGCCACGCCACAAATTCTGAGCGGGAGCAGGGAGGATAGGCCACACCGAAAGGGCCTCCTTCCTGTGGCGACCATAACCAACCGCACAGAAAGAAGCAGGGCAAGAAGATACAGTATAAGCAGCAATTAGGCTGGAGATCCTTTTCTTTGGAAAATAACGAGTACTGCAAAGTACTAAATACTGTGTTAGTTGCACAGACTGGAGCTGGGAATAAAAGCAAATGAGACCTGATCCTTGCCCTCAAGGAGCTTACAGTTTAGCAGGGGGAACAAATATCATGGCAAAAATCACTCTATAGCCAGTTTTGCCCCACCCGCTGTATTAGACAAATTATTACACCATATTCTAGAAAATTATAACAATTTAGACACTGAGACTCAAGAAGGGTAGCACATTTTCTATTAGTAAAACAGGCATCACACCTATGTTGCAGGATTGTTCTGAGAATGAAATAACACATCCACAGAGTCTGGAGCATAGAAGTACAAGAAGCATGCCCTATACCTTCACAGTAAGGAAAAAATGACATTTTTCTGGAGAGTAGCAGGATGAGGTTTTTGAGGGAGATGGGGTATGAGCTAAATTTGCAAGGCTAAGAAGGATTTTGACTAGTAAAGGTAAAAAAGTACAAAGGTACTGAGTGAGGACAGTGAGGCAGGAGTTTGAGAATGAGTACATTGAACAACAGAAGATCTACCCCTGGCTGCTTTAAAACTTCCTAAACAGTGCAGTTTGAATATGGGACTCTCTAGCTTCTCAAATGAGGTTGGACCAATGTTCTCATTTTCTGGGGGAGAGAAGGCTATATGGAGGAGAGGACAAGACTGATAGGGAAATAGCAGGCAGTAGTTGGGAAGCAGAGAGATAGAGGCTGGGTCCCCAAGGCTCAATCTTCCCAGACCAGAACAACAAAATAAATGCCTACTAACCATAAGATAGCTGGAATCTCACTGTCTTGTAAGTCCCAGACAGCTACAGGACCCAAAATCATCCCCGTTGATATTTATACAGCATTAGACAACTGCCACTGGGTGGTGTCAAACCCAAGTTTACACCTGGATAGATGTGATCATGCAGCTGGATCCTCAAATTGCTAGAGCTAGCTATGTAGGCTCATTCTCACCATTTCATTAACTTCATAATAATGTCACCACAGTGTTTATACCAGTCGTACTAGAAATGTAGTCCTCAGGCCACCAGCAGCACCCAGGAAGTTGTTAGAAATGTAAATTATCAGGCTCTATCCTAGACTGCTGATTCAGAAAGAAACTCCTGGGGTAGAGCCCAGCAATCTATGCTTCAACAAGCCCTCCAGGGTACATGCTAAAGTTTGAGAACCTTTGCTTTTCAGAAGTGAATTTCTGGACCCATTATGCTATGGCAGGGTTTTACTCTTCAACTGTTACCTGGACAAATCATTTACAACTTCAAAGGACCAATAAATGAGGAAAGAGGGAGTTGGAAGAGAAAGGCCCATTTCCAAGGTCTCTTTCAACTGTAACATATATAATGCATCAGTTCACCAGCGGGGAAAATGTTCACAGTTCATTAGTTCAAACAGATTGTTGGTGCTGGCATTTGTGGCTCTTGTTGAGAGCATTAGCATAGCGTGTTTGAATTATAATGACTAATTTGAAAATACCACCCATCTCCATTATTCCAACTTTTTAAGCTCATAATATTAATGCTGCATGAGTAAAACCCACATGGGGGTGGCATGTATTAAAACATGGGCTTTGTAGTAGAAAAACCAACAAAATGATTGCAATGTATTTCCTAGTCTGTTTGGTTATACACATCCATAAGAACTAGACCTTTCACTGAATTAAAATTATAAACACAAGCTGCCAGAATGGATTTAAATGATTAAATCCTAGAACTACTTTCAAATAAACCCTCTTACCCAGAATCTAGAAGACTTAACAATGACAGTCAATACTTAAAGGTGAGTCAAATGTGTAAGCCATTTGTGCCTTGCAAATCAGCCCAAATCAGAAGCATAAAATTCAGGTCTCTAAAGTTTGAAGAAAACTGAGTTATACCTCAAAGAAATCAGACTTGGGATGAATCAGGAATTTTAAGAACAATTAGCCATCTGTTTTCCAGTACTGTCCCTCCTCAAGCTATTGATACACACAAACATTTGGATGTAGGCTATGCAAATTAAAATGTAAGTTCTGGGAAGGTGGAAATTTTGTTTGTCTTGTCTACTGCAACGTCCTCAGTGCTTAGAATAGGCTCAGGCATATAGTAGGTATTCAGTAAATGCATCAGTGATCCTACAAAATTGATACACGTGGCACTGTCAAGCAGAATTTTCTGCAATGATAAAAAAGTTCTGTAGGTTATATTGTCCAACACGGTAGCCATTAATTACAGGTGGCTACTGAGCACTTAGAACATTGCTAGTATAACTGGCGAAAGAATTTTAAATTTAAAATTAAATAGCTATAAGCACAGTCAGAGAGGCTGAGGAAAAGGAGTATGTGTGGGTGGGGCATAGAAAAACAATAGTGAGTGCATAATTCAAGAAACTTAATTATTATTTCTGACCGGGGAAGTGTTTCAGATAAGTGCAGATAGGGTGGACAATGCTTCCTGGGCTCCAGATTCTTTCCACTTTCCCTAAAGTCCATGGCAGCAATTGTTGAGGCAGGGAGGGCTGAATTTCAGATTTAAGATGAGACCGCATTCCTCAAACACCAGGGACAAGGTGGTGTTGAGCCCATACACGAAAAAGCTGGTGGAAGAGTGACTGCTGTATGGCCAAAGACGCCAAGTGTCTGCAGAAACAAAAGCAGTGAAGAACTTAGGACTTCTCTCTTGGCTCAGCTTACTCTTGTGCTCTCCATTCAAATATTTTCTAATGCTCCCTAAGTGCCAGGCCCTGTTTTCTTGTTTTCCTTTCTTAGGGGATGGTATTTCAAGGACTGATCTTTGCAATTGAGTTGGGCCTTGAGGTTCTTGGGTTTGCCACAAAATAGAGGACATCCTGGGAAGAAAGGGCTGCCTCGCAAAATGAGATGGTTAAATGAGAGCCACTTAATGTTAATTAAAAAGAAAAAAAAGACATACCCTTTTTTCTGTACCCAAACTAGTGAAAACTGTTGTTTACGTGGCATAAGGCCTGAAATTACAGCATACTATTATGTTCTGCCTTAACTTCTGGTAAAATCAGGAAGGCCTTTAATGGCCTACCTCCCCAATCTGGATAAGGTTCCCTAGCTAAGCAACTCTCCTTATCAAAGGAATCAGGCATAGTTCCTTCTTATCCCTGAGTAACGTGTTTTAGTTCCTAACAAGCAAGTGGAATTATTCAAACAAGCCAATCACATCCTCCCCAGCAACCAGGGGGGCACCTCACCCTCTTGATAGCACAAACCTGCTTGCCACAACTCCTGGCTGTTCACGCTGTTCCTGAGTGCAGCTCCCATGTGGCCCTGTGTGACATGCAGTGTTCTCATCCCCCAGCTACGAATATGTGACTAATCAACTGCTGTTGATCGCATGCATCCAGTGTTGTGTGTTTGGCCATCCCCAAAACCCTACAGTGGGATCCCTTCCTCACCAATGGAGTGAATAGGAAGTGATTAAAACAAGTTCTGGGGCGCCTGGGTGGCTCAGTCATTAAGCGTCTGCCTTTGGCTCAGGTCATGATCCCAGGGTCCTGGGATTGAGCCCCGCATCGGGCTCCCTGCTCTGCGGGAAGCCTGCTTCTCCCTATCCCACTCCCCCTACTTGTGTTCCCTCTCTCGTTGTGTCTCTGTCAAATAAATAAATAAAATCTTTTTAAAAACCCACAAAAACCAAGTTCTACATATTTTTATAAACTCTTCCTAAGTAATTCAGCAGTTGTTGCTGGGTAAGATAAAATTTATTGATACTTAAGACAATCCCAACTCTTCTGAACTCTCTGTTATACGTCAGGGGCATGAAACCTCTAAAAACTACATTTCTCAGAGGGCCTCGTCATCAGATTAGATTCCCATTAGACTCCCACTGTTTGGGAGCACAAGCATGACATTTGAAGGGTAAAAGAGAAGCCATTATTCACCAGTAGCAGCTGTGGGTTAGCACTAGACAAGAAATGGAAGGTTTTGTCAGAGGCTGCTCAGAGTCCACCAGAGAACCACCTATTTACTTAAGTACTGCAGGCAGCTAATGCTTTTATCGGCTATTCCCCTATGTCTCCTTCATGTTCATCTTCTTAAAATCTGCTGTAGCAAATGCCTTTGCACCCTGGTTCATACCCTCTTGGCTTCACCTTTAATTTCAGCTGTGGTTACACAGTTCCATAGAGGCTTCAACTTCATGGT
Organism: Neomonachus schauinslandi; assembly: GCF_002201575.2. Classification (NCBI taxonomy): domain Eukaryota; kingdom Metazoa; phylum Chordata; class Mammalia; order Carnivora; family Phocidae; genus Neomonachus; species Neomonachus schauinslandi. The sequence goes on from NC_058403.1 coordinate 125,632,711, forward strand.
GGCAGCATTGCCCCTCAAGTGCAGAATACACATTTCCATTTTCTGTTCTAGCATTCCTCTGACATAGCAGATGTCTTGAGAGTTAGTTGGGGCTACATACATGTTGCAGCTCAGAAATACAGGAGTTAATATCCATGGGGCAATTCTTGGGAGCCAGTGGATACATCTTCCTACCCTTCATCCTGTGGGCAGACAATTCTGAAAGGTATTCTCTAGGTTTCTCAGTAGGTTCTGATAGAATCAAGCTCCCATTATGCAATCTCTACAACATACCCCTATTGGCCATTCCTCTTTGCCTTATTTCACAATGCTGATCTCTGGGATTGGCTCCTAAATAAACTATCTACTCCTAAGTCCTTGCCTCAAGCTCTACTTTAGGAAGAATCCAAACTAAGATAGTGACTTTCCTGAGCTTTGCTCCTCCAGCCTTCCACAGGTTGTATAAGCTTCTGATTCCCTGTATTAAAATATTTCTTATTCTTCACATTTAGAGTAGCTTCTGTTTTCCTGACCCAACTGTGATTAATATGGTTATATAATATTCCATCGCATATTAGATCATTTTATCTATTACTCTGCAAATGGACATCAATAGGGCCACCATTATTTTACTTTTGTTATCTTCAGTACTTTGATTACTATGGAAGATATTACTAGCTGTTTTGCCAATAGACATTCTCCCAATCTTCCTTATTAACAAAACCCAAGTTGGGTTAACCTGACGATATAGCTGACCATAGGAGTGCTGACAATACTGGCTCCATCTTTGGCCCTCCATCTGGTTCATATTAGTTCAGTGATCTCTCTTGGGGCTGTGTTCTGAGCCCCATGGAGATTAATATACATACCTTAGAAATGCCCACCAAGGCTGGAAAGGGGGGAGGTTTGTTTTGGCCGCCCATGAATCTGTTAGAGATAATATAGTCTTTCCCCTTCTTGATGTACAGATTGTGCCACAAGATCTAATTAAAGGGTAACTGACAATTAGGTGCATGTAAGCTGAGGTGCAAGCAACCCCTTTAATCTCATTATAATGCCCTTTTGTGTGTCCCCTCACTCTATAAAATCTGTGGACTAAGGTCCAGATTTTGTAGAGAATAACTATGCAGCTGCTGTGGATTATCCTCCACCCAATTCCCCCCTGTCAGTAAGTTACCCTGAATAAAACTCTATGTAAACTTTATGGAGGGCCTGCTTTGTTTTCCAGTCTCAAAGTGCCTTCTCAGTTTGGGACATACTTCATGGTTTCTCCTGCACCTTCTAACACTGACCAAACCTTAATTTTACAGTCTCCCTTGAAGCTAGGAGAGAGAGTTCTAGTTAATGAAAAACAGAAGTTCATCTGAGATTTCTAGAAAAATTTTAGCTGTCTTGGTGTCCTTTTCTCTTCCCATTTGGAACAATGACATGAAATAAACTTACCATCCCATAGCCACAAGCGACAATGAGGACTAAAGCCATTGCTTGGGATGTCAATGGTATGATGGAGCTGTCTCAGGAGCCCTGAATATTGGGTCTCCCCACTTCTTGTTATGAGAAAGATAAATGTCTATTTTGTTAAGGTGCTGTAATGGTTTCTTTTACATTGCTGAGTGCAATCTTCTACCTGATATACTGTCCTCATATTTTTAACTTTGAATCATTTCCTTTGACTTGACTCCTGGAAGGAAACTGCCAGGTCAGTCAAGAGAGAGGTAGGTGTGTGAGTGTGTGTGTGTGTGTGTGCGTGTGTGTATAAATTTATAATACGCTAAATTATTTTATAAAAAGACTACAACAATCTACATGGCTACCATCATAATGAGACTATATATTCTAAAAAGGGACACTGTACGTGTTTTGTAATAATCTTGCTAATTAATTTTCATTTTGATTACCAGTCTAATATACTATAAGTCCTAAGCTCATAGGCTATATGGAAAAGAAAAAAGCTCTGTGGAATCCCTACTCATGACAGCTGTCAGTATTGTGTCCACTCAAAAAAGCAGCACATACTATGATAGCCCTACAATGTTGTCATCATAGGCTATTAAGACAGCCACCAGCATGACCTCCTTCAAAAAAAAAAAAAAATTATTCCCCCACTGCTCCAACCAAATAGACTATAGTCAAGGGAGACGTAGAGATGAGAAGACACACAACAATGAGAAGATGTCAAGAAGACCAGTGTGGCCAATGGCTTCCTAACAGCTAAAGGATCTACTTCTATCTGCAAAAGATGGAGGGAAAGGTGGAAAAGTCCTTGCATCACTCCAAATTAAAGGAGAACTATTAGATAACAAGAGACAAAGGTGGGGCATTTTTATCTGACAGCTCCAGAGTTTTTATATCCCAAAAGAGATATGAAAGAAACCATGGTAAAGAGATCATAGCCAAACAGGCATTATAATGGCTTGCCAGGCATTATGCCTGTGTGTGCAAAACTCCGCCTCATCTTACATCTGAGCTCATTTCCTCCCTTTATTGGCAACTGTAAGAGGCAATATCCTGGCTAAGTGAGTCATCACAACATTGCTTCATGGCAGAGACTCCTGGAACATCATTCATTCATTTATTATATTCATTCATTCATTCACTCACTGACTTTTCTTGCATGCCTACTGCCAGTAAGTGGCAACAATACACCCCTTGGACTCAAGGAGCTTACCATCTGGGAGGAAAAGGACACACACAGAAGCATAGAAGACACTAGAGAATCCTTTTCCGGAGAAATAAAAGAACTAAAATCTAATCAAGTTGAAATCAAAAGGGCTACTAATGAGATGGAATCAAAAATGGAAGCTCTAACTGCTAGGAGAAATGAGACAAAAGAGAATTAATAATCTAGAAAACAAAATGATGGAGAATAAGAAGCTGAGAAAAAGAGAGAGAAACAACTACTGGATCACGAGGGGAGAATTCGGGAGATGAATGATACCATAAACCGAAACAACATTAGAATAATTGGGATCCCAGAAGAAGAAGAAAGAGAGAGATGGGCAGAAGGGTATATTGGAGCAAATTATAGCAGAGAATTTCCTAATTTGGGGAAGGAAACAGGCATCAAAATCCAAGAGGCACAGAGAACCCCCCTCAAAATCAATAAAACCCCCCAACACAGAATAGTGAAACTTGTAAATCTCAGAGACAAAGAGAAAATCCTAAAAGCAGCCCAGGACAATAGGTCCATAACCTACAAGGGTATAAATATTAGACTGGCAGCAGACCTATCCACAGAGACCTGGCAGGCCAGAAAGGACTGGCATGATATATTCAGGGTGTTAATGAGAAAAATATGCAGGCAAGAATACTTTATCCAGCTAGGATGCCATTCAAAATACAAGGAGAGATAAAAAGCTTCCAGGAAATTGGGGCACCTGGGTGGCTCAGTTGGTTAAGTGTCTGCCTTCAGCTCAGGTCATGATCCCAGGGTCCTGGGATTGAGCCCCACATCGGGCTTCCTGCTCAGTGGGGAGTCTGCTTCTCCCTCTCCCTCTGCCATTCCCCCTGCTTGTGCTCTCTTTTTCCTTGCCAAATAAGTAAATAAAATCTTTTAAAAAAAGCTTCCAAGAAAAACAGAAATTCATGATCACCAAACCAGCCCTACAAGAAATACTAAAAGTGATCCTTTAAGCAAAGAGAGGGTCTAAAAGTAACACAGACCAGAAAGAAACAGAGACAATCTACAGAAACAGTCATTTTACAGGCAATACAATGGCACTGAATTCGTATCTGTCAATAGTTACTCTGAATGTAAATGGCCTAAATGCCCCAATCAAAAGAAACAGGGTATCAGATTGGATAAAAAAGCAAGACCCATCAATATGCTGTCTGCAAGACTCATTTTAGACCCAAAGACATCTTCAGATTGAAAGTGAGGGGGAAGGGGTAGAAAACCATTTATCATGCTAATGGACAGCAAAAGAAAGCTGGGGTGGCAATCCTTATATCAGACAAATTAGATTTAAGCCAAAAACTGTAATTAGAGATAAGGACACTATATCATGATTAAAGGGTCTATCCAACAAGAAGATCTAACAATTATAAATATTTATGTCCCTAACATGGGAGCAGCTAATTATATAAGCCAACTAATAACAATTAAACACATGGATAACAATACAAAAATAGCAGGGGACTTTAACACCCCACTCACTGCAATGGACAGGTCATCTAAGCAGATCAACAAGAAAGAATGACACACTGGACCAGATGGACTTCACAGATATGTTCAGAGCATGACTTTCTAAAGCAACAGAATATACATTCTTCTCAAGTGCACATGGAACATTCTCCAGAATAGATCACATACTGGGTTACAACTCAGGTCTCAACTGGTACCAAAAGACTGGAATCATCCCCTGCATATTTTTGGACCACAATGCTTTGAAGCTGGAACTCAATCACAAGAGGAAAGTTGGAAAGAACTCAAATACATGGAGGCTAACAAGCATCCTACTAAAGAATGAATGGATCAACCAGGAAATTAAAGAAGAATTAAAAAAAATTCATGGAAACAAATGAAAATGAAAACACAACTGTTCAAAAACTTTGGGGTGCAGCAAAGGCGGTCCTAAAAGGGAAGTATATAGCAATACAAGCCTTTCTCAAGAAACAAGAAAGGTCTCAAATACACAACCTAACCCTACACCTAAAGGAGCTGGATAAAGAACAGCAAATGAAGCCTAAACCCAGCAGGAGAAGAGAAATAATAAAGATCAGAGCAGAAATCAATGAAACAGAAACCAGAACAGATAAATGAAACTAGGAGCTGGTTCTTTGAAAGAATTAATAAGATCGATAAACCCCTGGCCAGACTTATCAAAAAGAAAAGAGAAGGGACCCAAATAAAACCAAGATCACAACCAAAACCAAAGAAATACAAACAAGTATAAGAACATATTATGAGCAACTATATGCCAAAAACTTAGGCAATCTGGAAGAAATGGATGCATTCCTGGAAACTTATAAACTACCAAAACTGAAACAGGAAGAAACTGAAAATCAGAACAGACCCATAACCAGCAAGGAAATTGAAGGAGTACTCAAAAATCTCCCAACAAACAAGAGTCCAGGCCCGGATGCCTTCCCAGGAGAATTCTACCAAACATTTAAAGAAGAACTACTACCCATTCTTCTGAAGATGTTTCAAAAAATACAAACGGAAGGAAAACTTCCAAACTCGTTCTATGAGGCCAGCATTACCTTGATCCCCAAACCAGATAAAGACCCCACCAAAAAGGAGAATTACAGACCAATATCCTTGATGAACATGGATGCCAAAATTCTCACCAAGATACTGGCCAATAGGATCCAACAGTACCTTAAAAGGATTATTCACCACAACCAAGTGGGATTTATTCCTGGGCTGCAAAGGTGGTTCAACATCCTCAAAATCAATCAATGTGATACACACATAAATAAAAGAAAGGACAAGAACCATATGATCCTCTCAATTGATGCAGAAAAAGCATTTGACAAAGTACAGCATCCTTTCTTGATTAAAACTCTTCACAGCATAGGGATAAAGGGAGCATACCTCAATATCATAAAAGCTATATACAAAAAGACCACAGTGAATATCATTCTCAATGGGGAAAAACTGAGAGCGTTTCCCCTAAGGTCAGGAACACGGCAGGGATGTCCACTATCACCACTGCTGTTCAACAGAGTACTAGAAGTCCTAGCCTCAGCAATAAGACAAAAGAAAATGCCTCTGAATCAGAAAGAAGTCAAACTCTCACTCTCCACAGATGACATGATACTGCATGTGAAAAACCCACAAGACTCCACCCCAAAATTGCTAGAACTCATATAGGAATTAACCAAAGTGGCAGGATATAAAATCAATGCACAGAAATCAGTGGCATTCCTATACACTAACAATGAGACAGAAGGAGGAGAAATTAAAAAGTCGACCCCATTTACAATTGCACCCAAAATCATAGGATACCTAGGAATCAACCTAACCAAAGAGGCAAAGGATCTGTACTCAGAAAACTATAGAACACTCATGAAAGAAACTGAGGAAGACACAAAGAAATGGAAAAACATTCCATGCTCAAGGATTGGAAGAACAAATATTGTGAATATGTCTCTGCTACCTACAGCAATCTACACATTCAATGCAATCCCTATCAAAATACCATCCCCCTTTTTTACAGAGCTGGAACAAATAATCCCGAAATTTGTATGGAACCAGAAAAGACCCCTAATAACCATAGGAATGTTGAAAAAAATCAAAGCTGGTGGCATCATAATCTTGGACTTCACGCTCTATTACAAAGCTGCAATCATCAAGACAGTATGGTACTGGCACAAAAATAGACAAATAGATCAATGGAACAGAATACAGACCCCAGAAATGGACCCTCAACTCTATGGCCAACTAATCTTTGACAAAGCAGGAAAGAATATCCAATGGAAAAAAGTCTCTTCAATAAATGGTGCTGGGAAAATTGGATAGCCATATCAGAAGAATAAAACTGGACCATTTCTTTTTACCATACACAGATAAATAGACTCAAAATGGATGAAAGACCTAAATGTGAGATAGGAATCCATCAAAATCCTAGAGGAGAACACAGGCAGCCACCTCTTCAACCTCAGCCGCAACAACTTCTTCCTAGACACATCACCAAAGGCAAAGGAAACAAAGGCAAAAATGAACTGTTGGGACTTCATCAAGATAAAAAGCTTTTGTACAGCAAAGGAAAGAGTTGACAAAACCAAAAGAAAACTGGCAGATGGGAGAGGATATTTTCAAATGACATAACAGATAAAAGGTTAGTATCCAATATCTATAAAGAACTTCTCAAACTCAACACCAAAGAACAAATAACCCAGTCAAGAAGTGGGCAGAAGACATGAACAGACATTTCTCCAAAGAAGACATATAAATGGCCACAGACACATGAAAAATGCTCAACATCATTCAGGATCAGAGAAATACAAAATAAAACCACAATGAGATACCACCTCACACCAGTCAGAATGCTAAAATTAACAAGTCAGGAAATGACAGATTTTGACGAGGATGTGGAGAAAGGGGAACCCTCCTACATGCTGGTGGGAATGTAAGCTGGTGCAGCCACTTTGGAAAACAGTACAGAGGTTCCTCAAAAAGTTGAAAATGGAGCTATTCTATGACCCAGCAATTGCAGTACTGGGTATTTATCCCAAAGATACAAATGTAATGATCCGAAGGGACACCTGCACCCAATGTTTATAGCAGCAATGTCCACAATAACCAAACTATGGAAAGAGCCTAGATGTCCATCGACAGATGAATGGATAAAGAAGATGTGGTATATATATAAAATGGAATACCAATCAGCCATCAAAAAATGAAATCCTGCCATTTGCAAGGATGTGGATGGAACTAGAGGGTATTATGCTAAGCGAAATAAGTCAATCAGAGAAAGACAGTTATCATTTGGTCTCACTCATATGTGGAATCTAAGAAACGAAACAGATGATAATAGGGGAAGAGAGGAAAAAATAAAACAAGATGAAATCAGAGAGGGAGACAAACCATAAGAGACTCTTAATCATAGGAAAGAAACTGAGGGTTGCTGGAGGGGAGGCTGGTGGGGGGGTGGGGTAACTGGGTGATGGGAATTAAGGAGGGCACATGATGCAATGAGCACTGTGGATTATATAAGACTGATGATCACTGACCTCTACCTCAGAAACCAAGAATACATTATATGTTAATTAATGGAGTTTAAAAAATGAAAAAAAAAAAAAATAAAGCAAGGCAAGGTGAGGAGTTTTGCCCCTTGAATAGATGCTTGCTCATGTCATCACTCTGTCCAGTTCAGAGTATGAACCTCAATTCTCCCCCTTCAGTCAAGGCTCAACTGAAATCTCTGCCCTGCAGGAAGTTTTTCCTGGTTACCCCAGCCCACTGGGCCCATTCTCTCTGGCATTGGTATATTTTGGGATGGCTCCCTTGATGATACATTACTTAGGGCTATCTGTCCGTTCAGCCATCATTCTATTCCTCCACTTATCTACCTATCCACACATCCATCCACCCACCTACCTATCTACTCACCCATCTATCTACCCACTCATCCATCCACCCACTTGCCCAATCATCCATCCATCCACCCAGTACCCTACCCATCCATCCATCCATCCACAGCCAGCCAGCCAGCCAGCCAGCCAGCTAGCTATTCACCTATCCACCTACCCCCCCCCCCCCCCCCCTACCTACTTATCCAACAGTCACTGAGCCCTACTATGTGGCTGGTCTGTGCCAGGCACTGGCTGCTAGAGATGGTACAGGCACTTTCATAGCCTAGAGAATTGGAACCTCTGTGTTATAGGTTAAATTGTGTCCCCTCAAATTCATATGCTGAAGTTGTAACATCCAGTACATGAGAATATGACCTTATAGGATCACTGCAGATGTCATTAGTTAAAATGAGGTCATCAGGGCAGTCCCTGGTCCAATATGACTGGTGTCCTGATAAAAAGGGGGGGGAAATTTGGACATGTACCAGATGTGCACACAGGGAGAACACCATATGAAGATGAAGGCAGAGATTGGTGATGCTTCTACAAGTGAAGGAGTGCCAAAGATGGCCAGCAAACTACCAGAAGCTAGGCAAGATGCCTGGAATAGATTCTTCCTCACATCCCTCGGAAGGAATCAACTTTGTCAACACCTTGATCTTAGACTCTAGCCTCCAGAACTGTGAGACAATGAATATTTGTTCTGTAAGCCACCAAGTTTGTGGTACTTTGTTATGGTAGCCCTGGCACTAATATACTACGGTAGGAGAGGAGGAAAAAAAGTTGTCAACGTAAAAAATCAGTTCTGTATTAGAAAGGAAGCGGGTACCCAACCCATGTTTTGTTTCTCACCACACATAGGTAGGCTTTTTCAAGAGAGAATTAGCTTTCCTGCTGCCTGGAAAACAAAATTATGGGATTTCATAATGGCAAAAATTGGGGGGCTTTATTTCCTTTTTTGATGCTGATAAGTTTAAACATTCAGGAAGTTGGTTTAAAAAAATGTAACAGAAAAGACTATTTTTTTCTCCTTGTTTCATCTGGAATAAGTGTAGTCACTAGACAAGAAATGTAATTTGAAAATTATTAATAAATGCAGAGATTTGCCCACAGCACAACTGGTGTGAAAATGCTCTAGGAAAGTCAGGATTTCAATGAAGTGTCCAGTGAAATTATTTATATTACTAATTCATGGCAAAAAACGTGAGGTTAAATTAAATGAAGGCTGATATGATTTAAGAATTAGTGTTCCTACTTTCCCTAAGTATTTAATTGAAACTTATAACTGTTTTATAAATATGATAGATTCCAGCAAATGCCTATATTTAGCCAGTTTAATAGTAAATCTAATTTTATACAAAAAACTTAATTATGTGAAAAAACACGCCCATCTCTTTAATTTAGTTGGTCAGTAATTGAGAAATAGACCTAATGGTGTATCTAAGGCCCTACCATTCATGTGGGCACGGTAGGTTTAAATTATAGGTAAAAGCACAGGAAATTAATGTTTATTGTGCAATGATTGTGTGCTCAGCAATGTGCTAGATGGGACCTTTTCATTGGTGGCTTCACATCATTAAGTAGGCATTAATGTCTTTGTTTCTTTTAGAGTGCTCACAAAGTTTAGGTTACTCAAAGTCATAAAGATAGCTGGTAGCAGAGCCATGATTTAGTTCAGGACTGCTAAGCCCACTGTCTTTGCATCAAACCACACTGTTCTCTCCTAAACATATACTGAATTCTTAAAAATTAGCTTTAAAAACCCAAACCTACCAAATCCCCACATCATCAGTAATCACAAAGGCTCCTAACAAATTCTTTTTTTTTTTTTTTTAAGATTTCTTTTGAGAGGGAGAGGGGAAACAAGAGAGGAGGAGAAAGAGAGAGAGAGAGAAGCTGACTCCCTGCTGAGTGGGGGGCCCAACAAGGGGCTCAATCTCAGGACCCTGAGATCACAACCTGAGCCAAAACCAAGCAGTCAGATGCTTAACTGACTGTGCCACCCAGGTGCCTCCAAATGCTTTTCTTTAACTGAGTTATCTCTGAAGATTTCTTTTGGTCCTCTACAAAGTGGTTGAAAGGTACATCTTTCCTCTTTGATTTTTATAGATTTCTACTTTTTTTAAAAATTGAGGAGCAAAAGTAACTGTTAAAAAAACTTTTATCTTGGGGAAGAATGAAGGGGGGGAAATCAGAGGGGGAGACGAACCATGAGAGACGATGGACTCTGAAAAACAAACTGAGGGTTCTAGAGGGGAGGGGGGTGGGAGGATGGGTTAGCCTGGTGATGGGTATTAAAGAGGGCATGTTCTGCATGGAGCACTGGGTGTTATGCACAAACAATGAATCATGGAACACTACATCTAAAACTAATGATGTAATGTATCGTGATTAACATAACAATAAAAAATAAAAAACCCTTTTATCTTTGGGGCGCTTGGGTGGCTCAGTTGGTTAAGCGTTTGTCTTCAGCTCAAGTGATGATCCCAGGGTCCTGGGATCGAGTCCCTCATCGGGCTCCCTGCTCAGTGGGGGAGCCTGCTTCTCTCTCTGCCTGCTGCTTCCCCTGCTTGTGCTCTCTCTCTCTGAAAAATAAATAAAATCTTAAAAACTTTTATCTTTAAGGACAAAATTTTTCCTCCTCTTTAGCCCCCCACACTGGATATTAGATCCATAATCTTTGCTTCCTTTGTCCTAAGAAATGAAATACTAATTTGCAAAGCAATGCTCAGACCCTTCCTAGAGCTCTGACTCCTGATTCAGGAATGCACTATGTCTTAGGACAAGTAACACATCAGGTAGATTCTGGACTCTCACTGATTTTTCTATTTTTCTGCTAAAGCCACTGACTTCTTTTTCTGAAATCACATACATATACAGTGTAAACTTCGTTTCAAAAATCCATTCATGCTTCCTTTTGTCTGATATTTCAAATTTCAACATGTTCCCATGGCATCTTTTATTGCTTTCCAAAACATTCTTTGTCCTCATCAAGCTGGTGTTTTTACTTACTTCTTGCCATGCACACTCACACGTGAGCCTCATGCTGCTCATTTCCACTTCAATATTAATCTTCTATAGGGAATGTCCTCTTTCCTTCCCTCTGGCAATTCAAACATATTTGAAATCCTCTCCTGCTGTAATTGCTCTTTAGCCTACATCCCTTAACAATCACGCATATATTCCTTACAGAATTAAAAAATCCTAGAGTTGTAAGGAGCCTCAAAGGGCAACTATTTACATCTCATCGCAATATAGGAGTCCTTTTTACAACACTGAAAACTAGCCAAAAAAGAAACAAAAAGTGGGGGGAGGGTTGTTTCCATCTGAAATTGAAGAGAAAAAATTCATGCCATGAAACAGGAAAGGTTAAACAAATTATTACAAAGGGTATATATATTCTTTCAATCCCAAACTTTCCTAAGACTCCAAAGAGAATATAATTTCATTCTGATAAAGGTAAACTGAGTTACCATTATTAATTGGTTTAACTCAGGTCAACTCAGCAAACATCAAGCATATGTAAAAATTCCTAAAACTTTCGTTATTTCTTTATATCTTGCTATAAATTTAGGATGCTATTTAAATGCAAAAACCAGTATTAATAAATGTTATAGTTCATTTTTATTTTATTTACTTTTTAAAGATTTTATTTATTTGTTTGACAGAGACACAGTGAGAGAGGGAACACAAGCAGGGGGAGCAGGAGAGGAAGAAGTAGGCTTTCTGCAGAGTAGGGGGCCTGATGCAGGGCTGGATCCCAGGACCCTGGGATCATGACCTGAGCCGAAGGCAGACACTTAACGACTGAGCCACCCAGGTGCCCCTATAGTTCATTTTTAATGAAGAGTAATATTTTGGTAATATTTTGGTAAAAGCATTAGAAAAAGTATTAACCTTGTTATAAGTTTACTACCTACTTGTTGTCTATATTAGCTATGTAGGAAGTCTGTCTAGTTGGACCTGAGACCAGCCTGCCATCTGGTGACAACCAACTCAAATTACAGGTAAAATATTTGAAGGAAACATTCTAGAAGGAAATAGAGATTGACTGTCAATATTGAAACTAAGACTAAAATCCTACAAATGACACCTAACTGTTCATAGTAGTATGCCTCACCTTTTTCATTACTGACCCCCTTAGGAGACTTTTTGGGCATTTTTCCCATATGTTCCCTCCATGAAATTTTAATACCACAGATATACTGTGCATTTGTTTTATATCATATTTATATCTGTGTTTTATACAAGAGTCAGCACAAGGTTACTATCTTTATTTGATGCAGGGTTAAGGATTACTAAATAAATTTTAAGTTAAAAGACACAGTTATTAACATTTAATTATCAATTTGCCATAATTTTGTAGCACTGCATATATTTTGTGTATCTTCCTTGAACTCAATGTCAATGCCGCTTGCATGATATCCAAGAAAACCCAGGAAGAGAAATAAAATACTAAGGAATAAGGCTTTGTTGGATAGGATTGAGTTTTGGAGGGCCACAGACCATTGCCATAACAGTTCGAGCTGCCCTACTTTCCCCTCTCACCAAGAACCAATTTCCATCCCTTTGGGGCAAAACTGTCCTTGTTAGGAATATGCAGTACCAAAGATATATAGCAAAAATTATTTCAATACTTTGCCATATGACACAGAGTAGAAGTAAATCTAAGGAGATTTTTTAAAGCCTATATGAACTCTGTCACAATGAACAGCGTCATTATGCACTGAGGGCTCAATTCTATCTGTGGATATAAAAATAGACTCTAGCTTTTGTAGCATTAACTTTCCTGGTTCATTTCTCCCTATTTCATATTCCTCTTAGGCCATTACTCTGTCTCCTCTTCCACCTCTTAAATGTGGGCATTCCTGCCTGTCCTGGCCTCCCCTTCTTCTCTTCTTGCTCTAAACTTTCTCTCTGCACATTCCCTTAAAACTCTTTCATTTTAGTTAGCTCTGCATTAGTTAGGTCTCTAGCTGTGGACACTTTCCTGAGCTTCTTGCCTCCCTGCCTGACAACTCCTCAGAGAAATCCTGCTCAAACCTCAAACTCAGTGTGTCCAAAATAAATGATTAATACATATTTCAACCACTTTCTGGAGTTCTCTATTCTGGTAATGAACTTTGTCTCTCAATAAGCCAGGCTGAAACTCCTTGTACATCTTATCAGGTCACAAATCTCATTGTATCCTTCCTTTGCTATTGTAATGGCTTTCTGACTCTTCCTGCTATGTCCAACAGCGGTTCTTCAATATGTCAGACCCTTGGCATCCTTGGCCATGGGACATGCATGGATCTCAGCAAAAAGCCAGCTGGAAAGAGGAAGAAGCTGGGCAGGGTGGGATGGGCTGGGGTAGGGAAACTAATCTGATTGGAAAGAGAGTTTGAGAAACTGTGCCACTCTGGCATGTCAAAACCACACAGACATTTTCAAGCACTCTGGGCACAACAATAGGAAGGTTTGAAATAACAGGGTAGTTTCACCCCATTGGTTCATTCATAGCAGGGCCCAAGTCCTCGTAGCCAGATAAAATAGTCTCCTACTGATCTTTTGTCTCCTATCCCTTAGTTTCTAAAACTCAAATCTGATCCCACACTACTGCACTTAAAATTCTTCAGTGGCTCTCTCATACTCATACATTGCTACCAGGCAATGACAAATAGAAGCAGGAAGCTGGGAAGGACAGCTGGCTCAGGAAGCCCATTTCAAGAACCATACCAGAGGGGATTACAGGACAAAGGTCTCAGACAAAAACCTAAAACCAAGATCCCTCAGGGGTAATCCCTCCTTTTTAGTTTAGCCACTGCAGAGATTATCCTGTGTTCTCCATGTTCAGCCACAGGAACAATTCTCTGGGCAGGGCTTATGACTCCATTCCTTCCTGGTCCCTCTATCTAGAATGCTGTTCTCTCCATTTTATCTGTTTATTTTATCTTTGCTTATCCAAACTCTGTTCATTTTTCAGGGATTGGTTTAAAACATTATCTCTTTTGTGCACCTTGATCAAGACAGCTTCATGGGACAGAAAGGAGAAGGTAGAAATAGGTAGACAAATGAGCTGATTCAAGGAGAGGGCTCTTGTCTGTTTTGCTCTCTGCTATTTCCCCAGGGTCTAGAACAGAATCTAGCACATGGTGGGTAATCAGTAAATATTTGTTGAATACATGACTTAGTAGAAGTATATAAAGAGGGACAAAATCAGGTTTTATAGCTAAGTAACATTTGTATCAGTAATTATAGTTGACTGTATTATTAAAAATATTCATAGTCCTTTCTTGGAGGAGCAAAGCATAGATGATTTGTGATGGGCATGAAGTGTTGGTGAACAATAAATCTTTGTTGTCTTAAGTTACTCAGATTTGGAAGTCTTTTGTTATTGTAGCATAACCTAGTATATCCTGACTAATATAGTAATTGGTATCAGGAGTAGAATGTTCCTGTAAGAATAAAAAGGCCTCAAATATAGGGCACTGACTTGGGGTCAGGCAGTGGTCCAGTATGGAAACTCTTAGTGGAGCCTGGAAGAATGGCAATCCATTTTTCAGTAGGAAAACATTTTTTTTTTTAAGAACTGTCACCTGTGACAATTTAGGATACATATAATATACCTGATAAGCTTGTTGCTTTAGGTGAAGAAGGTGAAAAAATGGGATGCCAATAGCATCCTTTGACTGCTGTGGTTGCATCTGACAACAGTACCATGAAGAAAAAATGATTTAAGAAATGGATCCTTTATAAGCAGAAATGAAAGGGACTAAGAGTCCAGAAATTCCAAGTCTTACAGGATTAGAAGAAGCAACTTCTTTACAACCTAAACTGTAACAGAAAAAAAACTGAGGAGACCTTTGAACAATGAAGGTAATCAAATCTTAGTCTCAGGGCAAGGACCAAATTAAAGGTATGGTTTTATAACCTTTTAAAAAACTACTGAATGGCTTAAGATGGCCCCCAACTGGACAAAATGGCCCAGGAAAAAGAGACTAAGGGTGTAGCTCTCCCCTAATAAGTTCAAGGTACTTAAGATTAAGTCTAGAAAGAGAAGGATTTCCTTCCCCACCCAAATTTGACGATGTGATTTGTTCAGCTAATGAAACGTGAGCCGGAGTGATGTATGTCAATTCTGGATGAAAGCTTTAGTAGCGACTGCTCCATTAACAGGAAGCAATTCTCCTTTCCCTCCACCACAAAACTGGCAGTGTTCCAGGCAGAGGCTATATCATTAGCCGAGGTCTCAGATAACGATGAGTAAGCAAAGCTACAGGCCATCCTTGTTGGCATGGAGCATGAGGAAAAAATAAACTTCTGATTGTCATCTGCTATTTTGTGGTAATTTGCTACCACAGCATAAATCAAGCACTCTGACAGATATAGGGACTTTTAAAAACATTTCTCAAAACTTCAAAGGAAAAGAGGACTATTTCATACTAAGAGAGGTGAAAAAATTTACTCACTAAATAAAGATAGTGAACACTGGGAGAGAAAACTTTGGTGAATTTAAAACCTAGTTATTAAGGTTCTGTAGGGGACTATGCTTTGTAAAAACTGATCCCCTTCTCTGATTTTGCATTCTTATGCCCCACATTTTTCTAAAACAACAATCTGCATGGCTGTTGCTTATGGTACCCACCCCATGCTCAAATTTTATTTACAATGGTACTACTAAAAAATACATTCTGTCACTTCCTCCATTAATTCTAAATGAAAATGATTTGTTTTTGATCACAGAGAATAAAAATCAACTAGACTGGCATATTTAGGATTTCTTTCTTTGCAATGAACCACCCAAACCACTGTTTAATTAAAACACCAGCTCAGTCAACTCTGATAGATCATAATATTTAGCACCAGTGGCTACAGAATGTTGTGCTGAACCCTTAGTTTAGATCCTCATATAGAAGTGACAGCCTCTAAGGATACCTAGCATGAGCCAATGTTCCTCTTTATTCACAAGAGCAAGGAAGATCACACGATCTCTCTCTCTCTCTCACACACACACACACACACACACACACACACACACACACACACACAC